>NW_026535937.1:1205000-1580474 GCF_028551555.1 Melozone crissalis
CCAAGTGAGAGAAAACAGTACCTGACCACTCTCCTGCCTTTTCTATTCACATGAACATTCGATTGCAAGCTGTTTTGGACAACTTTCTTTCTCTTCTTGCAAAACACTCGGCAGACCTCCGTGCAGCTTCTAGAACACGATGGGAGTTGTTTTTTGTGCAGGCACAGTTTCTCCTTGCCAGACAGATTGGAAAAGCTTTTTGCTAAGATGTAGACGAGAAGAGAGGCTAAAGAAGCAGGTAGAGTGCTCCGCAGAGCTAAGCACAGCTCCCGGACCTCTTTCGGCAGAAGGCGCACACCGCAGAGCACTGTGAGCGGCAGAATCGTCTTTGCGCGAAGAAGCAGCTTCTTCGTCTCCGGGAGCCGGAGAGAGCGGCAGCTTCGCAAAGGTGATGAAACAAGCTGTACGACACTGCGATTGTGTGCGCAGCTTGCCAAGTGAGAGAAAACAGTACCTGACCACTCTCCTGCCTTTTCTATTCACATGAACATTCGATTGCAAGCTGTTTTGGACAACTTTCTTTCTCTTCTTGCAAAACACTCGGCAGACCTGCGTGCAGCCTCTAGAACACGATGGGAGATGTTTTTTGTGCTGGCACAGTTTCTCCTTGCCAGACAGAGTGGAAAAGCTTTTTGCTAAGATGTAGACGAGAAGAGAGGCTAAAGACGAAGGTACGGTGCTCTGCAGAGCTAAGCACCGCTCCCGGACCTCTTTCGGCAGAAGGCGCACACCGCAGAGCACTGTGAGCGGAAGAATCGTCTTTGCGCGAAGAAGCAGCTTCTTCGTCTCCGGGAGCCGGAGAGAGCGGCAACTTCTCCAAGGTGATGAAACAAGCTGTACAACACTGCGATTGTGTGCGCAGCTTGCCAACTGAGAGAAAACAGTACCTGACCACTCTCCTGCCTTTTCTATTCACATGAACATTCGATTGCAAGCTGTTTTGGACAACTTTCTTTCTCTTCTTGCAAAACACTCGGCAGACCTCCGTGCAGCCTCTAGAACACGATGGGAGATGTTTTCTGTGCTGGCACAGTTTCTCCTTGCCAGACAGAGTGGAAAAGCTTTTTGCTAAGATGTAGACGAGAAGAGAGGCTAAAGACGAAGGTACGGTTCTCTGCAGAGCTAAGCACCGCTCCCGGACCTCTTTCGGCAGAAGGCGCACACCGTAGAGCACTGTGAGCGGCAGAATCGTCTTTGCGCGAAGAAGCAGCTTCTTCGTCTCCGGGAGCCGGACAGAGCGGCAACTTCGCAAAGGTGATGAAACAAGCTGTACAACACTGCGATTGTGTGCGCAGCTTGCCAACTGAGAGAAAACAGTACCTGACCACTCTCCTGCCTTTTGTAATCACATGAATATTCGATTGGAAGCTGTTTTGGACAACTTTCTTTCTCTCCTTGCAAAACACTCGGCAGACCTGCGTGCAGCCTCTAGAACACGATGGGAGATGTTTTCTGTGCTGGCACAGTTTCTCCTTGCCAGACAGAGTGGAAAAGCTTTTTGCTAAAATGTAGACGAGAAGAGAGGCTAAAGAAGCAGGTATGGTGCTCGGCAGAGCTAAGCACAGCTCCCGGGCCTCTTTCGGCAGACGACACACACTGCAGAGCACAGTGAGCGGCAGAATCGTCTTTGCGCGAGAAGCAGCTTCTTCGTCTCCGGGAGCCGGAGAGAGCGGCAACTTCGCAAAGGTGATGAAACAAGCCGTACAACACTGCGATTGTGTGCGCAGCTTGCCAACTGAGAGAAAACAGTACCTGACCACTCTCCTGCCTTTTCTATTCACATGAACATTCGATTGCAAGCTGTTTTGGACAACTTTCTTTCTCTTCTTGCAAAACACTCGGCAGACCTCCGTGCAGCCTCTAGAACACGATGGGAGATGTTTTCTGTGCTGGTAAAGTTTCTCCTTGCCAGACAGAGTGGAAAAGCTTTTTGCTAAGATGTAGACGAGAAGAGAGGCTAAAGACGAAGGTACGGTGCTCTGCAGAGCAAAGCACCGCTCCCGGGCCTCTTTCGGCAGAATGCGCACACCGCAGAGCACTGTGAGCGGCAGAATCGCCTTTGCGCGAAGAAGCAGCTTCTTCGTCTCCGGGAGCCGGAGAGAGCGGCAACTTCGCAAAGGTGATGAAACAAGCTGTACAACACTGCGATTGTGTGCGCAGCTTGCCAACTGAGAGAAAACAGTACCTGACCACTCTGCTGCCTTTTCTATTCACATGAACATTCGATTGCAAGCTGTTTTGGACAACTTTCTTTCTCTTTTTGCAAAACACTCGGCAGACCTGCGTGCAGCCTCTAGAACACGATGGGAGATGTTTTTTGTGCAGGCACAGTTTCTCCTTGCCAGACAGAGTGGAAAAGCTTTTTGCTAAGATGTAGACGAGAAGAGAGGCTAAAGACGAAGGTACGGTGCTCTGCAGAGCTAAGCACCGCTCCCGGACCTCTTTCGGCAGAAGGCGCACACCGCAGAGCACTGTGAGCGGCAGAATCGTCTTTGCGCGAAGAAGCAGCTTCTTCGTCTCCGGGAGCTGGAGAGAGCGGCAACTTCGCAAAGGTGATGAAACAAGCTCTACAACACTGCGATTGTGTGCGCAGCTTGCCAACTGAGAGAAAACAGTACCTTACCACTCTCCTGCCTGTTGTAATCACATGAACATTCGATTGCAAGCTGTTTTGGACAAGTTTCTTTCTCTTCTTGCAAAACACTCGGCAGACCTCCGTGCAGCCTCTAGAACACGATGGGAGATGTTTTTTGTGCTGGCACAGTTTCTCCTTGCCAGACAGAGTGGAAAAGCTTTTTGCTAAGATGTAGACGAGAAGAGAGGCTAAAGACGAAGGTACGGTGCTCTGCAGAGCTAAGCACCGCTCCCGGACCTCTTTCGGCAGAAGGCGCACAGCGCAGAGCACTGTGAGCGGCAGAATCGTCTTTGCGCGAAGAAGCAGCTTCTTCGTCTCCGGGAGCCGGAGAGAGCGGCAACTTGGCAAAGGTGATGAAACAAGCTGTACAACACTGCGATTGTGTGCGCAGCATGACAACTGAGAGAAAACAGTACCTGACCACTCTGCTGCCTTTTCTATTCACATGAATATTCGATTGCAAGCTGTTTTGGACAACTTTCTTTCTCTTCTTGCAAAACACTCGGCAGACCTGCGTGCAGCCTCTAGAACACGATGGGAGATGTTTTCTGTGCTGGCACAGTTTCTCCTTGCCAGACAGAGTGGAAAAGCTTTTTGCTAAGATGTAGACGAGAAGAGAGGCTAAAGACGAAGGTACGGTGCTCTGCAGAGCCAAGCACCGCTCCCGGGCGTCTTTCGGCAGAAGGCGCACACCGCAGAGCACTGTGAGCGGCAGAATCGTCTTTGCGCGAAGAAGCAGCTTCTTCGTCTCCGGGAGCCGGAGAGAGCGGCAACTTCGCAAAGGTGATGAAACAAGCTGTACAACACTGCGATTGTGTGCGCAGCTTGCCAAGTGAGAGAAAACAGTACCTGACCACTCTCCTGCCTTTTCTATTCACATGAACATTCGATTGCAAGCTGTTTTGGACAACTTTCTTTCTCTTCTTGCAAAACACTCGGCAGACCTGCGTGCAGCCTCTAGAACACGATGGGAGATGTTTTCTGTGCTGGCACAGTTTCTCCTTGCCAGACAGAGTGGAAAAGCTTTTTGCTAAGATGTAGACGAGAAGAGAGGCTAAAGAAGCAGGTAGAGTGCTCTGCAGAGCTAAGCACAGCTCTCGTACCTCTTTCGGCAGAAGGCGCACACCGCAGAGCACTGTGAGCGGCAGAATGGTCTTTGCGCGAAGAAGCAGCTTCTTCGTCTCCGGGAGCCGGAGAGAGCGGCAGCTTCGCAAAGGTGATGAAACAAGCTGTACGACACTGCGATTGTGTGCGCAGCTTGCCAACTGAGAGAAAACAGTACCTGACCACTCTCCTGTCTTTTCTATTCACATGAACATTCGATTGCAAGCTGTTTTGGACAACTTTCTTTCTCTTCTTGCAAAACACTCGGCAGACCTCCGTGCAGCCTCTAGAACACGATGGGAGATGTTTTTTGTGCTGGCACAGTTTCTCCTTGCCAGACAGAGTGGAAAAGCTTTTTGCTAAGATGTAGACGAGAAGAGAGGCTAAAGACGAAGGTACGGTGCTCTGCAGAGCAAAGCACCGCTCCCGGACCTCTTTCGGCAGAAGGCGCACACCGCAGAGCACTGTGAGCGGCAGAATCGTCTTTGCGCGAAGAAGCAGCTTCTTCGTCTCCGGGAGCCGGAGAGAGCGGCAACTTCGCAAAGGTGATGAAACAAGCTGTACAACACTGCGATTGTGTGCGCAGCTTGCCAACTGAGAGAAAACAGTACCTGACCACTCTCCTGCCTTTTCTATTCACATGAACATTCGATTGCAAGCTGTTTTGGACAACTTTCTTTCTCTTCTTGCAAAACACTCGGCAGATCTCCGTGCAGCTTCTAGAACACGATGGGAGATGTTTTATGTGCTGGCAAAGTTTCTCCTGGCCAGACAGAGTGGAAAATCTTTTTGCTAAGATGTAGACGAGAAGAGAGGCTAAAGACGAAGGTACGGTGCTCTGCAGAGCTAAGCACCGCTGCCGGACCACTTTCGGCAGAAGGCGCACACCGCAGAGCACTGTGAGCGGCAGAATCGTCTTTGCGCAAAGAAGCAGCTTGTTCGTCTCCGGGAGCCGGAGAGAGCGGCAGCTTCGCAAAGGTGATGAAACAAGCTGTACGACACTGCGATTGTGTGCGCAGCTTGCCAACTGAGAGAAAACAGTACCTGACCACTCTGCTGCCTTTTCTATTCACATGAACATTCGATTGCAAGCTGTTTTGGACAACTTTCTTTCTCTTCTTGCAAAACACTCGGCAGACCTCCGTGCAGCCTCTAGAACACGATGGGAGATGTTTTCTGTGCTGGCACAGTTTCTCCTTGCCAGACAGAGTGGAAAAGCTTTTTGCTAAGATGTAGACGAGAAGAGAGGCTAAAGACGAAGGTACGGTGCTCTGCAGAGCCAAGCACCGCTCCCGGGCGTCTTTCGGCAGAAGGCGCACACCGCAGAGCACTGTGAGCGGCAGAATCGTCTTTGCGCGAAGAAGCAGCTTCTTCGTCTCCGGGAGCCGGAGAGAGCGGCAGCTTCGCAAAGGTGATGAAACAAGCTGTACGACACTGCGATTGTGTGCGCAGCTTGCCAACTGAGAGAAAACAGTACCTGACCACTCTCCTGCCTTTTCTATTCACATGAACATTCGATTGCAAGCTGTTTTGGACAAGTTTCTTTCTCTTCTTGCAAAACACTCGGCAGACCTCCGTGCAGCCTCTAGAACACGATGGGAGATGTTTTTTGTGCTGGCACAGTTTCTCCTTGCCAGACAGAGTGGAAAAGCTTTTTGCTAAGATGTAGACGAGAAGAGAGGCTAAAGAAGCAGGTATGGAGCTCTGCAGAGCTAAGCACCGCTCCCGGGCCTCTTTCGGCAGAAGGCGCACACCGCAGAGCACTGTGAGCGGCAGAATCGTCTTTGCGCGAAGAAGCAGCTTCTTCGTCTCCGGGAGCCGGAGAGAGCGGCAACTTCGCAAAGGTGATGAAACAAGCTGTACAACACTGCGATTGTGTGCGCAGCTTGCCAACTGAGAGAAAACAGTACCTGACCACTCTCCTGCCTTTTCTATTCACATGAACATTCGATTGCAAGCTGTTTTAGACAACTTTCTTTCTCTTCTTGCAAAACACTCGGCAGACCTGCGTGCAGCCTCTAGAACACGATGGGAGATGTTTTCTGTGCTGGCACAGTTTCTCCTTGCCAGACAGAGTGGAAAAGCTTTTTGCTAAGATGTAGACGAGAAGAGAGGCTAAAGACGAAGGTACGGTTCTCTGCAGAGCTAAGCACCGCTCCCGGGCGTCTTTCGGCAGAAGGCGCACACCGCAGAGCACTGTGAGCGGCAGAATCGTCTTTGCGCGAAGAAGCAGCTTCTTCGTCTCCGGGAGCCGGAGAGAGCGGCAACTTCGCAAAGGTGATGAAACAAGCTGTACAACACTGCGATTGTGTGCGCAGTTTGCCAACTGAGAGAAAACAGTACCTGACCACTCTCCTGCCTTTTGTAATCACATGAACATTCGATTGCAAGCTGTTTTGGACAACTTTCTTTCTCTTCTTGCAAAACACTCGGCAGACCTCCGTGCAGCCTCTAGAACACGATGGGAGATGTTTTCTGTGCTGGCACAGTTTCTCCTTGCCAGACAGAGTGGAAAAGCTTTTTGCTAAGATGTAGACGAGAAGAGAGGCTAAAGAAGCAGGTATGGTGCTCGGCAGAGCTAAGCACAGCTCCCAGGCCTCTTTCGGCAGAAGACACACACTGCAGAGCACAGTGAGCGGCAGAATCGTCTTTGCGCGAGAAGCAGCTTCTTCGTCTCCGGGAGCCGGAGAGAGCGGCAACTTCGCAAAGGTGATGAAACAAGCTGTACAACACTGCGATTGTGTGCGCAGCTTGCCAACTGAGAGACAACAGTACCTGACCACTCTCCTGCCTTTTCTATTCACATGAACATTCGATTGCAAGCTGTTTTGGACAACTTTCTTTCTCTTCTTGCAAAACACTCGGCAGACCTCCGTGCAGCCTCTACAACACGATGGGAGATGTTTTCTGTGCTGGTAGTTTCTCCTTGCCAGACAGAGTGGAAAAGCTTTTTGCTAAGATGTAGACCAGAAGAGAGGCTAAAGACGAAGGTACGGTGCTCTGCAGAGCTAAGCACCGCTCCCGGACCTCTTTCGGCAGAAGGCGCACACCGCAGAGCACTGTGAGCGGCAGAATCGCCTTTGCGCGAAGAAGCAGCTTCTTCGTCTCCGGGAGCCGGAGAGAGCGGCAACTTCGCAAAGGTGATGAAACAAGCTGTACAACACTGCGATTGTGTGCGCAGCTTGCCAACTGAGAGAAAACAGTACCTGACCACTCTGCTGCCTTTTCTATTCACATGAACATTCGATTGCAAGCTGTTTTGGACAACTTTCTTTCTCTTCTTGCAAAACACTCTGCAGACCTCCGTGCAGCCTCTAGAACACGATGGGAGATGTTTTTTGTGCAGGCACAGTTTCTCCTTGCCAGACAGAGTGGAAAAGCTTTTTGCTAAGATGTAGACGAGAAGAGAGGCTAAAGACGAAGGTACGGTGCTCTGCAGAGCTAAGCACCGCTCCCGGACCTTTTTCGGCAGAAGGCGCACACCGCAGAGCACTGTGAGCGGCAGAATCGTCTTTGCGCGAAGAAGCAGCTTCTTCGTCTCCGGGAGCCGGAGAGAGCGGCAACTTCGCAAAGGTGATGAAACAAGCTGTACAACACTGCGATTGTGTGCGCAGCTTGCCAACTGAGAGAAAACAGTACCTTACCACTCTCCTGCCTGTTGTAATCACATGAACATTCGATTGCAAGCTGTTTTAGACAACTTTCTTTCTCTTCTTGCAAAACACTCGGCAGACCTCTGTGCAGCCTCTAGAACACGATGGGAGATGTTTTTTGTGCTGGCACAGTTTCTCCTTGCCAGACAGAGTGGAAAAGCTTTTTGCTAAGATGTAGACGAGAAGAGAGGCTAAAGACGAAGGTACGGTGCTCTGCAGAGCTAAGCACCGCTCCCGGACCTCTTTCGGCAGAAGGCGCACACCGCAGAGCACTGTGAGCGGCAGAATCGTCTTTGCGCGAAGAAGCAGCTTCTTCGTCTCCGGGAGCCGGAGAGAGCGGCAACTTCGCAAAGGTGATGAAACAAGCTGTACAACACTGCGATTGTGTGCGCAGCATGACAACTGAGAGAAAACAGTACCTGACCACTCTGCTGCCTTTTCTATTCACATGAACATTCGATTGCAAGCTGTTTTGGACAACTTTCTTTCTCTTCTTGCAAAACACTCGGCAGACCTGCGTGCAGCCTCTAGAACACGATGGGAGATGTTTTCTGTGCTGGCACAGTTTCTCCTTGCCAGACAGAGTGGAAAAGCTTTTTGCTAAGATGTAGACGAGAAGAGAGGCTAAAGACGAAGGTACGGTGCTCTGCAGAGCTAAGCACCGCTCCCGGACCTCTTTCGGCAGAAGGCGCACACCGCAGAGCACTGTGAGCGGCAGAATCGCCTTTGCGCGAAGAAGCAGCTTCTTCGTCTCCGGGAGCCGGAGAGAGCGGCAACTTGGCAAAGGTGATGAAACAAGCTGTACAACACTGCGATTGTGTGCGCAGCTTGCCAACTGAGAGAAAACAGTACCTGACCACTCTGCTGCCTTTTCTATTCACATGAACATTCGATTGCAAGCTGTTTTGGACAACTTTCTTTCTCTTCTTGCAAAACACTCGGCAGACCTGCGTGCAGCCTCTAGAACACGATGGGAGATGTTTTCTGTGCTGGCACAGTTTCTCCTTGCCAGACAGAGTGGAAAAGCTTTTTGCTAAGATGTAGACGAGAAGAGAGGCTAAAGACGAAGGTACGGTTCTCTGCAGAGCTAAGCACCGCTCCCGGGCGTCTTTCGGCAGAAGGCGCACACCGCAGAGCACTGTGAGCGGCAGAATCGTCTTTGCGCGAAGAAGCAGCTTCTTCGTCTCCGGGAGCCGGAGAGAGCGGCAACTTCGCAAAGGTGATGAAACAAGCTGTACAACACTGCGATTGTGTGCGCAGTTTGCCAACTGAGAGAAAACAGTACCTGACCACTCTCCTGCCTTTTGTAATCACATGAACATTCGATTGCAAGCTGTTTTGGACAACTTTCTTTCTCTTCTTGCAAAACACTCGGCAGACCTCCGTGCAGCCTCTAGAACACGATGGGAGATGTTTTCTGTGCTGGCACAGTTTCTCCTTGCCAGACAGAGTGGAAAAGCTTTTTGCTAAGATGTAGACGAGAAGAGAGGCTAAAGAAGCAGGTATGGTGCTCGGCAGAGCTAAGCACAGCTCCCGGGCCTCTTTCGGCAGAAGACACACACTGCAGAGCACAGTGAGCGGCAGAATCGTCTTTGCGCGAGAAGCAGCTTCTTCGTCTCCGGGAGCCGGAGAGAGCGGCAACTTCGCAAAGGTGATGAAACAAGCTGTACAACACTGCGATTGTGTGCGCAGCTTGCCAACTGAGAGAAAACAGTACCTGACCACTCTCCTGCCTTTTCTATTCACATGAACATTCGATTGCAAGCTGTTTTGGACAACTTTCTTTCTCTTCTTGCAAAACACTCGGCAGACCTCCGTGCAGCCTCTAGAACACGATGGGAGATGTTTTCTGTGCTGGTAGTTTCTCCTTGCCAGACAGAGTGGAAAAGCTTTTTGCTAAGATGTAGACCAGAAGAGAGGCTAAAGACGAAGGTACGGTGCTCTGCAGAGCTAAGCACCGCTCCCGGACCTCTTTCGGCAGAAGGCGCACACCGCAGAGCACTGTGAGCGGCAGAATCGCCTTTGCGCGAAGAAGCAGCTTCTTCGTCTCCGGGAGCCGGAGAGAGCGGCAACTTCGCAAAGGTGATGAAACAAGCTGTACAACACTGCGATTGTGTGCGCAGCTTGCCAACTGAGAGAAAACAGTACCTGACCACTCTGCTGCCTTTTCTATTCACATGAACATTCGATTGGAAGCTGTTTTGGACAACTTTCTTTCTCTTCTTGCAAAACACTCTGCAGACCTCCGTGCAGCCTCTAGAACACGATGGGAGATGTTTTTTGTGCAGGCACAGTTTCTCCTTGCCAGACAGAGTGGAAAAGCTTTTTGCTAAGATGTAGACGAGAAGAGAGGCTAAAGACGAAGGTACGGTGCTCTGCAGAGCTAAGCACCGCTCCCGGACCTTTTTCGGCAGAAGGCGCACACCGCAGAGCACTGTGAGCGGCAGAATCGTCTTTGCGCGAAGAAGCAGCTTCTTCGTCTCCGGGAGCCGGAGAGAGCGGCAACTTCGCAAAGGTGATGAAACAAGCTGTACAACACTGCGATTGTGTGCGCAGCTTGCCAACTGAGAGAAAACAGTACCTTACCACTCTCCTGCCTGTTGTAATCACATGAACATTCGATTGCAAGCTGTTTTAGACAACTTTCTTTCTCTTCTTGCAAAACACTCGGCAGACCTCCGTGCAGCCTCTAGAACACGATGGGAGATGTTTTTTGTGCTGGCACAGTTTCTCCTTGCCAGACAGAGTGGAAAAGCTTTTTGCTAAGATGTAGACGAGAAGAGAGGCTAAAGACGAAGGTACGGTGCTCTGCAGAGCTAAGCACCGCTCCCGGACCTCTTTCGGCAGAAGGCGCACACCGCAGAGCACTGTGAGCGGCAGAATCGTCTTTGCGCGAAGAAGCAGCTTCTTCGTCTCCGGGAGCCGGAGAGAGCGGCAACTTCGCAAAGGTGATGAAACAAGATGTACAACACTGCGATTGTGTGCGCAGCATGACAACTGAGAGAAAACAGTACCTGACCACTCTGCTGCCTTTTCTATTCACATGAACATTCGATTGCAAGCTGTTTTGGACAACTTTCTTTCTCTTCTTGCAAAACACTCGGCAGACCTGCGTGCAGCCTCTAGAACACGATGGGAGATGTTTTCTGTGCTGGCACAGTTTCTCCTTGCCAGACAGAGTGGAAAAGCTTTTTGCTAAGATGTAGACGAGAAGAGAGGCTAAAGACGAAGGTACGGTGCTCTGCAGAGCAAAGCACCGCTCCCGGACCTCTTTCGGCAGAAGGCGCACACCGCAGAGCACTGTGAGCGGCAGAATCGCCTTTGCGCGAAGAAGCAGCTTCTTCGTCTCCGGGAGCCGGAGAGAGCGGCAACTTCGCAAAGGTGATGAAACAAGATGTACAACACTGCGATTGTGTGCGCAGCTTGCCAACTGAGAGAAAACAGTACCTGACCACTCTCCTGCCTTTTCTATTCACATGAACATTCGATTGCAAGCTGTTTTGGACAACTTTCTTTCTCTTCTTGCAAAACACTCGGCAGACCTGCGTGCAGCCTCTAGAACACGATGGGAGATGTTTTCTGTGCTGGCACAGTTTCTCCTTGCCAGACAGAGTGGAAAAGCTTTTTGCTAAGATGTAGACGAGAAGAGAGGCTAAAGACGAAGGTACGGTTCTCTGCAGAGCTAAGCACCGCTCCCGGGCGTCTTTCGGCAGAAGGCGCACACCGCAGAGCACTGTGAGCGGCAGAATCGTCTTTGCGCGAAGAAGCAGCTTCTTCGTCTCCGGGAGCCGGAGAGAGCGGCAACTTCGCAAAGGTGATGAAACAAGCTGTACAACACTGCGATTGTGTGCGCAGTTTGCCAACTGAGAGAAAACAGTACCTGACCACTCTCCTGCCTTTTGTAATCACATGAACATTCGATTGCAAGCTGTTTTGGACAACTTTCTTTCTCTTCTTGCAAAACACTCGGCAGACCTCCGTGCAGCCTCTAGAACACGATGGGAGATGTTTTCTGTGCTGGCACAGTTTCTCCTTGCCAGACAGAGTGGAAAAGCTTTTTGCTAAGATGTAGACGAGAAGAGAGGCTAAAGAAGCAGGTATGGTGCTCGGCAGAGCTAAGCACAGCTCCCGGGCCTCTTTCGGCAGAAGACACACACTGCAGAGCACAGTGAGCGGCAGAATCGTCTTTGCGCGAGAAGCAGCTTCTTCGTCTCCGGGAGCCGGAGAGAGCGGCAACTTCGCAAAGGTGATGAAACAAGCTGTACAACACTGCGATTGTGTGCGCAGCTTGCCAACTGAGAGAAAACAGTACCTGACCACTCTCCTGCCTTTTCTATTCACATGAACATTCGATTGCAAGCTGTTTTGGACAACTTTCTTTCTCTTCTTGCAAAACACTCGGCAGACCTCCGTGCAGCCTCTAGAACACGATGGGAGATGTTTTCTGTGCTGGTAGTTTCTCCTTGCCAGACAGAGTGGAAAAGCTTTTTGCTAAGATGTAGACGAGAAGAGAGGCTAAAGACGAAGGTACGGTGCTCTGCAGAGCTAAGCACCGCTCCCGGACCTCTTTCGGCAGAAGGCGCACACCGCAGAGCACTGTGAGCGGCAGAATCGCCTTTGCGCGAAGAAGCAGCTTCTTCGTCTCCGGGAGCCGGAGAGAGCGGCAACTTCGCAAAGGTGATGAAACAAGCTGTACAACACTGCGATTGTGTGCGCAGCTTGCCAACTGAGAGAAAACAGTACCTGACCACTCTCCTGCCTTTTCTATTCACATGAACATTCGATTGGAAGCTGTTTTGGACAACTTTCTTTCTCTTCTTGCAAAACACTCTGCAGACCTCCGTGCAGCCTCTAGAACACGATGGGAGATGTTTTTTGTGCAGGCACAGTTTCTCCTTGCCAGACAGAGTGGAAAAGCTTTTTGCTAAGATGTAGACGAGAAGAGAGGCTAAAGACGAAGGTACGGTGCTCTGCAGAGCTAAGCACCGCTCCCGGACCTTTTTCGGCAGAAGGCGCACACCGCAGAGCACTGTGAGCGGCAGAATCGTCTTTGCGCGAAGAAGCAGCTTCTTCGTCTCCGGGAGCCGGAGAGAGCGGCAACTTCGCAAAGGTGATGAAACAAGCTGTACAACACTGCGATTGTGTGCGCAGCATGACAACTGAGAGAAAACAGTACCTGACCACTCTCCTGCCTGTTGTAATCACATGAACATTCGATTGCAAGCTGTTTTAGACAACTTTCTTTCTCTTCTTGCAAAACACTCGGCAGACCTCCGTGCAGCCTCTAGAACACGATGGGAGATGTTTTTTGTGCTGGCACAGTTTCTCCTTGCCAGACAGAGTGGAAAAGCTTTTTGCTAAGATGTAGACGAGAAGAGAGGCTAAAGACGAAGGTACGGTGCTCTGCAGAGCTAAGCACCGCTCCCGGACCTCTTTCGGCAGAAGGCGCACACCGCAGAGCACTGTGAGCGGCAGAATCGTCTTTGCGCGAAGAAGCAGCTTCTTCGTCTCCGGGAGCCGGACAGAGCGGCAACTTCGCAAAGGTGATGAAACAAGCTGTACAACACTGCGATTGTGTGCGCAGCATGACAACTGAGAGAAAACAGTACCTGACCACTCTGCTGCCTTTTCTATTCACATGAACATTCGATTGCAAGCTGTTTTGGACAACTTTCTTTCTCTTCTTGCAAAACACTCGGCAGACCTGCGTGCAGCCTCTAGAACACGATGGGAGATGTTTTCTGTGCTGGCACAGTTTCTCCTTGCCAGACAGAGTGGAAAAGCTTTTTGCTAAGATGTAGACGAGAAGAGAGGCTAAAGACGAAGGTACGGTGCTCTGCAGAGCAAAGCACCGCTCCCGGACCTCTTTCGGCAGAAGGCGCACACCGCAGAGCACTGTGAGCGGCAGAATCGCCTTTGCGCGAAGAAGCAGCTTCTTCGTCTCCGGGAGCCGGAGAGAGCGGCAACTTCACAAAGGTGATGAAACAAGATGTACAACACTGCGATTGTGTGCGCAGCTTGCCAACTGAGAGAAAACAGTACCTGACCACTCTCCTGCCTTTTCTATTCACATGAACATTCGATTGCAAGCTGTTTTGGACAACTTTCTTTCTCTTCTTGCAAAACAATCGGCAGACCTGCGTGCAGCCTCTAGAACACGATGGGAGATGTTTTCTGTGCTGGCACAGTTTCTCCTTGCCAGACAGAGTGGAAAAGCTTTTTGCTAAGATGTAGACGAGAAGAGAGGCTAAAGACGAAGGTACGGTTCTCTGCAGAGCTAAGCACCGCTCCCGGGCGTCTTTCGGCAGAAGGCGCACACCGCAGAGCACTGTGAGCGGCAGAATCGTCTTTGCGCGAAGAAGCAGCTTCTTCGTCTCCGGGAGCCGGAGAGAGCGGCAACTTCGCAAAGGTGATGAAACAAGCTGTACAACACTGCGATTGTGTGCGCAGTTTGCCAACTGAGAGAAAACAGTACCTGACCACTCTCCTGCCTTTTGTAATCACATGAACATTCGATTGCAAGCTGTTTTGGACAACTTTCTTTCTCTTCTTGCAAAACACTCGGCAGACCTCCGTGCAGCCTCTAGAACACGATGGGAGATGTTTTCTGTGCTGGCACAGTTTCTCCTTGCCAGACAGAGTGGAAAAGCTTTTTGCTAAGATGTAGACGAGAAGAGAGGCTAAAGAAGCAGGTATGGTGCTCGGCAGAGCTAAGCACAGCTCCCGGGCCTCTTTCGGCAGAAGACACACACTGCAGAGCACAGTGAGCGGCAGAATCGTCTTTGCGCGAGAAGCAGCTTCTTCGTCTCCGGGAGCCGGAGAGAGCGGCAACTTCGCAAAGGTGATGAAACAAGCTGTACAACACTGCGATTGTGTGCGCAGCTTGCCAACTGAGAGAAAACAGTACCTGACCACTCTCCTGCCTTTTCTATTCACATGAACATTCGATTGCAAGCTGTTTTGGACAACTTTCTTTCTCTTCTTGCAAAACACTCGGCAGACCTCCGTGCAGCCTCTAGAACACGATGGGAGATGTTTTCTGTGCTGGTAGTTTCTCCTTGCCAGACAGAGTGGAAAAGCTTTTTGCTAAGATGTAGACCAGAAGAGAGGCTAAAGACGAAGGTACGGTGCTCTGCAGAGCTAAGCACCGCTCCCGGACCTCTTTCGGCAGAAGGCGCACACCGCAGAGCACTGTGAGCGGCAGAATCGCCTTTGCGCGAAGAAGCAGCTTCTTCGTCTCCGGGAGCCGGAGAGAGCGGCAACTTCGCAAAGGTGATGAAACAAGCTGTACAACACTGCGATTGTGTGCGCAGCTTGCCAACTGAGAGAAAACAGTACCTGACCACTCTGCTGCCTTTTCTATTCACATGAACATTCGATTGGAAGCTGTTTTGGACAACTTTCTTTCTCTTCTTGCAAAACACTCTGCAGACCTCCGTGCAGCCTCTAGAACACGATGGGAGATGTTTTTTGTGCAGGCACAGTTTCTCCTTGCCAGACAGAGTGGAAAAGCTTTTTGCTAAGATGTAGACGAGAAGAGAGGCTAAAGACGAAGGTACGGTGCTCTGCAGAGCTAAGCACCGCTCCCGGACCTTTTTCGGCAGAAGGCGCACACCGCAGAGCACTGTGAGCGGCAGAATCGTCTTTGCGCGAAGAAGCAGCTTCTTCGTCTCCGGGAGCCGGAGAGAGCGGCAACTTCGCAAAGGTGATGAAACAAGCTGTACAACACTGCGATTGTGTGCGCAGCTTGCCAACTGAGAGAAAACAGTACCTTACCACTCTCCTGCCTGTTGTAATCACATGAACATTCGATTGCAAGCTGTTTTAGACAACTTTCTTTCTCTTCTTGCAAAACACTCGGCAGACCTCCGTGCAGCCTCTAGAACACGATGGGAGATGTTTTTTGTGCTGGCACAGTTTCTCCTTGCCAGACAGAGTGGAAAAGCTTTTTGCTAAGATGTAGACGAGAAGAGAGGCTAAAGACGAAGGTACGGTGCTCTGCAGAGCTAAGCACCGCTCCCGGACCTCTTTCGGCAGAAGGCGCACACCGCAGAGCACTGTGAGCGGCAGAATCGTCTTTGCGCGAAGAAGCAGCTTCTTCGTCTCCGGGAGCCGGAGAGAGCGGCAACTTCGCAAAGGTGATGAAACAAGCTGTACAACACTGCGATTGTGTGCGCAGCATGACAACTGAGAGAAAACAGTACCTGACCACTCTGCTGCCTTTTCTATTCACATGAACATTCGATTGCAAGCTGTTTTGGACAACTTTCTTTCTCTTCTTGCAAAACACTCGGCAGACCTGCGTGCAGCCTCTAGAACACGATGGGAGATGTTTTCTGTGCTGGCACAGTTTCTCCTTGCCAGACAGAGTGGAAAAGCTTTTTGCTAAGATGTAGACGAGAAGAGAGGCTAAAGACGAAGGTACGGTGCTCTGCAGAGCTAAGCACCGCTCCCGGACCTCTTTCGGCAGAAGGCGCACACCGCAGAGCACTGTGAGCGGCAGAATCGCCTTTGCGCGAAGAAGCAGCTTCTTCGTCTCCGGGAGCCGGAGAGAGCGGCAACTTCGCAAAGGTGATGAAACAAGATGTACAACACTGCGATTGTGTGCGCAGCTTGCCAACTGAGAGAAAACAGTACCTGACCACTCTCCTGCCTTTTCTATTCACATGAACATTCGATTGGAAGCTGTTTTGGACAACTTTCTTTCTCTTCTTGCAAAACACTCGGCAGACATCCGTGCAGCCTCTAGAACACGATGGGAGATGTTTTTTGTGCTGGCACATTTTCTCCTTGCCAGACAGAGTGGAAAAGCTTTTTGCTAAGATGTAGACGAGAAGAGAGGCTAAAGACGAAGGTACGGTGCTCTGCAGAGCTAAGCACCGCTCCCGGACCTCTTTCGGCAGAAGGCGCACACCGCAGAGCACTGTGAGCGGCAGAATCGTCTTTGCGCGAAGAAGCAGCTTCTTCGTCTCCGGGAGCCGGAGAGAGCGGCAACTTCTCCAAGGTGATGAAACAAGCTGTACAACACTGCGATTGTGTGCGCAGCTTGCCAACTGAGAGAAAACAGTACCTGACCACTCTCCTGCCTTTTCTATTCACATGAACATTCGATTGCAAGCTGTTTTGGACAACTTTCTTTCTCTTCTTGCAAAACACTCGGCAGACCTGCGTGCAGCCTCTAGAACACGATGGGAGATGTTTTCTGTGCTGGCACAGTTTCTCCTTGCCAGACAGAGTGGAAAAGCTTTTTGCTAAGATGTAGACGAGAAGAGAGGCTAAAGACGAAGGTACGGTTCTCTGCAGAGCTAAGCACCGCTCCCGGACCTCTTTCGGCAGAAGGCGCACACCGCAGAGCACTGTGAGCGGCAGAATCGTCTTTGCGCGAAGAAGCAGCTTCTTCGTCTCCGGGAGCCGGAGAGAGCGGCAACTTCGCAAAGGTGATGAAACAAGCTGTACAACACTGCGATTGTGTGCGCAGCTTGCCAACTGAGAGAAAACAGTACCTGACCACTCTCCTGCCTTTTGTAATCACATGAACATTCGATTGCAAGCTGTTTTGGACAACTTTCTTTCTCTTCTTGCAAAACACTCGGCAGACCTCCGTGCAGCCTCTAGAACACGATGGGAGATGTTTTCTGTGCTGGCACAGTTTCTCCTTGCCAGACAGAGTGGAAAAGCTTTTTGCTAAGATGTAGACGAGAAGAGAGGCTAAAGAAGCAGGTATGGTGCTCGGCAGAGCTAAGCACAGCTCCCGGGCCTCTTTCGGCAGAAGACACACACTGCAGAGCACAGTGAGCGGCAGAATCGTCTTTGCGCGAGAAGCAGCTTCTTCGTCTCCGGGAGCCGGAGAGAGCGGCAACTTCGCAAAGGTGATGAAACAAGCCGTACAACACTGCGATTGTGTGCGCAGCTTGCCAACTGAGAGAAAACAGTACCTGACCACTCTCCTGCCTTTTCTATTCACATGAACATTCGATTGCAAGCTGTTTTGGACAACTTTCTTTCTCTTCTTGCAAAACACTCTGCAGACCTCCGTGCAGCCTCTAGAACACGATGGGAGATGTTTTTTGTGCAGGCACAGTTTCTCCTTGCCAGACAGAGTGGAAAAGCTTTTTGCTAAGATGTAGACGAGAAGAGAGGCTAAAGACGAAGGTACGGTGCTCTGCAGAGCTAAGCACCGCTCCCGGACCTCTTTCGGCAGAAGGCGCACACCGCAGAGCACTGTGAGCGGCAGAATCGTCTTTGCGCGAAGAAGCAGCTTCTTCGTCTCCGGGAGCCGGAGAGAGCGGCAACTTCGCAAAGGTGATGAAACAAGCTGTACAACACTGCGATTGTGTGCGCAGCTTGCCAACTGAGAGAAAACAGTACCTGACCACTCTCCTGCCTGTTGTAATCACATGAACATTCGATTGCAAGCTGTTTTGGACAAGTTTCTTTCTCTTCTTGCAAAACACTCGGCAGACCTCCGTGCCGCCTCTAGAACACGATGGGAGATGTTTTTTGTGCTGGCACAGTTTCTCCTTGCCAGACAGAGTGGAAAAGCTTTTTGCTAAGATGTAGACGAGAAGAGAGGCTAAAGACGAAGGTACGGTGCTCTGCAGAGCTAAGCACCGCTCCCGGACCTCTTTCGGCAGAAGGCGCACAGCGCAGAGCACTGTGAGCGGCAGAATCATCTTTGCGCGAAGAAGCAGCTTCTTCGTCTCCGGGAGCCGGAGAGAGCGGCAACTTGGCAAAGGTGATGAAACAAGCTGTACAACACTGCGATTGTGTGCGCAGCATGACAACTGAGAGAAAACAGTACCTGACCACTCTGCTGCCTTTTCTATTCACATGAACATTCGATTGCAAGCTGTTTTGGACAACTTTCTTTCTCTTCTTGCAAAACACTCGGCAGACCTGCGTGCAGCCTCTAGAACACGATGGGAGATGTTTTCTGTGCTGGCACAGTTTCTCCTTGCCAGACAGAGTGGAAAAGCTTTTTGCTAAGATGTAGACGAGAAGAGAGGCTAAAGACGAAGGTACGGTGCTCTGCAGAGCTAAGCACCGCTCCCGGACCTCTTTCGGCAGAAGGCGCACACCGCAGAGCACTGTGAGCGGCAGAATCGCCTTTGCGCGAAGAAGCAGCTTCTTCGTCTCCGGGAGCCGGAGAGAGCGGCAACTTCGCAAAGGTGATGAAACAAGCTGTACAACACTGCGATTGTGTGCGCAGCTTGCCAACTGAGAGAAAACAGTACCTGACCACTCTCCTGCCTTTTCTATTCACATGAACATTCGATTGGAAGCTCTTTTGGACAACTTTCTTTCTCTTCTTGCAAAACACTCTGCAGACCTCCGTGCAGCCTCTAGAACACGATGGGAGATGTTTTCGCTGCTGGTAAAGTTTCTCCTTGCCAGACAGAGTGGAAAAGCTTTTTGCTAAGATGTAGACGAGAAGAGAGGCTAAAGACGAAGGTACGGTGCTCTGCAGAGCCAAGCACCGCTCCCGGGCGTCTTTCGGCAGAAGGCGCACACCGCAGAGCACTGTGAGCGGCAGAATCGTCTTTGCGCGAAGAAGCAGCTTCTTCGTCTCCGGGAGCCGGAGAGAGCGGCAACTTCGCAAAGGTGATGAAACAAGCTGTACAACACTGCGATTGTGTGCGCAGCTTGCCAACTGAGAGAAAACAGTACCTGACCACTCTCCTGCATTTTCTATTCACATGAACATTCGATTGCAAGCTGTTTTGGACAACTTTCTTTCTCTTCTTGCAAAACACTCGGCAGACCTGCGTGCAGCCTCTAGAACACGATGGGAGATGTTTTCTGTGCTGGCACAGTTTCTCCTTGCCAGACAGAGTGGAAAAGCTTTTTGCTAAGATGTAGACGAGAAGAGAGGCTAAAGAAGCAGGTAGAGTGCTCTGCAGAGCTAAGCACAGCTCTCGTACCTCTTTCGGCAGAAGGCGCACACCGCAGAGCACTGTGAGCGGCAGAATGGTCTTTGCGCGAAGAAGCAGCTTCTTCGTCTCTGGGAGCCGGAGAGAGCGGCAGCTTCGCAAAGGTGATGAAACAAGCTGTACGACACTGCGATTGTGTGCGCAGCTTGCCAACTGAGAGAAAACAGTACCTGACCACTCTGCTGCCTTTTCTATTCACATGAACATTCGGTTGCAAGCTGTTTTGGACAACTTTCTTTCTCTTCTTGCAAAACACTCTGCAGACCTCCGTGCAGCCTCTAGAACACGATGGGAGATGTTTTTTGTGCAGGCAGAGTTTCTCCTTGCCAGACAGAGTGGAAAAGCTTTTTGCTAAGATGTAGACGAGAAGAGAGGCTAAAGACGAAGGTACGGTGCTCTGCAGAGCTAAGCACCGCTCCCGGACCTCTTTCGGCAGAAGGCGCACACCGCAGAGCACTGTGAGCGGCAGAATCGTCTTTGCGCGAAGAAGCAGCTTCTTCGTCTCCGGGAGCCGGAGAGAGCGGCAACTTGGCAAAGGTGATGAAACAAGATGTACAACACTGCGATTGTGTGCGCAGCTTGCCAACTGAGAGAAAACAGTACCTGACCACTCTCCTGCCTTTTCTATTCACATGAACATTCGATTGCAAGCTGTTTTGGACAACTTTCTTTCTCTTCTTGCAAAACACTCGGCAGACCTGCGTGCAGCCTCTAGAACACGATGGGAGATGTTTTCTGTGCTGGCACAGTTTCTCCTTGCCAGACAGAGTGGTAAAGCTTTTTGCTAAGATGTAGACGAGAAGAGAGGCTAAAGACGAAGGTACGGTGCTCTGCAGAGCTAAGCACCGCTCCCGGACCTCTTTCGGCAGAAGGCGCACACCGCAGAGCACTGTGAGCGGCAGAATCGTCTTTGCGCGAAGAACCAGCTTCTTCGTCTCCGGGAGCCGGAGAGAGCGGCAACTTGGCAAAGGTGATGAAACAAGCTGTACAACACTGCGATTGTGTGCGCAGCTTGCCAACTGAGAGAAAACAGTACCTGACCACTCTGCTGCCTCTTCTATTCACATGAACATTCGATTGCAAGCTGTATTGGACAACTTTCTTTCTCTTCTTGCAAAACACTCGGCAGACCTGCGTGCAGCCTCTAGAACACGATGGGAGATGTTTTCTGTGCTGGCACAGTTTCTCCTTGCCAGACAGAGTGGAAAAGCTTTTTGCTAAGATGTAGACGAGAAGAGAGGCTAAAGAAGCAGGTAGAGTGCTCTGCAGAGCTAAGCACAGCTCTCGGACCTCTTTCGGCAGAAGGCGCACACCGCAGAGCACTGTCAGCGGCAGAATCGTCTTTGCGCGAAGAAGCAGCTTCTTCGTCTCCGGGAGCCGGAGAGAGCGGCAGCTTCGCAAAGGTGATGAAACAAGCTGTACGACACTGCGATTGTGTGCGCAGCTTGCCAACTGAGAGAAAACAGTACCTGACCACTCTCCTGCCTTTTCTATTCACATGAACATTCGATTGCAAGCTGTTTTGGACAACTTTCTTTCTCTTCTTGCAAAACACTCGGCAGACCTCCGTGCAGCCTCTAGAACACGATGGGAGATGTTTTTTGTGCTGGCACAGTTTCTCCTTGCCAGACAGAGTTGAAAAGCTTTTTGCTAAGATGTAGACGAGAAGAGAGGCTAAAGACGAAGGTACGGTGCTCTGCAGAGCTAAGCACCGCTCCCGGTCCTCTTTCGGCAGAAGGCGCACACCGCAGAGCACTGTGAGCGGCAGAATCGTCTTTGCGCGAAGAAGCAGCTTCTTCGTCTCCGGGAGCCGGAGAGAGCGGCAACTTCGCAAAGGTGATGAAACAAGCTGTACAACACTGCGATTGTGTGCGCAGCTTGCCAACTGAGAGAAAACAGTACCTGACCACTCTCCTGCATTTTCTATTCACATGAACATTCGATTGCAAGCTGTTTTGGACAACTTTCTTTCTCTTCTTGCAAAACACTCGGCAGACCTGCGTGCAGCCTCTAGAACACGATGGGAGATGTTTTCTGTGCTGGCACAGTTTCTCCTTGCCAGACAGAGTGGAAAAGCTTTTTGCTAAGATGTAGACGAGAAGAGAGGCTAAAGACGAAGGTACGGTGCTCTGCAGAGCTAAGCACCGCTCCCGGGCGTCTTTCGGCAGAAGGCGCACACCGCAGAGCACTGTGAGCGGCAGAATCGTCTTTGCGCGAAGAAGCAGCTTCTTCGTCTCCGGGAGCCGGAGAGAGCGGCAGCTTCGCAAAGGTGATGAAACAAGCTGTACGACACTGCGATTGTGTGCGCAGCTTGCCAACTGAGAGAAAACAGTACCTGACCACTCTCCTGCCTTTTCTATTCACATGAACATTCGATTGCAAGCTGTTTTGGACAACTTTCTTTCTCTTCTTGCAAAACACTCGGCAGACCTCCGTGCAGCCTCTAGAACACGATGGGAGATGTTTTTTGTGCTGGCACAGTTTCTCCTTGCCAGACAGAGTGGAAAAGCTTTTTGCTAAGATGTAGACGAGAAGAGAGGCTAAAGAAGCAGGTATGGTGCTCTGCAGAGCTAAGCACCGCTCCCGGGCCTCTTTCGGCAGAAGGCGCACACCGCAGAGCACTGTGAGCGGCAGAATCGTCTTTGCGCGAAGAAGCAGCTTCTTCGTCTCCGGGAGCCGGAGAGAGCGGCAACTTCGCAAAGGTGATGAAACAAGCTGTACAACACTGCGATTGTGTGCGCAGCTTGCCAACTGAGAGAAAACAGTACCTGACCACTCTGCTGCCTTTTCTATTCACATGAACATTCGATTGGAAGCTGTTTTGGACAACTTTCTTTCTCTTCTTGCAAAACACTCGGCAGACCTCCGTGCAGCCTCTAGAACACGATGGGAGATGTTTTTTGTGCTGGCACAGTTTCTCCTTGCCAGACAGAGTGGAAAAGCTTTTTGCTAAGATGTAGACGAGAAGAGAGGCTAAAGACGAAGGTACGGTTCTCTGCAGAGCTAAGCACCGCTCCCGGGTGTCTTTCGGCAGAAGGCGCACACCGCAGAGCACTGTGAGCGGCAGAATCGTCTTTGCGCGAAGAAGCAGCTTCTTCGTCTCCGGGAGCCGGAGAGAGCGGCAACTTCGCAAAGGTGATGAAACAAGCTGTACAACACTGCGATTGTGTGCGCAGCTTGCCAACTGAGAGAAAACAGTACCTGACCACTCTCCTGCCTTTTGTAATCACATGAACATTCGATTGCAAGCTGTTTTGGACAACTTTCTTTCTCTTCTTGCAAAACACTCGGCAGACCTGCGTGCAGCCTCTAGAACACGATGGGAGATGTTTTCTGTGCTGGTAGTTTCTCCTTGCCAGACAGAGTGGAAAAGCTTTTTGCTAAGATGTAGACCAGAAGAGAGGCTAAAGACGAAGGTACGGTGCTCTGCAGAGCAAAGCACCGCTCCCGGACCTCATTCGGCAGAAGGCGCACACCGCAGAGCACTGTGAGCGGCAGAATCGTCTTTGCGCGAAGAAGCAGCTTCTTCGTCTCCGGGAGCCGGAGAGAGCGGCAACTTCGCAAAGGTGATGAAACAAGCTGTACAACACTGCGATTGTGTGCGCAGCTTGCCAACTGAGAGAAAACAGTACCTGACCACTCTCCTGCCTTTTCTATTCACATGAACATTCGATTGCAAGCTGTTTTGGACAACTTTCTTTCTCTTCTTGCAAAACACTCGGCAGATCTCCGTGCAGCTTCTAGAACACGATGGGAGATGTTTTATGTGCTGGCACAGTTTCTCCTGGCCAGACAGAGTGGAAAAGCTTTTTGCTAAGATGTAGACGAGAAGAGAGGCTAAAGACGAAGGTACGGTGCTCTGCAGAGCTAAGCACCGCTGACGGACCTCTTTCGGCAGAAGGTGCACACCGCAGAGCACAGTGAGCGGAAGAATCGTCTTTGCGCGAAGAAGCAGTTTCTTCGTCTCCGGGAGCCGGAGAGAGCAGCAGCTTCGCAAAGGTGATGAAACAAGCTGTACAACACTGCGATTGTGTGCGCAGCATGACAACTGAGAGAAAACAGTACCTGACCACTCTCCTTCCTTTTCTATTCACATGAACATTCGATTGGAAGCTGTTTTGGACAACTTTCTTTCTCTTCTTGCAAAACACTCTGCAGACCTCCGTGCAGCCTCTAGAACACGATGGGAGATATTTTTTGTGCTGGCACAGTTTCTCCTTGCCAGACAGAGTGGAAAAGCTTTTTGCTAAGATGTAGACGAGAAGAGAGGCTAAAGACGAAGGTACGGTGCTCTGCAGAGCTAAGCACCGCTCCCGGACCTTTTTCGGCAGAAGGCGCACACCGCAGAGCACTGTGAGCGGCAGAATCGTCTTTGCGCGAAGAAGCAGCTTCTTCGTCTCCGGGAGCCGGAGAGAGCGGCAACTTCGCAAAGGTGATGAAACAAGCTGTACAACACTGCGATTGTGTGCGCAGCTTGCCAACTGAGAGAAAACAGTACCTTACCACTCTCCTGCCTGTTGTAATCACATGAATATTCGATTGCAAGCTGTTTTGGACAACTTTCTTTCTCTTCTTGCAAAACACTCGGCAGACCTCCGTGCAGCCTCTAGAACACGATGGGAGATGTTTTTTGTGCTGGCACAGTTTCTCCTTGCCAGACAGAGTGGAAAAGCTTTTTGCTAAGATGTAGACGAGAAGAGAGGCTAAAGACGAAGGTACGGTGCTCTGCATTGCAAAGCACCGCTCCCGGACCTCTTTCGGCAGAAGGCGCACACCGCAGAGCACTGTGAGCGGCAGAATCGTCTTTGCACGAAGAAGCAGCTTCTTCGTCTCCGGGAGCCGGAGAGAGCGGCAACTTCGCAAAGGTGATGAAACAAGCTGTACAACACTGCGATTGTGTGCGCAGCTTGCCAACTGAGAGAAAACAGTACCTGACCACTCTCCTGCCTTTTCTATTCACATGAACATTCGATTGCAAGCTGTTTTGGACAACTTTCTTTCTCTTCTTGCAAAACACTCGGCAGATCTCCGTGCAGCTTCTAGAACACGATGGGAGATGTTTTCTGTGCTGGCAAAGTTTCTCCTGGCCAGACAGAGTGGAAAAGTTTTTGCTAAGATGTAGACGAGAAGAGAGGCTAAAGACGAAGGTACGGTGCTCTGCAGAGCTAAGCACCGCTCCCGGACCTCTTTCGGCAGAAGGCGCACACCGCAGAGCACAGTGAGCGGAAGAATCGTCTTTGCGCGAAGAAGCAGCTTCTTCGTCTCCGGGAGCCGGAGAGAGCGGCAGCTTCGCAAAGGTGATGAAACAAGCTGTACAACACTGCGATTGTGTGCGCAGCATGACAACTGAGAGAAAACAGTACCTGACCACTCTCCTGCCTTTTCTATTCACATGAACATTCGATTGGAAGCTCTTTTAGACAACTTTCTTTCTCTTCTTGCCAAACACTCGGCAGACCTCCGTGCAGCCTCTAGAACACGATGGGAGATGTTTTTTGTGCTGGCACAGTTTCTCCTTGCCAGACAGAGTGGAAAAGCTTTTTGCTAAGATGTAGACGAGAAGAGAGGCTAAAGACGAAGGTACGGTCCTCTGCAGAGCTAAGCACCGCTCCCGGGCGTCTTTCGGCAGAAGGCGCACACCGCAGAGCACTGTGAGCGGCAGAATCGTCTTTGCGCGAAGAAGCAGCTTCTTCGTCTCCGGGAGCCGGAGAGAGCGGCAACTTCGCAAAGGTGATGAAACAAGCTGTACAACACTGCGATTGTGTGCGCAGCTTGCCAACTGAGAGAAAACAGTACCTGACCACTCTCCTGCCTTTTCTATTCACATGAACATTCGATTGCAAGCTGTTTTGGACAACTTTCTTTCTCTTCTTGCAAAACACTCGGCAGACCTGCGTGCAGCCTCAAAAACACGATGGGAGATGTTTTCTGTGCTGGCACAGTTTCTCCTTGCCAGACAGAGTGGAAAAGCTTTTTGCTAAGATGTAGACGAGAAGAGAGGCTAAAGAAGCAGGTAGAGTGCTCTGCAGAGCTAAGCACAGCTCTCGGACCTCTTTCGGCAGAAGGCGCACACCGCAGAGCACTGTCAGCGGCAGAATCGTCTTTGCGCGAAGAAGCAGCTTCTTCGTCTCCAGGAGCCGGAGAGAGCGGCAGCTTCGCAAAGGTGATGAAACAAGCTGTACAACACTGCGATTGTGTGCGCAGCTTGCCAACTGAGAGAAAACAGTACCTGACCACTCTCCTGCCTTTTCTATTCACATGAACATTCGATTGCAAGCTGTTTTGGACAACTTTCTTTCTCTTCTTGCAAAACACTCGGCAGACCTGCGTGCAGCCTCAAAAACACGATGGGAGATGTTTTCTGTGCTGGCACAGTTTCTCCTTGCCAGACAGAGTGGAAAAGCTTTTTGCTAAGATGTAGACGAGAAGAGAGGCTAAAGACGAAGGTACGGTGCTCTGCAGAGCTAAGCACAGCTCTCGGACCTCTTTCGGCAGAAGGCGCACACCGCAGAGCACTGTCAGCGGCAGAATCGTCTTTGCGCGAAGAAGCAGCTTCTTCGTCTCCGGGAGACGGAGAGAGCGGCAACTTCGCAAAGGTGATGAAACAAGCTGTACAACACTGCGATTGTGTGCGCAGCTTGCCAACTGAGAGAAAACAGTACCTGACCAATCTCCTGCATTTTCTATTCACATGAACATTCGATTGCAAGCTGTTTTGGACAACTTTCTTTCTCTTCTTGCAAAACACTCGGCAGACCTCCGTGCAGCCTCTAGAACACGATGGGAGATGTTTTCTGTGCTGGCACAGTTTCTCCTTGCCAGACAGAGTGGAAAAGCTTTTTGCTAAGATGTAGACGAGAAGAGAGGCTAAAGACGAAGGTACGGTGCTCTGCAGAGCTAAGCACCGCTCCCGGGCGTCTTTCGGCAGAAGGCGCACACCGCAGAGCACTGTGAGCGGCAGAATCGTCTTTGCGCGAAGAAGCAGCTTCTTCGTCTCCGGGAGACGGAGAGAGCGGCAACTTCGCAAAGGTGATGAAACAAGCTGTACAACACTGCGATTGTGTGCGCAGCTTGCCAACTGAGAGAAAACAGTACCTGACCAATCTCCTGCATTTTCTATTCACATGAACATTCGATTGGAAGCTGTTTTGGACAACTTTCTTTCTCTTCTTGCAAAACACTCGGCAGACCTCCGTGCAGCCTCTAGAACACGATGGGAGATGTTTTCTGTGCTGGCACAGTTTCTCCTTGCCAGACAGAGTGGAAAAGCTTTTTGCTAAGATGTAGACGAGAAGAGAGGTTAAAGACGAAGGTACGGTGCTCTGCAGAGCCAAGCACCGCTCCCGGGCGTCTTTCGGCAGAAGGCGCACACCGCAGAGCACTGTGAGCGGCAGAATCGTCTTTGCGCGAAGAAGCAGCTTCTTCGTCTCCGGGAGCCGGAGAGAGCGGCAGCTTCGCAAAGGTGATGAAACAAGCTGTACGACACTGCGATTGTGTGCGCAGCTTGCCAACTGAGAGAAAACAGTACCTGACCACTCTCCTGCCTTTTCTATTCACATGAACATTCGATTGCAAGCTGTTTTGGACAACTTTCTTTCTCTTCTTGCAAAACACTCGGCAGACCTGCGTGCAGCCTCTAGAACACGATGGGAGATGTTTTTTGTGCTGGCACAGTTTCTCCTTGCCAGACAGAGTGGAAAAGCTTTTTGCTAAGATGTAGACGAGAAGAGAGGCTAAAGAAGCAGGTATGGTGCTCTGCAGAGCTAAGCACCGCTCCCGGGCCTCTTTCGGCAGAAGGCGCACACCGCAGAGCACTGTGAGCGGCAGAATCGTCTTTGCGCGAAGAAGCAGCTTCTTCGTCTCC
Source organism: Melozone crissalis (assembly GCF_028551555.1). Lineage (NCBI taxonomy): Eukaryota > Metazoa > Chordata > Aves > Passeriformes > Passerellidae > Melozone > Melozone crissalis. The sequence goes on from NW_026535937.1 coordinate 1,232,187, forward strand.
GGGAGCCGGAGAGAGCGGCAACTTCGCAAAGGTGATGAAACAAGCTGTACAACACTGCGATTGTGTGCGCAGCTTGCCAACTGAGAGAAAACAGTACCTGACCACTCTCCTGCCTTTTCTATTCACATGAACATTCGATTGCAAGCTGTTTTGGACAACTTTCTTTCTCTTCTTGCAAAACACTCGGCAGACCTGCGTGCAGCTTCTAGAACACGATGGGAGATGTTTTCTGTGCTGGCACAGTTTCTCCTTGCCAGACAGAGTGGAAAAGCTTTTTGCTAAGATGTAGACGAGAAGAGAGGCTAAAGACGAAGGTACGGTTCTCTGCAGAGCTAAGCACCGCTCCCGGGCGTCTTTCGGCAGAAGGCGCACACCGCAGAGCACTGTGAGCGGCAGAATCGTCTTTGCACGAAGAAGCAGCTTCTTCGTCTCCGGGAGCCGGAGAGAGCGGCAACTTCGCAAAGGTGATGAAACAAGCTGTACAACACTGCGATTGTGTGCGCAGCTTGCCAACTGAGAGAAAACAGTACCTGACCACTCTCCTGCCTTTTGTAATCACATGAACATTCGATTGCAAGCTGTTTTGGACAACTTTCTTTCTCTTCTTGCAAAACACTCGGCAGACCTCCGTGCAGCCTCTAGAACACGATGGGAGATGTTTTCTGTGCTGGCACAGTTTCTCCTTGCCAGACAGAGTGGAAAAGCTTTTTGCTAAGATGTAGACGAGAAGAGAGGCTAAAGAAGCAGGTATGGTGCTCGGCAGAGCTAAGCACAGCTCCCGGGCCTCTTTCGGCAGAAGACACACACTGCAGAGCACAGTGAGCGGCAGAATCGTCTTTGCGCGAGAAGCAGCTTCTTCGTCTCCGGGAGCCGGAGAGAGCGGCAACTTCGCAAAGGTGATGAAACAAGCCGTACAACACTGCGATTGTGTGCGCAGCTTGCCAACTGAGAGAAAACAGTACCTAACCACTCTCCTGCCTTTTCTATTCACATGAACATTCGATTGCAAGCTGTTTTGGACAACTTTCTTTCTCTTCTTGCAAAACACTCGGCAGACCTCCGTGCAGCCTCTAGAACACGATGGGAGATGTTTTTTGTGCTGGCACAGTTTCTCCTTGCCAGACAGAGTGGAAAAGCTTTTTGCTAAGATGTAGACGAGAAGAGAGGCTAAAGACGAAGGTACGGTGCTCTGCAGAGCTAAGCACCGCTCCCGGACCTCTTTCGGCAGAAGGCGCACACCGCAGAGCACTGTGAGCGGCAGAATCGTCTTTGCGCGAAGAAGCAGCTTCTTCGTCTCCGGGAGCCGGAGAGAGCGGCAACTTCGCAAAGGCGATGAAACAAGCTGTACAACACTGCGATTGTGTGCGCAGCATGACAACTGAGAGAAAACAGTACCTGACCACTCTGCTGCCTTTTCTATTCACATGAACATTCGATTGCAAGCTGTTTTGGACAACTTTCTTTCTCTTCTTGCAAAACACTCGGCAGACCTGCGTGCAGCCTCTAGAACACGATGGGAGATGTTTTCTGTGCTGGCACAGTTTCTCCTTGCCAGACAGAGTGGAAAAGCTTTTTGCTAAGATGTAGACGAGAAGAGAGGCTAAAGACGAAGGTACGGTGCTCTGCAGAGCAAAGCACCGCTCCCGGACCTCTTTCGGCAGAAGGCGCACACCGCAGAGCACTGTGAGCGGCAGAATCGCCTTTGCGCGAAGAAGCAGCTTCTTCGTCTCCGGGAGCCGGAGAGAGCGGCAACTTCGCAAAGGTGATGAAACAAGATGTACAACACTGCGATTGTGTGCGCAGCTTGCCAACTGAGAGACAACAGTACCTGACCACTCTCCTGCCTTTTCTATTCACATGAACATTCGATTGCAAGCTGTTTTGGACAACTTTCTTTCTCTTCTTGCAAAACACTCGGCAGACCTCCGTGCAGCCTCTAGAACACGATGGGAGATGTTTTTTGTGCAGGCACAGTTTCTCCTTGCCAGACAGAGTGGAAAAGCTTTTTGCTAAGATGTAGACCAGAAGAGAGGCTAAAGACGAAGGTACGGTGCTCTGCAGAGCTAAGCACCGCTCCTGGACCTCTTTCGGCAGAAGGCGCACACCGCAGAGCACTGTGAGCGGCAGAATCGCCTTTGCGCGAAGAAGCAGCTTCTTCGTCTCCGGGAGCCGGAGAGAGCGGCAACTTCGCAAAGGTGATGAAACAAGCTCTACAACACTGCGATTGTGTGCGCAGCTTGCCAACTGAGAGACAACAGTACCTGACCACTCTCCTGCCTTTTCTATTCACATGAACATTCGATTGCAAGCTGTTTTGGACAACTTTCTTTCTCTTCTTGCAAAACACTCGGCAGACCTCCGTGCAGCCTCTAGAACACGATGGGAGATGTTTTTTGTGCAGGCACAGTTTCTCCTTGCCAGACAGAGTGGAAAAGCTTTTTGCTAAGATGTAGACGAGAAGAGAGGCTAAAGACGAAGGTACGGTGCTCTGCAGAGCTAAGCACCGCTCCTGGACCTCTTTCGGCAGAAGGCGCACACCGCAGAGCACTGTGAGCGGCAGAATCGTCTTTGCGCGAAGAAGCAGCTTCTTCGTCTCCGGGAGCCGGAGAGAGCGGCAACTTCTCCAAGGTGATGAAACAAGCTGTACAACACTGCGATTGTGTGCGCAGCTTGCCAACTGAGAGAAAACAGTACCTGACCACTCTCCTGCCTTTTCTATTCACATGAACATTCGATTGCAAGCTGTTTTGGACAACTTTCTTTCTCTTCTTGCAAAACACTCGGCAGACCTGCGTGCAGCCTCTAGAACACGATGGGAGATGTTTTTTGTGCTGGCACAGTTTCTCCTTGCCAGACAGAGTGGAAAAGCTTTTTGCTAAGATGTAGACGAGAAGAGAGGCTAAAGACGAAGGTACGGTGCTCTGCAGAGCTAAGCACCGCTCCCGGACCTCTTTCGGCAGAAGGCGCACACCGCAGAGCACTGTGAGCGGCAGAATCGTCTTTGCGCGAAGAAGCAGCTTCTTCGTCTCCGGGAGCCGGAGAGAGCGGCAACTTCGCAAAGGTGATGAAACAAGCTGTACAACACTGCGATTGTGTGCGCAGCTTGCCAACTGAGAGAAAACAGTACCTGACCTCTCTGCTGCCTTTTCTATTCACATGAACATTCGATTGCAAGCTGTTTTGGACAACTTTCTTTCTCTTCTTGCAAAACACTCGGCAGACCTGCGTGCAGCCTCTAGAACACGATGGGAGATGTTTTCTGTGCTGGCACAGTTTCTCCTTGCCAGACAGAGTGGAAAAGCTTTTTGCTAAGATGTAGACGAGAAGAGAGGCTAAAGAAGCAGGCAGAGTGCTCTGCAGAGCTAAGCACAGCTCCCGGACCTCTTTCGGCAGAAGGCGCACACCGCAGAGCACTGTGAGCGGCAGAATCGTCTTTGCGCGAAGAAGCAGCTTCTTCGTCTCCTGGAGCCGGAGAGAGCGGCAGCTTCGCAAAGGTGATGAAACAAGCTGTACAACACTGCGATTGTGTGCGCAGCTTGCCAACTGAGAGAAAACAGTACCTGACCACTCTGCTGCCTTTTCTATTCACATGAACATTCGATTGCAAGCTGTTTTGGACAACTTTCTTTCTCTTCTTGCAAAACACTCGGCAGACCTCCGTGCAGCCTCTAGAAGACGATGGGAGATGTTTTCTGTGCTGGCACAGTTTCTCCTTGCCAGACAGAGTGGAAAAGCTTTTTGCTAAGATGTAGACGAGAAGAGAGGCTAAAGACGAAGGTACGGTGCTCTGCAGAGCTAAGCACCGCTCCCGGACCTCTTTCGGCAGAAGGCGCACACCGCAGAGCACTGTGAGCGGCAGAATCGTCTTTGCGCGAAGAAGCAGCTTCTTCGTCTCCGGGAGCCGGAGAGAGCGGCAACTTCGCAAAGGTGATGAAACAAGCTGTACAACACTGCGATTGTGTGCGCAGCTTGCCAACTGAGAGAAAACAGTACCTGACCACTCTCCTGCCTATTCTATTCACATGAACATTCGATTGCAAGCTGTTTTGGACAACTTTCTTTCTCTTCTTGCAAAACACTCGGCAGACCTGCGTGCAGCCTCTAGAACACGATGGGAGATGTTTTCTGTGCTGGCACAGTTTCTCCTTGCCAGACAGAGTGGAAAAGCTTTTTGCTAAGATGTAGACGAGAAGAGAGGCTAAAGACGAAGGTACGGTGCTCTGCAGAGCTAAGCACCGCTCCCGGACCTCTTTCGGCAGAAGGCGCACACCGCAGAGCACTGTGAGCGGCAGAATCGTCTTTGCGCGAAGAAGCAGCTTCTTCGTCTCCGGGAGCCGGAGAGAGCGGCAACTTCGCAAAGGTGATGAAACAAGCTGTACAACACTGCGATTGTGTGCGCAGCTTGCCAACTGAGAGAAAAGAGTACCTGACCACTCTGCTGCCTTTTCTATTCACATGAACATTCGATTGCAAGCTGTTTTGGACAACTTTCTTTCTCTTCTTGCAAAACACTCGGCAGACCTGCGTGCAGCCTCTAGAAGACGATGGGAGATGTTTTCTGTGCTGGCACAGTTTCTCCTTGCCAGACAGAGTGGAAAAGCTTTTTGCTAAGATGTAGACGAGAAGAGAGGCTAAAGACGAAGGTACGGTGCTCTGCAGAGCTAAGCACCGCTCCCGGACCATTTTCGGCAGAAGGCGCACACCGCAGAGCACTGTGAGCGGCAGAATCGTCTTTGCGCGAAGAAGCAGCTTCTTCGTCTCCGGGAGCCGGAGAGAGCGGCAACTTCGCAAAGGTGATGAAACATGCTGTACGACACTGCGATTGTGTGCGCAGCTTGCCAACTGAGAGAAAACAGTACCTGACCACTCTCCTGCCTTTTCTATTCACATGAACATTCGATTGCAAGCTGTTTTGGACAACTTTCTTTCTCTTCTTGCAAAACACTCGGCAGACCTCCGTGCAGCCTCTAGAACACGATGGGAGATGTTTTCTGTGCTGGCACAGTTTCTCCTTGCCAGACAGAGTGGAAAAGCTTTTTGCTAAGATGTAGACGAGAAGAGAGGCTAAAGAAGCAGGTAGAGTGCTCTGCAGAGCTAAGCACAGCTCCCGGACCTCTTTCGGCAGAAGGCGCACACCGCAGAGCACTGTGAGCGGCAGAATCGTCTTTGCGCGAAGAAGCAGCTTCTTCGTCTCCGGGAGCCGGAGAGAGCGGCAACTTCGCAAAGGTGATGAAACAAGCTGTACAACACTGCGATTGTGTGCGCAGCTTGCCACGTGAGAGAAAACAGTACCTGACCACTCTCCTGCCTTTTCTATTCACATGAACATTCGATTGGAAGCTGTTTTGGACAACTTTCTTTCTCTTCTTGCAAAACACTCGGCAGATCTCCGTGCAGCTTCTAGAACACGATGGGAGATGTTTTATGTGCTGGCACAGTTTCTCCTTGCCAGACAGAGTGGAAAAGCTTTTTGCTAAGATGTAGACGAGAAGAGAGGCTAAAGACGAAGGTACGGTGCTCTGCAGAGCTAAGCACCGCTCCCGGACCTCTTTCGGCAGAAGGCGCACACCGCAGAGCACTGTGAGCGGCAGAATCGTCTTTGCGCGAAGAAGCAGCTTCTTCGTCTCCTGGAGCCGGAGAGAGCGGCAACTTCTCCAAGGTGATGAAACAAGCTGTACAACACTGCGATTGTGTGCGCAGCTTGCCAACTGAGAGAAAACAGTACCTTACCACTCTCCTGCCTGTTGTAATCACATGAACATTCGATTGCAAGCTGTTTTGGACAACTTTCTTTCTCTTCTTGCAAAACACTCGGCAGACCTCCGTGCAGCCTCTAGAACACGATGGGAGATGTTTTTTGTGCTGGCACAGTTTCTCCTTGCCAGACAGAGTGGAAAAGCTTTTTGCTAAGATGTAGACGAGAAGAGAGGCTAAAGACGAAGGTACGGTGCTCTGCAGAGCTAAGCACCGCTCCCGGGCCTCTTTCGGCAGAAGGCGCACACCGCAGAGCACTGTGAGCGGCAGAATCGTCTTTGCGCGAAGAAGCAGCTTCTTCGTCTCCGGGAGCCGGAGAGAGTGGCAACTTCGCAAAGGTGATGAAACAAGCTGTACAACACTGCGATTGTGTGCGCAGCTTGCCACGTGAGAGAAAACAGTACCTGACCACTCTCCTGCCTTTTCTATTCACATGAACATTCGATTGCAAGCTGTTTTGGACAACTTTCTTTCTCTTCTTGCAAAACACTCGGCAGATCTCCGTGCAGCTTCTAGAACACGATGGGAGATGTTTTATGTGCTGGCAAAGTTTCTCCTTGCCAGACAGAGTGGAAAAGCTTTTTGCTAAGATGTAGACGAGAAGAGAGGCTAAAGACGAAGGTACGGTGCTCTGCAGAGCTAAGCACCGCTCCCGGACCTCTTTCGGCAGAAGGCGCACACCGCAGAGCACTGTGAGCGGCAGAATCGTCTTTGCGCGAAGAAGCAGCTTCTTCGTCTCCGGGAGCCGGAGAGAGCGGCAACTTCGCAAAGGTGATGAAACAAGCTGTACAACACTGCGATTGTGTGCGCGGCTTGCCAACTGAGAGAAAACAGTACCTGACCACTCTCCTGCCTTTTCTATTCACATGAACATTCGATTGCAAGCTGTTTTGGACAACTTTCTTTCTCTTCTTGCAAAACACTCGGCAGACCTCCGTGCAGCCTCTAGAACACGATGGGTGATGGTTTTTGTGCTGGCACAGTTTCTCCTTGCCAGACAGAGTGGAAAAGCTTTTTGCTAAGATGTAGAAGAGAAGAGAGGCTAAAGACGAAGGTACGGTGCTCTGCAGAGCTAAGCACCGCTCCCGGGCGTCTTTCGGCAGAAGGCGCACACCGCAGAGCACTGTGAGCGGCAGAATCGTCTTTGCGCGAAGAAGCAGCTTCTTCGTCTCCGGGAGCCGGAGAGAGCGGCAACTTCGCAAAGGTGATGAAACAAGATGTACAACACTGCGATTGTGTGCGCAGCTTGCCAACTGAGAGAAAACAGTACCTGACCACTCTCCTGCCTTTTCTATTCACATGAACATTCGATTGCAAGCTGTTTTGGACAACTTTCTTTCTCTTCTTGCAAAACACTCGGCAGACCTGCGTGCAGCCTCTAGAACACGATGGGAGATGTTTTCTGTGCTGGCACAGTTTCTCCTTGCCAGACAGAGTGGAAAAGCTTTTTGCTAAGATGTAGACGAGAAGAGAGGCTAAAGACGAAGGTACGGTGCTCTGCAGAGCTAAGCACCGCTCCTGGACCTCTTTCGGCAGAAGGCGCACACCGCAGAGCACTGTGAGCGGCAGAATCGTCTTTGCGCGAAGAAGCAGCTTCTTCGTCTCCGGGAGCCGGAGAGAGCGGCAACTTCTCCAAGGTGATGAAACAAGCTGTACAACACTGCGATTGTGTGCGCAGCTTGCCAACTGAGAGAAAACAGTACCTTACCACTCTCCTGCCTGTTGTAATCACATGAACATTCGATTGCAAGCTGTTTTGGACAACTTTCTTTCTCTTCTTGCAAAACACTCGGCAGACCTGCGTGCAGCCTCTAGAACACGATGGGAGATGTTTTTTGTGCTGGCACAGTTTCTCCTTGCCAGACAGAGTGGAAAAGCTTTTTGCTAAGATGTAGACGAGAAGAGAGGCTAAAGACGAAGGTACGGTGCTCTGCAGAGCTAAGCACCGCTCCCGGACCTCTTTCGGCAGAAGGCGCACACCGCAGAGCACTGTGAGCGGCAGAATCGTCTTTGCGCGAAGAAGCAGCTTCTTCGTCTCCGGGAGCCGGAGAGAGCGGCAACTTCGCAAAGGTGATGAAACAAGCTGTACAACACTGCGATTGTGTGCGCAGCTTGCCAACTGAGAGAAAACAGTACCTGACCTCTCTGCTGCCTTTTCTATTCACATGAACATTCGATTGCAAGCTGTTTTGGACAACTTTCTTTCTCTTCTTGCAAAACACTCGGCAGACCTGCGTGCAGCCTCTAGAACACGATGGGAGATGTTTTCTGTGCTGGCACAGTTTCTCCTTGCCAGACAGAGTGGAAAAGCTTTTTGCTAAGATGTAGACGAGAAGAGAGGCTAAAGAAGCAGGTAGAGTGCTCTGCAGAGCTAAGCACAGCTCCCGGACCTCTTTCGGCAGAAGGCGCACACCGCAGAGCACTGTGAGCGGCAGAATCGTCTTTGCGCGAAGAAGCAGCTTCTTCGTCTCCTGGAGCCGGAGAGAGCGGCAGCTTCGCAAAGGTGATGAAACAAGCTGTACAACACTGCGATTGTGTGCGCAGCTTGCCAACTGAGAGAAAACAGTACCTGACCACTCTGCTGCCTTTTCTATTCACATGAACATTCGATTGCAAGCTGTTTTGGACAACTTTCTTTCTCTTCTTGCAAAACACTCGGCAGACCTCCGTGCAGCCTCTAGAAGACGATGGGAGATGTTTTCTGTGCTGGCACAGTTTCTCCTTGCCAGACAGAGTGGAAAAGCTTTTTGCTAAGATGTAGACGAGAAGAGAGGCTAAAGACGAAGGTACGGTGCTCTGCAGAGCTAAGCACCGCTCCCGGACCTCTTTCGGCAGAAGGCGCACACCGCAGAGCACTGTGAGCGGCAGAATCGTCTTTGCGCGAAGAAGCAGCTTCTTCGTCTCCGGGAGCCGGAGAGAGCGGCAACTTCGCAAAGGTGATGAAACAAGCTGTACAACACTGCGATTGTGTGCGCAGCTTGCCAACTGAGAGAAAACAGTACCTGACCACTCTCCTGCCTATTCTATTCACATGAACATTCGATTGCAAGCTGTTTTGGACAACTTTCTTTCTCTTCTTGCAAAACACTCGGCAGACCTGCGTGCAGCCTCTAGAACACGATGGGAGATGTTTTCTGTGCTGGCACAGTTTCTCCTTGCCAGACAGAGTGGAAAAGCTTTTTGCTAAGATGTAGACGAGAAGAGAGGCTAAAGACGAAGGTACGGTGCTCTGCAGAGCTAAGCACCGCTCCCGGACCTCTTTCGGCAGAAGGCGCACACCGCAGAGCACTGTGAGCGGCAGAATCGTCTTTGCGCGAAGAAGCAGCTTCTTCGTCTCCGGGAGCCGGAGAGAGCGGCAACTTCGCAAAGGTGATGAAACAAGCTGTACAACACTGCGATTGTGTGCGCAGCTTGCCAACTGAGAGAAAAGAGTACCTGACCACTCTGCTGCCTTTTCTATTCACATGAACATTCGATTGCAAGCTGTTTTGGACAACTTTCTTTCTCTTCTTGCAAAACACTCGGCAGACCTGCGTGCAGCCTCTAGAAGACGATGGGAGATGTTTTCTGTGCTGGCACAGTTTCTCCTTGCCAGACAGAGTGGAAAAGCTTTTTGCTAAGATGTAGACGAGAAGAGAGGCTAAAGACGAAGGTACGGTGCTCTGCAGAGCTAAGCACCGCTCCCGGACCACTTTCGGCAGAAGGCGCACACCGCAGAGCACTGTGAGCGGCAGAATCGTCTTTGCGCGAAGAAGCAGCTTCTTCGTCTCCGGGAGCCGGAGAGAGCGGCAACTTCGCAAAGGTGATGAAACATGCTGTACGACACTGCGATTGTGTGCGCAGCTTGCCAACTGAGAGAAAACAGTACCTGACCACTCTCCTGCCTTTTCTATTCACATGAACATTCGATTGCAAGCTGTTTTGGACAACTTTCTTTCTCTTCTTGCAAAACACTCGGCAGACCTCCGTGCAGCCTCTAGAACACGATGGGAGATGTTTTCTGTGCTGGCACAGTTTCTCCTTGCCAGACAGAGTGGAAAAGCTTTTTGCTAAGATGTAGACGAGAAGAGAGGCTAAAGAAGCAGGTAGAGTGCTCTGCAGAGCTAAGCACAGCTCCCGGACCTCTTTCGGCAGAAGGCGCACACCGCAGAGCACTGTGAGCGGCAGAATCGTCTTTGCGCGAAGAAGCAGCTTCTTCGTCTCCGGGAGCCGGAGAGAGCGGCAACTTCGCAAAGGTGATGAAACAAGCTGTACAACACTGCGATTGTGTGCGCAGCTTGCCACGTGAGAGAAAACAGTACCTGACCACTCTCCTGCCTTTTCTATTCACATGAACATTCGATTGGAAGCTGTTTTGGACAACTTTCTTTCTCTTCTTGCAAAACACTCGGCAGATCTCCGTGCAGCTTCTAGAACACGATGGGAGATGTTTTATGTGCTGGCACAGTTTCTCCTTGCCAGACAGAGTGGAAAAGCTTTTTGCTAAGATGTAGACGAGAAGAGAGGCTAAAGACGAAGGTACGGTGCTCTGCAGAGCTAAGCACCGCTCCCGGACCTCTTTCGGCAGAAGGCGCACACCGCAGAGCACTGTGAGCGGCAGAATCGTCTTTGCGCGAAGAAGCAGCTTCTTCGTCTCCTGGAGCCGGAGAGAGCGGCAACTTCTCCAAGGTGATGAAACAAGCTGTACAACACTGCGATTGTGTGCGCAGCTTGCCAACTGAGAGAAAACAGTACCTTACCACTCTCCTGCCTGTTGTAATCACATGAACATTCGATTGCAAGCTGTTTTGGACAACTTTCTTTCTCTTCTTGCAAAACACTCGGCAGACCTCCGTGCAGCCTCTAGAACACGATGGGAGATGTTTTTTGTGCTGGCACAGTTTCTCCTTGCCAGACAGAGTGGAAAAGCTTTTTGCTAAGATGTAGACGAGAAGAGAGGCTAAAGACGAAGGTACGGTGCTCTGCAGAGCTAAGCACCGCTCCCGGGCCTCTTTCGGCAGAAGGCGCACACCGCAGAGCACTGTGAGCGGCAGAATCGTCTTTGCGCGAAGAAGCAGCTTCTTCGTCTCCGGGAGCCGGAGAGAGTGGCAACTTCGCAAAGGTGATGAAACAAGCTGTACAACACTGCGATTGTGTGCGCAGCTTGCCACGTGAGAGAAAACAGTACCTGACCACTCTCCTGCCTTTTCTATTCACATGAACATTCGATTGCAAGCTGTTTTGGACAACTTTCTTTCTCTTCTTGCAAAACACTCGGCAGATCTCCGTGCAGCTTCTAGAACACGATGGGAGATGTTTTATGTGCTGGCAAAGTTTCTCCTTGCCAGACAGAGTGGAAAAGCTTTTTGCTAAGATGTAGACGAGAAGAGAGGCTAAAGACGAAGGTACGGTGCTCTGCAGAGCTAAGCACCGCTCCCGGACCTCTTTCGGCAGAAGGCGCACACCGCAGAGCACTGTGAGCGGCAGAATCGTCTTTGCGCGAAGAAGCAGCTTCTTCGTCTCCGGGAGCCGGAGAGAGCGGCAACTTCGCAAAGGTGATGAAACAAGCTGTACAACACTGCGATTGTGTGCGCGGCTTGCCAACTGAGAGAAAACAGTACCTGACCACTCTCCTGCCTTTTCTATTCACATGAACATTCGATTGCAAGCTGTTTTGGACAACTTTCTTTCTCTTCTTGCAAAACACTCGGCAGACCTCCGTGCAGCCTCTAGAACACGATGGGTGATGTTTTTTGTGCTGGCACAGTTTCTCCTTGCCAGACAGAGTGGAAAAGCTTTTTGCTAAGATGTAGAAGAGAAGAGAGGCTAAAGACGAAGGTACGGTGCTCTGCAGAGCTAAGCACCGCTCCCGGGCGTCTTTCGGCAGAAGGCGCACACCGCAGAGCACTGTGAGCGGCAGAATCGTCTTTGCGCGAAGAAGCAGCTTCTTCGTCTCCGGGAGCCGGAGAGAGCGGCAACTTCGCAAAGGTGATGAAACAAGATGTACAACACTGCGATTGTGTGCGCAGCTTGCCAACTGAGAGAAAACAGTACCTGACCACTCTCCTGCCTTTTCTATTCACATGAACATTCGATTGCAAGCTGTTTTGGACAACTTTCTTTCTCTTCTTGCAAAACACTCGGCAGACCTGCGTGCAGCCTCTAGAACACGATGGGAGATGTTTTCTGTGCTGGCACAGTTTCTCCTTGCCAGACAGAGTGGAAAAGCTTTTTGCTAAGATGTAGACGAGAAGAGAGGCTAAAGAAGCAGGTAGAGTGCTCTGCAGAGCTAAGCACCGCTCCCGGACCTCTTTCGGCAGAAGGCGCACACCGCAGAGCACTGTGAGCGGCAGAATCGTCTTTGCGCGAAGAAGCAGCTTCTTCGTCTCCGGGAGCCGGAGAGAGCGGCAGCTTCGCAAAGGTGATGAAACAAGCTGTACGACACTGCGATTGTGTGCGCAGCTTGCCAACTGAGAGAAAACAGTACCTGACCACTCTCCTGCCTTTTCTATTCGCATGAACATTCGATTGCAAGCTGTTTTGGACAACTTTCTTTCTCTTTTTGCAAAACACTCGGCAGACCTCCGTGCAGCCTCTAGAACACGATGGGAGATGTTTTTTGTGCTGGCACAGTTTCTCCTTGCCAGACAGATTGGAAAAGCTTTTTGCTAAGATGTAGACGAGAAGAGAGGCTAAAGAAGCAGGTATGGTGCTCTGCAGAGCTAAGCACAGCTCCCGGGCCTCTTTCGGCAGAAGGCGCACACCGCAGAGCACTGTGAGCGGCAGAATCGTCTTTGCGCGAAGAAGCAGCTTCTTCGTCTCCGGGAGCCGGAGAGAGCGGCAACTTCGCAAAGGTGATGAAACAAGCTGTACAACACTGCGATTGTGTGCGCAGCTTGCCAACTGAGAGAAAACAGTACCTGACCACTCTGCTGCCTTTTCTATTCACATGAACATTCGATTGCAAGCTGTTTTGGACAACTTTCTTTCTCTTCTTGCAAAACACTCGGCAGACCTGCGTGCAGCCTCTAGAACACGATGGGAGATGTTTTCTGTGCTGGCACAGTTTCTCCTTGCCAGACAGAGTGGAAAAGCTTTTTGCTAAGATGTAGACGAGAAGAGAGGCTAAAGACGAAGGTACGGTGCTCTGCAGAGCTAAGCACCGCTGACGGACCTCTTTCGGCAGAAGGTGCACACCGCAGAGCACAGTGAGCGGAAGAATCGTCTTTGCGCGAAGAAGCAGTTTCTTCGTCTCCGGGAGCCGGAGAGAGCAGCAGCTTCGCAAAGGTGATGAAACAAGCTGTACAACACTGCGATTGTGTGCGCAGCATGACAACTGAGAGAAAACAGTACCTGACCACTCTCCTTCCTTTTCTATTCACATGAACATTCGATTGGAAGCTGTTTTGGACAACTTTCTTTCTCTTCTTGCAAAACACTCTGCAGACCTCCGTGCAGCCTCTAGAACACGATGGGAGATATTTTTTGTGCTGGCACAGTTTCTCCTTGCCAGACAGAGTGGAAAAGCTTTTTGCTAAGATGTAGACGAGAAGAGAGGCTAAAGACGAAGGTACGGTGCTCTGCAGAGCTAAGCACCGCTCCCGGACCTTTTTCGGCAGAAGGCGCACACCGCAGAGCACTGTGAGCGGCAGAATCGTCTTTGCGCGAAGAAGCAGCTTCTTCGTCTCCGGGAGCCGGAGAGAGCGGCAACTTCGCAAAGGTGATGAAACAAGCTGTACAACACTGCGATTGTGTGCGCAGCTTGCCAACTGAGAGAAAACAGTACCTTACCACTCTCCTGCCTGTTGTAATCACATGAACATTCGATTGCAAGCTGTTTTGGACAACTTTCTTTCTCTTCTTGCAAAACACTCGGCAGACCTCCGTGCAGCCTCTAGAACACGATGGGAGATGTTTTTTGTGCTGGCACAGTTTCTCCTTGCCAGACAGAGTGGAAAAGCTTTTTGCTAAGATGTAGACGAGAAGAGAGGCTAAAGACGAAGGTACGGTGCTCTGCAGTGCAAAGCACCGCTCCCGGACCTCTTTCGGCAGAAGGCGCACACCGCAGAGCACTGTGAGCGGCAGAATCGTCTTTGCACGAAGAAGCAGCTTCTTCGTCTCCGGGAGCCGGAGAGAGCGGCAACTTCGCAAAGGTGATGAAACAAGCTGTACAACACTGCGATTGTGTGCGCAGCTTGCCAACTGAGAGAAAACAGTACCTGACCACTCTCCTGCCTTTTCTATTCACATGAACATTCGATTGCAAGCTGTTTTGGACAACTTTCTTTCTCTTCTTGCAAAACACTCGGCAGATCTCCGTGCAGCTTCTAGAACACGATGGGAGATGTTTTCTGTGCTGGCAAAGTTTCTCCTGGCCAGACAGAGTGGAAAAGCTTTTTGCTAAGATGTAGACGAGAAGAGAGGCTAAAGACGAAGGTACGGTGCTCTGCAGAGCTAAGCACCGCTCCCGGACCTCTTTCGGCAGAAGGCGCACACCGCAGAGCACAGTGAGCGGAAGAATCGTCTTTGCGCGAAGAAGCAGCTTCTTCGTCTCCGGGAGCCGGAGAGAGCGGCAGCTTCGCAAAGGTGATGAAACAAGCTGTACAACACTGCGATTGTGTGCGCAGCATGACAACTGAGAGAAAACAGTACCTGACCACTCTCCTGCCTTTTCTATTCACATGAACATTCGATTGGAAGCTCTTTTAGACAACTTTCTTTCTCTTCTTGCCAAACACTCGGCAGACCTCCGTGCAGCCTCTAGAACACGATGGGAGATGTTTTTTGTGCTGGCACAGTTTCTCCTTGCCAGACAGAGTGGAAAAGCTTTTTGCTAAGATGTAGACGAGAAGAGAGGCTAAAGACGAAGGTACGGTCCTCTGCAGAGCCAAGCACCGCTCCCGGGCGTCTTTCGGCAGAAGGCGCACACCGCAGAGCACTGTGAGCGGCAGAATCGTCTTTGCGCGAAGAAGCAGCTTCTTCGTCTCCGGGAGCCGGAGAGAGCGGCAACTTCGCAAAGGTGATGAAACAAGCTGTACAACACTGCGATTGTGTGCGCAGCTTGCCAACTGAGAGAAAACAGTACCTGACCACTCTCCTGCCTTTTCTATTCACATGAACATTCGATTGCAAGCTGTTTTGGACAACTTTCTTTCTCTTCTTGCAAAACACTCGGCAGACCTGCGTGCAGCCTCAAAAACACGATGGGAGATGTTTTCTGTGCTGGCACAGTTTCTCCTTGCCAGACAGAGTGGAAAAGCTTTTTGCTAAGATGTAGACGAGAAGAGAGGCTAAAGAAGCAGGTAGAGTGCTCTGCAGAGCTAAGCACAGCTCTCGGACCTCTTTCGGCAGAAGGCGCACACCGCAGAGCACTGTGAGCGGCAGAATCGTCTTTGCGCGAAGAAGCAGCTTCTTCGTCTCCAGGAGCCGGAGAGAGCGGCAGCTTCGCAAAGGTGATGAAACAAGCTGTACAACACTGCGATTGTGTGCGCAGCTTGCCAACTGAGAGAAAACAGTACCTGACCACTCTGCTGCCTTTTCTATTCACATGAACATTCGATTGCAAGCTGTTTTGGACAACTTTCTTTCTCTTCTTGCAAAACACTCGGCAGACCTCCGTGCAGCCTCTAGAACACGATGGGAGATGTTTTTTGTGCTGGCACAGTTTCTCCTTGCCAGACAGAGTTGAAAAGCTTTTTGCTAAGATGTAGACGAGAAGAGAGGCTAAAGACGAAGGTACGGTGCTCTGCAGAGCTAAGCACCGCTCCCGGTCCTCTTTCGGCAGAAGGCGCACACCGCAGAGCACTGTGAGCGGCAGAATCGTCTTTGCGCGAAGAAGCAGCTTCTTCGTCTCCGGGAGACGGAGAGAGCGGCAACTTCGCAAAGGTGATGAAACAAGCTGTACAACACTGCGATTGTGTGCGCAGCTTGCCAACTGAGAGAAAACAGTACCTGACCAATCTCCTGCATTTTCTATTCACTTGAACATTCGATTGCAAGCTGTTTTGGACAACTTTCTTTCTCTTCTTGCAAAACACTCGGCAGACCTCCGTGCAGCCTCTAGAACACGATGGGAGATGTTTTCTGTGCTGGCACAGTTTCTCCTTGCCAGACAGAGTGGAAAAGCTTTTTGCTAAGATGTAGACGAGAAGAGAGGCTAAAGACGAAGGTACGGTGCTCTGCAGAGCCAAGCACCGCTCCCGGGCGTCTTTCGGCAGAAGGCGCACACCGCAGAGCACTGTGAGCGGCAGAATCGTCTTTGCGCGAAGAAGCAGCTTCTTCGTCTCCGGGAGCCGGAGAGAGCGGCAGCTTCGCAAAGGTGATGAAACAAGCTGTACGACACTGCGATTGTGTGCGCAGCTTGCCAACTGAGAGAAAACAGTACCTGACCACTCTCCTGCCTTTTCTATTCACATGAACATTCGATTGCAAGCTGTTTTGGACAACTTTCTTTCTCTTCTTGCAAAACACTCGGCAGACCTCCGTGCAGCCTCTAGAACACGATGGGAGATGTTTTTTGTGCTGGCACAGTTTCTCCTTGCCAGACAGAGTGGAAAAGCTTTTTGCTAAGATGTAGACGAGAAGAGAGGCTAAAGAAGCAGGTATGGTGCTCTGCAGAGCTAAGCACCGCTCCCGGGCCTCTTTCGGCAGAAGGCGCACACCGCAGAGCACTGTGAGCGGCAGAATCGTCTTTGCGCGAAGAAGCAGCTTCTTCGTCTCCGGGAGCCGGAGAGAGCGGCAACTTCGCAAAGGTGATGAAACAAGCTGTACAACACTGCGATTGTGTGCGCAGCTTGCCAACTGAGAGAAAACAGTACCTGACCACTCTCCTGCCTTTTCTATTCACATGAACATTCGATTGCAAGCTGTTTTGGACAACTTTCTTTCTCTTCTTGCAAAACACTCGGCAGACCTGCGTGCAGCTTCTAGAACACGATGGGAGATGTTTTCTGTGCTGGCACAGTTTCTCCTTGCCAGACAGAGTGGAAAAGCTTTTTGCTAAGATGTAGACGAGAAGAGAGGCTAAAGACGAAGGTGCGGTTCTCTGCAGAGCTAAGCACCGCTCCCGGGCGTCTTTCGGCAGAAGGCGCACACCGCAGAGCACTGTGAGCGGCAGAATCGTCTTTGCGCGAAGAAGCAGCTTCTTCGTCTCCGGGAGCCGGAGAGAGCGGCAACTTCGCAAAGGTGATGAAACAAGCTGTACAACACTGCGATTGTGTGCGCAGCTTGCCAACTGAGAGAAAACAGTACCTGACCACTCTCCTGCCTTTTGTAATCACATGAACATTCGATTGCAAGCTGTTTTGGACAACTTTCTTTCTCTTCTTGCAAAACACTCGGCAGACCTCCGTGCAGCCTCTAGAACACGATGGGAGATGTTTTCTGTGCTGGCACAGTTTCTCCTTGCCAGACAGAGTGGAAAAGCTTTTTGCTAAGATGTAGACGAGAAGAGAGGCTAAAGAAGCAGGTATGGTGCTCGGCAGAGCTAAGCACAGCTCCCGGGCCTCTTTCGGCAGAAGACACACACTGCAGAGCACAGTGAGCGGCAGAATCGTCTTTGCGCGAGAAGCAGCTTCTTCGTCTCCGGGAGCCGGAGAGAGCGGCAACTTCGCAAAGGTGATGAAACAAGCCGTACAACACTGCGATTGTGTGCGCAGCTTGCCAACTGAGAGAAAACAGTACCTAACCACTCTCCTGCCTTTTCTATTCACATGAACATTCGATTGCAAGCTGTTTTGGACAACTTTCTTTCTCTTCTTGCAAAACACTCGGCAGACCTCCGTGCAGCCTCTAGAACACGATGGGAGATGTTTTTTGTGCTGGCACAGTTTCTCCTTGCCAGACAGAGTGGAAAAGCTTTTTGCTAAGATGTAGACGAGAAGAGAGGCTAAAGACGAAGGTACGGTGCTCTGCAGAGCTAAGCACCGCTCCCGGACCTCTTTCGGCAGAAGGCGCACACCGCAGAGCACTGTGAGCGGCAGAATCGTCTTTGCGCGAAGAAGCAGCTTCTTCGTCTCCGGGAGCCGGAGAGAGCGGCAACTTCGCAAAGGCGATGAAACAAGCTGTACAACACTGCGATTGTGTGCGCAGCATGACAACTGAGAGAAAACAGTACCTGACCACTCTGCTGCCTTTTCTATTCACATGAACATTCGATTGCAAGCTGTTTTGGACAACTTTCTTTCTCTTCTTGCAAAACACTCGGCAGACCTGCGTGCAGCCTCTAGAACACGATGGGAGATGTTTTCTGTGCTGGCACAGTTTCTCCTTGCCAGACAGAGTGGAAAAGCTTTTTGCTAAGATGTAGACGAGAAGAGAGGCTAAAGACGAAGGTACGGTGCTCTGCAGAGCAAAGCACCGCTCCCGGACCTCTTTCGGCAGAAGGCGCACACCGCAGAGCACTGTGAGCGGCAGAATCGCCTTTGCGCGAAGAAGCAGCTTCTTCGTCTCCGGGAGCCGGAGAGAGCGGCAACTTCGCAAAGGTGATGAAACAAGATGTATAACACTGCGATTGTGTGCGCAGCTTGCCAACTGAGAGAAAACAGTACCTGACCACTCTGCTGACTTTTCTATTCACATGAACATTCGATTGGAAGCTGTTTTGGACAACTTTCTTTCTCTTCTTGCAAAACACTCTGCAGACCTCCGTGCAGCCTCTAGAACACGATGGGAGATGTTTTCGCTGCTGGTAAAGTTTCTCCTTGCCAGACAGTGTGGAAAAGCTTTTTGCTAAGATGTAGACCAGAAGAGAGGCTAAAGACGAAGGTACGGTGCTCTGCAGAGCTAAGCACCGCTCCCGGACCTCTTTCGGCAGAAGGCGCACACCGCAGAGCACTGTGAGCGGCAGAATCGCCTTTGCGCGAAGAAGCAGCTTCTTCGTCTCCGGGAGCCGGAGAGAGCGGCAACTTCGCAAAGGTGATGAAACAAGCTCTACAACACTGCGATTGTGTGCGCAGCTTGCCAACTGAGAGACAACAGTACCTGACCACTCTCCTGCCTTTTCTATTCACATGAACATTCGATTGCAAGCTGTTTTGGACAACTTTCTTTCTCTTCTTGCAAAACACTCGGCAGACCTCCGTGCAGCCTCTAGAACACGATGGGAGATGTTTTTTGTGCAGGCACAGTTTCTCCTTGCCAGACAGAGTGGAAAAGCTTTTTGCTAAGATGTAGACGAGAAGAGAGGCTAAAGACGAAGGTACGGTGCTCTGCAGAGCTAAGCACCGCTCCTGGACCTCTTTCGGCAGAAGGCGCACACCGCAGAGCACTGTGAGCGGCAGAATCGTCTTTGCGCGAAGAAGCAGCTTCTTCGTCTCCGGGAGCCGGAGAGAGCGGCAACTTCTCCAAGGTGATGAAACAAGCTGTACAACACTGCGATTGTGTGCGCAGCTTGCCAACTGAGAGAAAACAGTACCTTACCACTCTCCTGCCTGTTGTAATCACATGAATATTCGATTGCAAGCTGTTTTGGACAACTTTCTTTCTCTTCTTGCAAAACACTCGGCAGACCTCCGTGCAGCCTCTAGAACACGATGGGAGATGTTTTTTGTGCTGGCACAGTTTCTCCTTGCCAGACAGAGTGGAAAAGCTTTTTGCTAAGATGTAGACGAGAAGAGAGGCTAAAGACGAAGGTACGGTGCTCTGCAGAGCTAAGCACCGCTCCCGGACCTCTTTCGGCAGAAGGCGCACACCGCAGAGCACTGTGAGCGGCAGAATCGTCTTTGCGCGAAGAAGCAGCTTCTTCGTCTCCGGGAGCCGGAGAGAGCGGCAACTTCGCAAAGGTGATGAAACAAGCTGTACAACACTGCGATTGTGTGCGCAGCTTGCCAACTGAGAGAAAACAGTACCTGACCTCTCTGCTGCCTTTTCTATTCACATGAACATTCGATTGCAAGCTGTTTTGGACAACTTTCTTTCTCTTCTTGCAAAACACTCGGCAGACCTGCGTGCAGCCTCTAGAACACGATGGGAGATGTTTTCTGTGCTGGCACAGTTTCTCCTTGCCAGACAGAGTGGAAAAGCTTTTTGCTAAGATGTAGACGAGAAGAGAGGCTAAAGAAGCAGGTAGAGTGCTCTGCAGAGCTAAGCACAGCTCCCGGACCTCTTTCGGCAGAAGGCGCACACCGCAGAGCACTGTGAGCGGCAGAATCGTCTTTGCGCGAAGAAGCAGCTTCTTCGTCTCCTGGAGCCGGAGAGAGCGGCAGCTTCGCAAAGGTGATGAAACAAGCTGTACAACACTGCGATTGTGTGCGCAGCTTGCCAACTGAGAGAAAACAGTACCTGACCACTCTGCTGCCTTTTCTATTCACATGAACATTCGATTGCAAGCTGTTTTGGACAACTTTCTTTCTCTTCTTGCAAAACACTCGGCAGACCTCCGTGCAGCCTCTAGAAGACGATGGGAGATGTTTTCTGTGCTGGCACAGTTTCTCCTTGCCAGACAGAGTGGAAAAGCTTTTTGCTAAGATGTAGACGAGAAGAGAGGCTAAAGACGAAGGTACGGTGCTCTGCAGAGCTAAGCACCGCTCCCGGGCGTCTTTCGGCAGAAGGCGCACACCGCAGAGCACTGTGAGCGGCAGAATCGTCTTTGCGCGAAGAAGCAGCTTCTTCGTCTCCGGGAGCCGGAGAGAGCGGCAACTTCGCAAAGGTGATGAAACAAGCTGTACAACACTGCGATTGTGTGCGCAGCTTGCCAACTGAGAGAAAACAGTACCTGACCACTCTCCTGCCTTTTCTATTCACATGAACATTCGATTGCAAGCTGTTTTGGACAACTTTCTTTCTCTTCTTGCAAAACACTCGGCAGACCTGCGTGCAGCCTCTAGAACACGATGGGAGATGTTTTCTGTGCTGGCACAGTTTCTCCTTGCCAGACAGAGTGGAAAAGCTTTTTGCTAAGATGTAGACGAGAAGAGAGGCTAAAGACGAAGGTACGGTGCTCTGCAGAGCTAAGCACCGCTCCCGGACCTCTTTCGGCAGAAGGCGCACACCGCAGAGCACTGTGAGCGGCAGAATCGTCTTTGCGCGAAGAAGCAGCTTCTTCGTCTCCGGGAGCCGGAGAGAGCGGCAACTTCGCAAAGGTGATGAAACAAGCTGTACAACACTGCGATTGTGTGCGCAGCTTGCCAACTGAGAGAAAAGAGTACCTGACCACTCTGCTGCCTTTTCTATTCACATGAACATTCGATTGCAAGCTGTTTTGGACAACTTTCTTTCTCTTCTTGCAAAACACTCGGCAGACCTGCGTGCAGCCTCTAGAAGACGATGGGAGATGTTTTCTGTGCTGGCACAGTTTCTCCTTGCCAGACAGAGTGGAAAAGCTTTTTGCTAAGATGTAGACGAGAAGAGAGGCTAAAGACGAAGGTACGGTGCTCTGCAGAGCTAAGCACCGCTCCCGGACCACTTTCGGCAGAAGGCGCACACCGCAGAGCACTGTGAGCGGCAGAATCGTCTTTGCGCGAAGAAGCAGCTTCTTCGTCTCCGGGAGCCGGAGAGAGCGGCAACTTCGCAAAGGTGATGAAACATGCTGTACGACACTGCGATTGTGTGCGCAGCTTGCCAACTGAGAGAAAACAGTACCTGACCACTCTCCTGCCTTTTCTATTCACATGAACATTCGATTGCAAGCTGTTTTGGACAACTTTCTTTCTCTTCTTGCAAAACACTCGGCAGACCTCCGTGCAGCCTCTAGAACACGATGGGAGATGTTTTCTGTGCTGGCACAGTTTCTCCTTGCCAGACAGAGTGGAAAAGCTTTTTGCTAAGATGTAGACGAGAAGAGAGGCTAAAGAAGAAGGTAGAGTGCTCTGCAGAGCTAAGCACAGCTCCCGGACCTCTTTCGGCAGAAGGCGCACACCGCAGAGCACTGTGAGCGGCAGAATCGTCTTTGCGCGAAGAAGCAGCTTCTTCGTCTCCGGGAGCCGGAGAGAGCGGCAACTTCGCAAAGGTGATGAAACAAGCTGTACAACACTGCGATTGTGTGCGCAGCTTGCCACGTGAGAGAAAACAGTACCTGACCACTCTCCTGCCTTTTCTATTCACATGAACATTCGATTGGAAGCTGTTTTGGACAACTTTCTTTCTCTTCTTGCAAAACACTCGGCAGATCTCCGTGCAGCTTCTAGAACACGATGGGAGATGTTTTATGTGCTGGCACAGTTTCTCCTTGCCAGACAGAGTGGAAAAGCTTTTTGCTAAGATGTAGACGAGAAGAGAGGCTAAAGACGAAGGTACGGTGCTCTGCAGAGCTAAGCACCGCTCCCGGACCTCTTTCGGCAGAAGGCGCACACCGCAGAGCACTGTGAGCGGCAGAATCGTCTTTGCGCGAAGAAGCAGCTTCTTCGTCTCTGGGAGCCGGAGAGAGCGGCAACTTCTCCAAGGTGATGAAACAAGCTGTACAACACTGCGATTGTGTGCGCAGCTTGCCAACTGAGAGAAAACAGTACCTTACCACTCTCCTGCCTGTTGTAATCACATGAACATTCGATTGCAAGCTGTTTTGGACAACTTTCTTTCTCTTCTTGCAAAACACTCGGCAGACCTCCGTGCAGCCTCTAGAACACGATGGGAGATGTTTTTTGTGCTGGCACAGTTTCTCCTTGCCAGACAGAGTGGAAAAGCTTTTTGCTAAGATGTAGACGAGAAGAGAGGCTAAAGACGAAGGTACGGTGCTCTGCAGAGCTAAGCACCGCTCCCGGGCCTCTTTCGGCAGAAGGCGCACACCGCAGAGCACTGTGAGCGGCAGAATCGTCTTTGCGCGAAGAAGCAGCTTCTTCGTCTCCGGGAGCCGGAGAGAGTGGCAACTTCGCAAAGGTGATGAAACAAGCTGTACAACACTGCGATTGTGTGCGCAGCTTGCCACGTGAGAGAAAACAGTACCTGACCACTCTCCTGCCTTTTCTATTCACATGAACATTCGATTGCAAGCTGTTTTGGACAACTTTCTTTCTCTTCTTGCAAAACACTCGGCAGATCTCCGTGCAGCTTCTAGAACACGATGGGAGATGTTTTATGTGCTGGCAAAGTTTCTCCTTGCCAGACAGAGTGGAAAAGCTTTTTGCTAAGATGTAGACGAGAAGAGAGGCTAAAGACGAAGGTACGGTGCTCTGCAGAGCTAAGCACCGCTCCCGGACCTCTTTCGGCAGAAGGCGCACACCGCAGAGCACTGTGAGCGGCAGAATCGTCTTTGCGCGAAGAAGCAGCTTCTTCGTCTCCGGGAGCCGGAGAGAGCGGCAACTTCGCAAAGGTGATGAAACAAGCTGTACAACACTGCGATTGTGTGCGCGGCTTGCCAACTGAGAGAAAACAGTACCTTACCACTCTCCTGCATTTTCTATTCACATGAACATTCGATTGCAAGCTGTTTTGGACAACTTTCTTTCTCTTCTTGCAAAACACTCGGCAGACCTCCGTGCAGCCTCTAGAACACGATGGGAGATGTTTTTTGTGCTGGCACAGTTTCTCCTTGCCAGACAGAGTGGAAAAGCTTTTTGCTAAGATGTAGACGAGAAGAGAGGCTAAAGACGAAGTTACGGTGCCCTGCAGAGCCAAGCACCGCTCCCGGGCGTCTTTCGGCAGAAGGCGCACACCGCAGAGCACTGTAAGCGGCAGAGTCGTCTTTGCGCGAAGAAGCAGCTTCTTCGTCTCCGGGAGCCGGAGAGAGCGGCAACTTCGCAAAGGTGATGAAACAAGCTGTACAACACTGCGATTGTGTGCGCAGCTTGCCAACTGAGAGAAAACAGTACCTGACCACTCTCCTGCCTTTTCTATTCACATGAACATTCGATTGCAAGCTGTTTTGGACAACTTTCTTTCTCTTCTTGCAAAACACTCGGCAGACCTGCGTGCAGCCTCTAGAACACGATGGGAGATGTTTTCTGTGCTGGCACAGTTTCTCCTTGCCAGACAGAGTGGAAAAGCTTTTTGCTAAGATGTAGACGAGAAGAGAGGCTAAAGAAGCAGGTAGAGTGCTCTGCAGAGCTAAGCACAGCTCTCGTACCTCTTTCGGCAGAAGTCGCACACCGCAGAGCACTGTGAGCGGCAGAATCGTCTTTGCGCGAAGAAGCAGCTTCTTCGTCTCCGGGAGCCGGAGAGAGCGGCAGCTTCGCAAAGGTGATGAAACAAGCTGTACGACACTGCGATTGTGTGCGCAGCTTGCCAACTGAGAGAAAACAGTACCTGAACACTCTCCTGCCTTTTCTATTCACATGAACATTCGATTGCAAGCTGTTTTGGACAACTTTCTTTCTCTTCTTGCAAAACACTCGGCAGACCTGCGTGCAGCCTCTAGAACACGATGGGAGATGTTTTCTGTGCTGGCACAGTTTCTCCTTGCCAGACAGAGTGGAAAAGCTTTTTGCTAAGATGTAGACGAGAAGAGAGGCTAAAGAAGCAGGTAGAGTGCTCTGCAGATCTAAGCACAGCTCCCGGGCCTCTTTCGGCAGAAGGCGCACACCGCAGAGCACTGTGAGCGGCAGAATCGTCTTTGCGCGAAGAAGCAGCTTCTTCGTCTCCGGGAGCCGGAGAGAGCGGCAACTTCGCAAAGGTGATGAAACAAGCTGTACAACACTGCGATTGTGTGCGCAGCTTGCCAACTGAGAGAAAACAGTACCTGACCACTCTCCTGCCTTTTCTATTCACATGAACATTCGATTGGAAGCTGTTTTGGACAACTTTCTTTCTCTTCTTGCAAAACACTCGGCAGATCTCCGTGCAGCTTCTAGAACACGATGGGAGATGTTTTATGTGCTGGCACAGTTTCTCCTTGCCAGACAGAGTGGAAAAGCTTTTTGCTAAGATGTAGACGAGAAGAGAGGCTAAAGACGAAGGTACGGTGCTCTGCAGAGCTAAGCACCGCTCCCGGACCTCTTTCGGCAGAAGGCGCACACCGCAGAGCACTGTGAGCGGCAGAATCGTCTTTGCGCGAAGAAGCAGCTTCTTCGTCTCTGGGAGCCGGAGAGAGCGGCAACTTCTCCAAGGTGATGAAACAAGCTGTACAACACTGCGATTGTGTGCGCAGCTTGCCAACTGAGAGAAAACAGTACCTTACCACTCTCCTGCCTGTTGTAATCACATGAACATTCGATTGCAAGCTGTTTTGGACAACTTTCTTTCTCTTCTTGCAAAACACTCGGCAGACCTCCGTGCAGCCTCTAGAACACGATGGGAGATGTTTTTTGTGCTGGCACAGTTTCTCCTTGCCAGACAGAGTGGAAAAGCTTTTTGCTAAGATGTAGACGAGAAGAGAGGCTAAAGACGAAGGTACGGTGCTCTGCAGAGCTAAGCACCGCTCCCGGGCCTCTTTCGGCAGAAGGCGCACACCGCAGAGCACTGTGAGCGGCAGAATCGTCTTTGCGCGAAGAAGCAGCTTCTTCGTCTCCGGGAGCCGGAGAGAGTGGCAACTTCGCAAAGGTGATGAAACAAGCTGTACAACACTGCGATTGTGTGCGCAGCTTGCCACGTGAGAGAAAACAGTACCTGACCACTCTCCTGCCTTTTCTATTCACATGAACATTCGATTGCAAGCTGTTTTGGACAACTTTCTTTCTCTTCTTGCAAAACACTCGGCAGATCTCCGTGCAGCTTCTAGAACACGATGGGAGATGTTTTATGTGCTGGCAAAGTTTCTCCTTGCCAGACAGAGTGGAAAAGCTTTTTGCTAAGATGTAGACGAGAAGAGAGGCTAAAGACGAAGGTACGGTGCTCTGCAGAGCTAAGCACCGCTCCCGGACCTCTTTCGGCAGAAGGCGCACACCGCAGAGCACTGTGAGCGGCAGAATCGTCTTTGCGCGAAGAAGCAGCTTCTTCGTCTCCGGGAGCCGGAGAGAGCGGCAACTTCGCAAAGGTGATGAAACAAGCTGTACAACACTGCGATTGTGTGCGCGGCTTGCCAACTGAGAGAAAACAGTACCTTACCACTCTCCTGCATTTTCTATTCACATGAACATTCGATTGCAAGCTGTTTTGGACAACTTTCTTTCTCTTCTTGCAAAACACTCGGCAGACCTCCGTGCAGCCTCTAGAACACGATGGGAGATGTTTTTTGTGCTGGCACAGTTTCTCCTTGCCAGACAGAGTGGAAAAGCTTTTTGCTAAGATGTAGACGAGAAGAGAGGCTAAAGACGAAGTTACGGTGCCCTGCAGAGCCAAGCACCGCTCCCGGGCGTCTTTCGGCAGAAGGCGCACACCGCAGAGCACTGTAAGCGGCAGAATCGTCTTTGCGCGAAGAAGCAGCTTCTTCGTCTCCGGGAGCCGGAGAGAGCGGCAACTTCGCAAAGGTGATGAAACAAGCTGTACAACACTGCGATTGTGTGCGCAGCTTGCCAACTGAGAGAAAACAGTACCTGACCACTCTCCTGCCTTTTCTATTCACATGAACATTCGATTGCAAGCTGTTTTGGACAACTTTCTTTCTCTTCTTGCAAAACACTCGGCAGACCTGCGTGCAGCCTCTAGAACACGATGGGAGATGTTTTCTGTGCTGGCACAGTTTCTCCTTGCCAGACAGAGTGGAAAAGCTTTTTGCTAAGATGTAGACGAGAAGAGAGGCTAAAGAAGCAGGTAGAGTGCTCTGCAGAGCTAAGCACAGCTCTCGTACCTCTTTCGGCAGAAGTCGCACACCGCAGAGCACTGTGAGCGGCAGAATCGTCTTTGCGCGAAGAAGCAGCTTCTTCGTCTCCGGGAGCCGGAGAGAGCGGCAGCTTCGCAAAGGTGATGAAACAAGCTGTACGACACTGCGATTGTGTGCGCAGCTTGCCAACTGAGAGAAAACAGTACCTGAACACTCTCCTGCCTTTTCTATTCACATGAACATTCGATTGCAAGCTGTTTTGGACAACTTTCTTTCTCTTCTTGCAAAACACTCGGCAGACCTGCGTGCAGCCTCTAGAACACGATGGGAGATGTTTTCTGTGCTGGCACAGTTTCTCCTTGCCAGACAGAGTGGAAAAGCTTTTTGCTAAGATGTAGACGAGAAGAGAGGCTAAAGAAGCAGGTAGAGTGCTCTGCAGATCTAAGCACAGCTCCCGGGCCTCTTTCGGCAGAAGGCGCACACCGCAGAGCACTGTGAGCGGCAGAATCGTCTTTGCGCGAAGAAGCAGCTTCTTCGTCTCCGGGAGCCGGAGAGAGCGGCAACTTCGCAAAGGTGATGAAACAAGCTGTACAACACTGCGATTGTGTGCGCAGCTTGCCAACTGAGAGAAAACAGTACCTGACCACTCTGCTGCCTTTTCTATTCACATGAACATTCGATTGCAAGCTGTTTTGGACAACTTTCTTTCTCTTCTTGCAAAACACTCGGCAGACCTGCGTGCAGCCTCTAGAACACGATGGGAGATGTTTTCTGTGCTGGCACAGTTTCTCCTTGCCAGACAGAGTGGAAAAGCTTTTTGCTAAGATGTAGACGAGAAGAGAGGCTAAAGACGAAGGTACGGTGCTCTGCAGAGCTAAGCACCGCTCCCGGACCTCTTTCGGCAGAAGGCGCACACCGCAGAGCACTGTGACCGGCAGACTCGTCTTTGCGCGAAGAAGCAGCTTCTTCGTCTCCGGGAGCCGGAGAGAGCGGCAACTTCGCAAAGGTGATGAAACAAGCTCTACAACACTGCGATTGTGTGCGCAGCTTGCCAAGTGAGAGAAAACAGTACCTGACCACTCTCCTGCCTTTTGTAATCACATGAACATTCGATTGCAAGCTGTTTTGGACAACTTTCTTTCTCTTCTTGCAAAACACTCGGCAGACCTGCGTGCAGCCTCTAGAACACGATGGGAGATGTTTTCTGTGCTGGCACAGTTTCTCCTTGCCAGACAGAGTGGAAAAGCTTTTTGCTAAGATGTAGACGAGAAGAGAGGCTAAAGAAGCAGGTATGGTGCTCGGCAGAGCTAAGCACAGCTCCCGGGCTTCTTTCGGCAGAAGACACACACTGCAGAGCACAGTGAGCGGCAGAATCGTCTTTGCGCGAGTAGCAGCTTCTTCGTCTCCGGGAGCCGGAGAGAGCGGCAACTTCGCAAAGGTGATGAAACAAGCTCTACAACACTGCGATTGTGTGCGCAGCTTGCCAACTGAGAGAAAACAGTACCTGACCACTCTCCTGCCTTTTCTATTCACATGAACATTCGATTGCAAGCTGTTTTGGACAACTTTCTTTCTCTTCTTGCAAAACACTCGGCAGACCTCCGTGCAGCCTCTAGAACACGATGGGAGATGTTTTCTGTGCTGGCACAGTTTCTCCTTGCCAGACAGAGTGGAAAAGCTTTTTGCTAAGATGTAGACGAGAAGAGAGGCTAAAGACGAAGGTACGGTGCTCTGCAGAGCAAAGCACCGCTCCCGGACCACTTTCGGCAGAAGGCGCACACCGCAGAGCACTGTGAGCGGCAGAATCGTCTTTGCGCGAAGAAGCAGCTTCTTCGTCTCCGGGAGCCGGAGAGAGCGGCAACTTCGCAAAGGTGATGAAACAAGCTGTACAACACTGCGATTGTGTGCGCAGCTTGCCAACTGAGAGAAAACAGTACCTGACCACTCTCCTGCCTTTTCTATTCACATGAACATTCGATTGCAAGCTGTTTTGGACAACTTTCTTTCTCTTCTTGCAAAACACTCGGCAGATCTCCGTGCAGCTTCTAGAACACGATGGGAGATGTTTTATGTGCTGGCAAAGTTTCTCCTGGCCAGACAGAGTGGAAAAGCTTTTTGCTAAGATGTAGACCAGAAGAGAGGCTAAAGACGAAGGTACGGTGCTCTGCAGAGCTAAGCACCGCTCCCGGACCTCTTTCGGCAGAAGGCGCACACCGCAGAGCACTGTGAGCGGAAGAATCGTCTTTGCGCGAAGAAGCAGCTTCTTCGTCTCCGGGAGCCGGAGAGAGCGGCAGCTTCGCAAAGGTGATGAAACAAGCTGTACAACACTGCGATTGTGTGCGCAGCATGACAACTGAGAGAAAACAGTACCTGACCACTCTCCTGCCTTTTCTATTCACATGAACATTCGATTGCAAGCTGTTTTGGACAACTTTCTTTCTCTTCTTGCAAAACACTCGGCAGACCTCCGTGCAGCCTCTAGAACACGATGGGAGATGTTTTTTGTGCTGGCACAGTTTCTCCTTGCCAGACAGAGTGGAAAAGCTTTTTGCTAAGATGTAGACGAGAAGAGAGGCTAAAGACGAAGGTACGGTGCTCTGCAGAGCTAAGCACCGCTCCCGGACCTCTTTCGGCAGAAGGCGCACACCGCAGAGCACTGTGAGCGGCAGAATCGTCTTTGCGCGAAGAAGCAGCTTCTTCGTCTCCGGGAGCCGGAGAGAGCGGCAACTTCGCAAAGGTGATGAAACAAGCTGTACAACACTGCGATTGTGTGCGCAGCTTGCCAACTGAGAGAAAACAGTACCTGACCACTCTGCTGACTTTTCTATTCACATGAACATTCGATTGCAAGCTGTTTTGGACAACTTTCTTTCTCTTCTTGCAAAACACTCGGCAGACCTCCGTGCAGCCTCTAGAACACGATGGGAGATGTTTTTTGTGCTGGCACAGTTTCTCCTTGCCAGACAGAGTGGAAAAGCTTTTTGCTAAGATGTAGACGAGAAGAGAGGCTAAAGACGAAGGTACGGTGCTCTGCAGAGCCAAGCACCGCTCCCGGGCGTCTTTCGGCAGAAGGCGCACACCGCAGAGCACTGTGAGCGGCAGAATCGTCTTTGCGCGAAGAAGCAGCTTCTTCGTCTCCGGGAGCCGGAGAGAGCGGCAACTTGGCAAAGGTGATGAAACAAGCTGTACAACACTGCGATTGTGTGCGCAGCTTGCCAAGTGAGAGAAAACAGTACCTGACCACTCTCCTGCCTTTTCTATTCACATGAACATTCGATTGCAAGCTGTTTTGGACAACTTTCTTTCTCTTCTTGCAAAACACTCGGCAGACCTGCGTGCAGCCTCTAGAACACGATGGGAGATGTTTTCTCTGCTGGCACAGTTTCTCCTTGCCAGACAGAGTGGAAAAGCTTTTTGCTAAGATGTAGACGAGAAGAGAGGCTAAAGAAGCAGGTATGGTGCTCTGCAGAGCTAAGCACAGCTCTCGTACCTCTTTCGGCAGAAGGCGCACACCGCAGAGCACTGTGAGCGGCAGAATCGTCTTTGCGCGAAGAAGCAGCTTCTTCGTCTCCGGGAGCCGGAGAGAGCGGCAGCTTCGCAAAGGTGATGAAACAAGCTGTACGACACTGCGATTGTGTGCGCAGCTTGCCAACTGAGAGAAAACAGTACCTGACCACTCTCCTGCCTTTTCTATTCACATGAACATTCGATTGCAAGCTGTTTTGGACAACTTTCTTTCTCTTCTTGCAAAACACTCGGCAGATCTCCGTGCAGCTTCTAGAACACGATGGGAGATGTTTTATGTGCTGGCAAAGTTTCTCCTGGCCCGACAGAGTGGAAAAGCTTTTTGCTAAGATGTAGACCAGAAGAGAAGCTAAAGACGAAGGTACGGTGCTCTGCAGAGCTAAGCACCGCTCCCGGACCTCTTTCGGCAGAAGGCGCACACCGCAGAGCACTGTGAGCGGAAGAATCGTCTTTGTGCGAAGAAGCAGCTTCTTCGTCTCCGGGAGCCGGAGTGAGCGGCAGCTTCGCAAAGGTGATGAAACAAGCTGTACAACACTGCGATTGTGTGCGCAGCATGACAACTGAGAGAAAACAGTACCTGACCACTCTCCTGCCTTTTCTATTCACATGAACATTCGATTGCAAGCTGTTTTGGACAACTTTCTTTCTCTTCTTGCAAAACACTCGGCAGACCTCCGTGCAGCCTCTAGAACACGATGGGAGATGTTTTTTGTGCTGGCACAGTTTCTCCTTGCCAGACAGAGTGGAAAAGCTTTTTGCTAAGATGTAGACGAGAAGAGAGGCTAAAGACGAAGGTACGGTGCTCTGCAGAGCTAAGCACCGCTCCCGGACCTCTTTCGGCAGAAGGCGCACACCGCAGAGCACAGTGAGCGGCAGAATCGTCTTTGCGCGAAGAAGCAGCTTCTTCGTCTCCGGGAGCCGGAGAGAGCGGCAACTTCGCAAAGGTGATGAAACAAGCTCTACAACACTGCGATTGTGTGCGCAGCTTGCCAAGTGAGAGAAAACAGTACCTGACCACTCTCCTGCCTTTTGTAATCACATGAACATTCGATTGCAAGCTGTTTTGGACAACTTTCTTTCTCTTCTTGCAAAACACTCGGCAGACCTGCGTGCAGCCTCTAGAACACGATGGGAGATGTTTTCTGTGCTGGCACAGTTTCTCCTTGCCAGACAGAGTGGAAAAGCTTTTTGCTAAGATGTAGACGAGAAGAGAGGCTAAAGAAGCAGGTATGGTGCTCGGCAGAGCTAAGCACAGCTCCCGGGCCTCTTTCGGCAGAAGACACACACTGCAGGGCACAGTGAGCGGCAGAATCGTCTTTGCGCGAGTAGCAGCTTCTTCGTCTCCGGGAGCCGGAGAGAGCGGCAACTTCGCAAAGGTGATGAAACAAGCTCTACAACACTGCGATTGTGTGCGCAGCTTGCCAACTGAGAGAAAACAGTACCTGACCACTCTCCTGCCTTTTCTATTCACATGAACATTCGATTGCAAGCTGTTTTGGACAACTTTCTTTCTCTTCTTGCAAAACACTCGGCAGACCTGCGTGCAGCCTCTAGAACACGATGGGAGATGTTTTTTGTGCAGGCACAGTTTCTCCTTGCCAGACAGAGTGGAAAAGCTTTTTGCTAAGATGTAGACGAGAAGAGAGGCTAAAGACGAAGGTACGGTTCTCTGCAGAGCTAAGCACCGCTCCCGGAACTCTTTCGGCAGAAGGCGCACACCGCAGAGCACTGTGAGCGGCAGAATCGTCTTTGCGCGAAGAAGCAGCTTCTTCCTCTCCGGGAGCCGGAGTGAGCGGCAACTTCGCAAAGGTGATGAAACAAGCTGTACAACACTGCGATTGTGTGCGCAGCTTGCCAACTGAGAGAAAACAGTACCTTACCACTCTCCTGCCTGTTGTAATCACATGAACATTCGATTGCAAGCTGTTTGGGACAACTTTCTTTCTCTTCTTGCAAAACACTCGGCAGACCTCCGTGCAGCCTCTAGAACACGATGGGAGATGTTTTTTGTGCTGGCACAGTTTCTCCTTGCCAGACAGAGTGGAAAAGCTTTTTGCTAAGATGTAGACGAGAAGAGAGGCTAAAGACGAAGGTACGGTGCTCTGCAGAGCTAAGCACCGCTCCCGGGCGTCTTTCGGCAGAAGGCGCACACCGCAGAGCACTGTGAGCGGCAGAATCGTCTTTGCGCGAAGAAGCAGCTTCTTCGTCTCCGGGAGCCGGAGAGAGCGGCAACTTCGCAAAGGTGATGAAACAAGCTGTACAACACTGCGATTGTGTGCGCAGCTTGCCAACTGAGAGAAAACAGTACCTGACCACTCTCCTGCCTTTTCTATTCACATGAACATTCGATTGCAAGCTGTTTTGGACAACTTTCTTTCTCTTCTTGCAAAACACTCGGCAGATCTCCGTGCAGCCTCTAGAACACGATGGGAGATGTTTTCTGTGCTGGCACAGTTTCTCCTTGCCAGACAGAGTGGAAAAGCTTTTTGCTAAGATGTAGACGAGAAGAGAGGCTAAAGAAGCAGGTATGGTGCTCGGCAGAGCTAAGCACAGCTCCCGGGCCTCTTTCGGCAGAAGAAACACACTGCAGAGCACAGTGAGCGGCAGAATCGTCTTTGCGCGAAGAAGCAGCTTCTTCGTCTCCGGGAGCCGGAGAGAGCGGCAACTTCGCAAAGGTGATGAAACAAGCTGTACAACACTGCGATTGTGTGCGCAGCTTGCCAACTGAGAGAAAACAGTACCTGACCACTCTCCTGCCTTTTCTATTCACATGAACATTCGATTGCAAGCTGTTTTGGACAACTTTCTTTCTCTTCTTGCAAAACACTCGGCAGACCTCCGTGCAGCCTCTAGAACACGATGGGAGATGTTTTTTGTGCTGGCACAGTTTCTCCTTGCCAGACAGAGTGGAAAAGCTTTTTGCTAAGATGTAGACGAGAAGAGAGGCTAAAGACGAAGGTACGGTGCTCTGCAGAGCAAAGCACCACTCCCGGACCACTTTCGGCAGAAGGCGCACACCGCAGAGCACTGTGAGCGGCAGAATCGTCTTTGCGCGAAGAAGCAGCTTCTTCGTCTCCGGGAGCCGGAGAGAGCGGCAACTTCGCAAAGGTGATGAAACAAGCTCTACAACACTGCGATTGTGTGCGCAGCTTGCCAACTGAGAGAAAACAGTACCTGACCACTCTCCTGCCTTTTCTATTCACATGAACATTCGATTGCAAGCTGTTTTGGACAACTTTCTTTCTCTTCTTGCAAAACACTCGGCAGATCTCCGTGCAGCTTCTAGAACACGATGGGAGATGTTTTATGTGCTGGCAAAGTTTCTCCTGGCCAGACAGAGTGGAAAAGCTTTTTGCTAAGATGTAGACGAGAAGAGAGGCTAAAGACGAAGGTACGGTGCTCTGCAGAGCTAAGCACCGCTCCCGGACCTCTTTCGGCAGAAGGCGCACACCGCAGAGCACTGTGAGCGGCAGAATCGTCTTTGCGCGAAGAAGCAGCTTCTTCGTCTCCGGGAGCCGGAGAGAGCGGCAACTTCGCAAAGGTGATGAAACAAGCTGTACAACACTGCGATTGTGTGCGCAGCTTGCCAACTGAGAGAAAACAGTACCTGACCACTCTCCTGCCTTTTCTATTCACATGAACATTCGATTGCAAGCTGTTTTGGACAACTTTCTTTCTCTTCTTGCAAAACACTCGGCAGACCTCCGTGCAGCCTCTAGAACACGATGGGAGATGTTTTTTGTGCTGGCACAGTTTCTCCTTGCCAGACAGAGTGGAAAAGCTTTTTGCTAAGATGTAGACGAGAAGAGAGGCTAAAGACGAAGGTACGGTGCTCTGCAGAGCCAAGCACCGCTCCCGGACCTCTTTCGGCAGAAGGCGCACACCGCAGAGCACTGTGAGCGGCAGAATCGTCTTTGCGCGAAGAAGCAGCTTCTTCGTCTCCGGGAGCCGGAGAGAGCGGCAACTTCGCAAAGGTGATGAAACAAGCTGTACAATACTGCGATTGTGTGCGCAGCTTGCCAAGTGAGAGAAAACAGTACCTGACCACTCTCCTGCCTTTTCTATTCACATGAACATTCGATTGCAAGCTGTTTTGGACAACTTTCTTTCTCTTCTTGCAAAACACTCGGCAGACCTGCGTGCAGCCTCTAGAACACGATGGGAGATGTTTTCTCTTCTGGCACAGTTTCTCCTTGCCAGACAGAGTGGAAAAGCTTTTTGCTAAGATGTAGACGAGAAGAGAGGCTAAAGAAGCAGGTATGGTGCTCTGCAGAGCTAAGCACAGCTCTCGTACCTCTTTCGGCAGAAGGCGCACACCGCAGAGCACTGTGAGCGGCAGAATCGTCTTTGCGCGAAGAAGCAGCTTCTTCGTCTCCGGGAGCCGGAGAGAGCGGCAGCTTCGCAAAGGTGATGAAACAAGCTGTACGACACTGCGATTGTGTGCGCAGCTTGCCAACTGAGAGAAAACAGTACCTGACCACTCTCCTGCCTTTTCTATTCACATGAACATTCGATTGCAAGCTGTTTTGGACAACTTTCTTTCTCTTCTTGCAAAACACTCGGCAGATCTCCGTGCAGCTTCTAGAACACGATGGGAGATGTTTTATGTGCTGGCAAAGTTTCTCCTGGCCAGACAGAGTGGAAAAGCTTTTTGCTAAGATGTAGACCAGAAGAGAAGCTAAAGACGAAGGTACGGTGCTCTGCAGAGCTAAGCACCGCTCCCGGACCTCTTTCGGCAGAAGGCGCACACCGCAGAGCACTGTGAGCGGAAGAATCGTCTTTGCGCGAAGAAGCAGCTTCTTCGTCTCCGGGAGCCGGAGAGAGCGGCAGCTTCGCAAAGGTGATGAAACAAGCTGTACAACACTGCGATTGTGTGCGCAGCATGACAACTGAGAGAAAACAGTACCTGACCACTCTCCTGCCTTTTCTATTCACATGAACATTCGATTGCAAGCTGTTTTGGACAACTTTCTTTCTCTTCTTGCAAAACACTCGGCAGACCTCCGTGCAGCCTCTAGAACACGATGGGAGATGTTTTTTGTGCTGGCACAGTTTCTCCTTGCCAGACAGAGTGGAAAAGCTTTTTGCTAAGATGTAGACGAGAAGAGAGGCTAAAGACGAAGGTACGGTGCTCTGCAGAGCTAAGCACCGCTCCCGGACCTCTTTCGGCAGAAGGCGCACACCGCAGAGCACTGTGAGCGGCAGAATCGTCTTTGCGCGAAGAAGCAGCTTCTTCGTCTCCGGGAGCCGGAGAGAGCGGCAACTTCGCAAAGGTGATGAAACAAGCTGTACAACACTGCGATTGTGTGCGCAGCTTGCCAACTGAGAGAAAACAGTACCTGACCACTCTGCTGCCTTTTCTATTCACATGAACATTCGATTGGAAGCTGTTTTGGACAACTTTCTTTCTCTTCTTGCAAAACACTCGGCAGACCTCCGTGCAGCCTCTAGAACACGATGGGAGATGTTTTTTGTGCTGGCACAGTTTCTCCTTGCCAGACAGAGTGGAAAAGCTTTTTGCTAAGATGTAGACGAGAAGAGAGGCTAAAGACGAAGGTACGGTGCTCTGCAGAGCCAAGCACCGCTCCCGGGCGTCTTTCGGCAGAAGGCGCACACCGCAGAGCACTGTGAGCGGCAGAATCGTCTTTGCGCGAAGAAGCAGCTTCTTCGTCTCCGGGAGCCGGAGAGAGCGGCAACTTCGCAAAGGTGATGAAACAAGCTGTACAACACTGCGATTGTGTGCGCAGCTTGCCAACTGAGAGAAAACAGTACCTGACCACTCTCCTGCCTTTTCTATTCACATGAACATTCGATTGCAAGCTGTTTTGGACAACTTTCTTTCTCTTCTTGCAAAACACTCGGCAGACCTGCGTGCAGCCTCTAGAACACGATGGGAGATGTTTTCTGTGCTGGCACAGTTTCTCCTTGCCAGACAGAGTGGAAAAGCTTTTTGCTAAGATGTAGACGAGAAGAGAGGCTAAAGAAGCAGGTAGAGTGCTCTGCAGAGCTAAGCACAGCTCTCGTACCTCTTTCGGCAGAAGGCGCACACCGCAGAGCACTGTGAGCGGCAGAATCGTCTTTGCGCGAAGAAGCAGCTTCTTCGTCTCCGGGAGCCGGAGAGAGCGGCAACTTCGCAAAGGTGATGAAACAAGCCGTACAACACTGCGATTGTGTGCGCAGCTTGCCAACTGAGAGAAAACAGTACCTGACCACTCTCCTGCCTTTTCTATTCACATGAACATTCGATTGGAAGCTGTTTTGGACAACTTTCTTTCTCTTCTTGCAAAACACTCGGCAGACCTCCGTGCAGCCTCTAGAACACGATGGGAGATGTTTTTTGTGCTGGCACAGTTTCTCCTTGCCAGACAGAGTGGAAAAGCTTTTTGCTAAGATGTAGACGAGAAGAGAGGCTAAAGACGAAGGTACGGTGCTCTGCAGAGCTAAGCACCGCTCCCGGACCTTTTTCGGCAGAAGGCGCACACCGCAGAGCACTGTGAGCGGCAGAATCGTCTTTGCGTGAAGAAGCAGCTTCTTCGTCTCCGGGAGCCGGAGAGAGCGGCAACTTCGCAAAGGTGATGAAACAAGCTGTACAACACTGCGATTGTGTGCGCAGCTTGCCAACTGAGAGAAAACAGTACCTTACCACTCTCCTGCCTGTTGTAATCACATGAACATTCGATTGCAAGCTGTTTTGGACAACTTTCTTTCTCTTCTTGCAAAACACTCGGCAGACCTCCGTGCAGCCTCTAGAACACGATGGGAGATGTTTTTTGTGCTGGCACAGTTTCTCCTTGCCAGACAGAGTGGAAAAGCTTTTTGCTAAGATGTAGACGAGAAGAGAGGCTAAAGACGAAGGTACGGTGCTCTGCAGAGCCAAGCACCGCTCCCGGGCGTCTTTCGGCAGAAGGCGCACACCGCAGAGCACTGTGAGCGGCAGAATCGTCTTTGCGCGAAGAAGCAGCTTCTTCGTCTCCGGGAGCCGGAGAGAGCGGCAACTTCGCAAAGGTGATGAAACAAGCTGTACAACACTGCGATTGTGTGCGCAGCTTGCCAACTGAGAGAAAACAGTACCTGACCACTCTCCTGCCTTTTCTATTCACATGAACATTCGATTGCAAGCTGTTTTGGACAACTTTCTTTCTCTTCTTGCAAAACACTCGGCAGACCTGCGTGCAGCCTCTAGAACACGATGGGAGATGTTTTCTGTGCTGGCACAGTTTCTCCTTGCCAGACAGAGTGGAAAAGCTTTTTGCTAAGATGTAGACGAGAAGAGAGGCTAAAGAAGCAGGTAGAGTGCTCTGCAGAGCTAAGCACAGCTCTCGTACCTGTTTCGGCAGAAGGCGCACACCGCAGAGCACTGTGAGCGGCAGAATCGTCTTTGCGCGAAGAAGCAGCTTCTTCGTCTCCGGGAGCCGGAGAGAGCGGCAGCTTCGCAAAGGTGATGAAACAAGCTGTACAACACTGCGATTGTGTGCGCAGCTTGCCAACTGAGAGAAAACAGTACCTGACCACTCTGCTGCCTTTTCTATTCACATGAACATTCGATTGCAAGCTGTTTTGGACAACTTTCTTTCTCTTCTTGCAAAACACTCGGCAGACCTGCGTGCAGCCTCTAGAACACGATGGGAGATGTTTTCTGTGCTGGCACAGTTTCTCCTTGCCAGACAGAGTGGAAAAGCTTTTTGCTAAGATGTAGACGAGAAGAGAGGCTAAAGACGAAGGTACGGTGCTCTGCAGAGCTAAGCACCGCTCCCGGACCTCTTTCGGCAGAAGGCGCACACCGCAGAGCACTGTGAGCGGCAGAATCGCCTTTGCGCGAAGAAGCAGCTTCTTCGTCTCCGGGAGCCGGAGAGAGCGGCAACTTCGCAAAGGTGATGAAACAAGCTGTACAACACTGCGATTGTGTGCGCAGCTTGCCAACTGAGAGAAAACAGTACCTGACCACTCTCCTGCCTTTTCTATTCACATGAACATTCAATTGCAAGCTGTTTTGGACAACTTTCTTTCTCTTCTTGCAAAACACTCGGCAGACCTGCGTGCAGCCTCTAGAACACGATGGGAGATGTTTTCTGTGCTGGCACAGTTTCTCCTTGCCAGACAGAGTGGAAAAGCTTTTTGCTAAGATGTAGACGAGAAGAGAGGCTAAAGAAGCAGGTATGGTGCTCGGCAGAGCTAAGCACAGCTCCCGGGCCTCTTTCGGCAGAAGACACACACTGCAGAGCACAGTGAGCGGCAGAATCGTCTTTGCGCGAAGAAGCAGCTTCTTCGTCTCCGGGAGCCGGAGAGAGCGGCAACTTCGCAAAGGTGATGAAACAAGCCGTACAACGCTGCGATTGTGTGCGCAGCTTGCCAACTGAGAGAAAACAGTACCTGACCACTCTCCTGCCTTTTCTATTCACATGAACATTCGATTGCAAGCTGTTTTGGACAACTTTCTTTCTCTTCTTGCAAAACACTCGGCAGACCTGCGTGCAGCCTCTAGAACACGATGGGAGATGTTTTCTGTGCTGGTAAAGTTTCTCCTTGCCAGACAGAGTGGAAAAGCTTTTTGCTAAGATGTAGACGAGAAGAGAGGCTAAAGACGAAGGTACGGTGCTCTGCAGAGCTAAGCACCGCTCCCGGACCTCTTTCGGCAGAAGGCGCACACCGCAGAGCACTGTGAGCGGCAGAATCGTCTTTGCGCGAAGAAGCAGCTTCTTCGTCTCCGGGAGCCGGAGAGAGCGGCAACTTCGCAAAGGTGATGAAACAAGCTGTACAACACTGCGATTGTGTGCGCAGCTTGCCAACTGAGAGAAAACAGTACCTGACCACTCTCCTGCCTTTTCTATTCACATGAACATTCGATTGGAAGCTCTTTTGGACAACTTTCTTTCTCTTCTTGCAAAACACTCGGCAGACCTCCGTGCAGCCTCTAGAACACGATGGGAGATGTTTTCTGTGCTGGCACAGTTTCTCCATGCCAGACAGAGTGGAAAAGCTTTTTGCTAAGATGTAGACGAGAAGAGAGGCTAAAGAAGCAGGTATGGTGCTCTGCAGAGCTAAGCACCGCTCCCGGGCGTCTTTCGGCAGAAGGCGCACACCGCAGAGCACTGTGAGCGGCAGAATCGTCTTTGCGCGAAGAAGCAGCTTCTTCGTCTCCGGGAGCCGGAGAGAGCGGCAACTTCGCAAAGGTGATGAAACAAGCTGTACGACACTGCGATTGTGTGCGCAGCTTGCCAACTGAGAGAAAACAGTACCTGACCACTCTGCTGCCTTTTCTATTCACATGAACATTCGATTGGAAGCTGTTTTGGACAACTTTCTTTCTCTTCTTGCAAAACACTCGGCAGACCTGCGTGCAGCCTCTAGAACACGATGGGAGATGTTTTCTGTGCTGGCACAGTTTCTCCTTGCCAGACAGAGTGGAAAAGCTTTTTGCTAAGATGTAGACGAGAAGAGAGGCTAAAGACGAAGGTACGGTGCTCTGCAGAGCTAAGCACCGCTCCCGGACCTCTTTCGGCAGAAGGCGCACACCGCAGAGCACTGTGAGCGGCAGAATCGTCTTTGCGCGAAGAAGCAGCTTCTTCGTCTCCGGGAGCCGGAGAGAGCGGCAACTTCGCAAAGGTGATGAAACAAGCTGTACAACACTGCGATTGTGTGCGCAGCTTGCCAACTGAGAGAAAACAGTACCTGACCACTCTCCTGCCTTTTCTATTCACATGAACATTCGATTGCAAGCTGTTTTGGACAACTTTCTTTCTCTTCTTGCAAAACACTCGGCAGACCTCCGTGCAGCCTCTAGAACACGATGGGAGATGTTTTCTGTGCTGGCACAGTTTCTCCTTGCCAGACAGTGTGGAAAAGCTTTTTGCTAAGATGTAGACGAGAAGAGAGGCAAAAGAAGCAGGTAGAGTGCACTGCAGAGCTAAGCACAGCTCCCGGACCTCTTTCGGCAGAAGGCGCACACCGCAGAGCACTGTGAGCGGCAGAATCGTCTTTGCGCGAAGAAGCAGCTTCTTCGTCTCCTGGAGCCGGAGAGAGCGGCAACTTCGCAAAGGTGATGAAACAAGCTGTACAACACTGCGATTGTGTGCGCAGCTTGCCAACTGAGAGAAAACAGTACCTGACCACTCTGCTGCCTTTTCTATTCACATGAACATTCGATTGCAAGCTGTTTTGGACAACTTTCTTTCTCTTCTTGCAAAACACTCGGCAGACCTCCGTGCAGCCTCTAGAACACGATGGGAGATGTTTTCTGTGCTGGCACAGTTTCTCCTTGCCAGACAGAGTGGAAAAGCTTTTTGCTAAGATGTAGACGAGAAGAGAGGCTAAAGACGAAGG
Organism: Melozone crissalis; assembly: GCF_028551555.1. NCBI lineage: Eukaryota > Metazoa > Chordata > Aves > Passeriformes > Passerellidae > Melozone > Melozone crissalis. Next base: position 1,272,334 of record NW_026535937.1, read on the forward strand.
TACGGTGCTCTGCAGAGCTAAGCACCGCTCCCGGACCACTTTCGGCAGAAGGCGCACACCGCAGAGCACTGTGAGCGGCAGAATCGTCTTTGCGCGAAGAAGCAGCTTCTTCGTCTCCGGGAGCCGGAGAGAGCGGCAACTTCGCAAAGGTGATGAAACAAGCTGTACAACACTGCGATTGTGTGCGCAGCTTGCCAACTGAGAGAAAACAGTACCTGACCACTCTCCTGCCTTTTCTATTCACATGAACATTCGATTGCAAGCTGTTTTGGACAACTTTCTTTCTCTTCTTGCAAAACACTCGGCAGATCTCCGTGCAGCTTCTAGAACACGATGGGAGATGTTTTATGTGCTGGCAAAGTTTCTCCAGGCCAGAGTGGAAAAGCTTTTTGCTAAGATGTAGACGAGAAGAGAGGCTAAAGACGAAGGTACGGTGCTCTGCAGAGCTAAGCACCGCTCCCGGACCTCTTTCGGCAGAAGGCGCACACCGCAGAGCACTGTGAGCGGCAGAATCGTCTTTGCGCGAAGAAGCAGCTTCTTCGTCTCCGGGAGCCGGAGAGAGCGGCAACTTCGCAAAGGTGATGAAACAAGCTCTACAACACTGCGATTGTGTGCGCAGCCTGCCAACTGAGAGAAAACAGTACCTGACCACTCTCCTGCCTTTTGTAATCACATGAACATTCGATTGCAAGCTGTTTTGGACAACTTTCTTTCTCTTCTTGCAAAACACTCGGCAGACCTGCGTGCAGCCTCTAGAACACGATGGGAGATGTTTTCTGTGCAGGCACAGTTTCTCCTTGCCAGACAGAGTGGAAAAGCTTTTTGCTAAGATGTAGACGAGAAGAGAGGCTAAAGACGAAGGTACGGTGCTCTGCAGAGCTAAGCACCGCTCCCGGACCTCTTTCGGCAGAAGGCGCACACCGCAGAGCACTGTGAGCGGCAGAATCGTCTTTGCGCGAAGAAGCAGCTTCTTCGTCTCCGGGAGCCGGAGTGAGCGGCAACTTGGCAAAGGTGATGAAACAAGCTGTACAACACTGCGATTGTGTGCGCAGCTTGCCAACTGAGAGAAAACAGTACCTTACCACTCTCCTGCCTGTTGTAATCACATGAACATTCGATTGCAAGCTGTTTTGGACAACTTTCTTTCTCTTCTTGCAAAACACTCGGCAGACCTGCGTGCAGCCTCTAGAACACGATGGGAGATGTTTTCTGTGCTGGCACAGTTTCTCCTTGCCAGACAGAGTGGAAAAGCTTTTTGCTAAGATGTAGACGAGAAGAGAGGCTAAAGACGAAGGTACGGTGCTCTGCAGAGCTAAGGACCGCTCCCGGACCTCTTTCGGCAGAAGGCGCACACCGCAGAGCACTGTGAGCGGCAGAATCGTCTTTGCGCGAAGAAGCAGCTTCTTCGTCTCCGGGAGCCGGAGAGAGCGGCAACTTCGCAAAGGTGATGAAACAAGCTGTACAATACTGCGATTGTGTGCGCAGCTTGCCAACTGAGAGAAAACAGTACCTGACCACTCTCCTGCCTTTTCTATTCACTTGAACATTCGATTGCAAGCTGTTTTGGACAACTTTCTTTCTCTTCTTGCAAAACACTCGGCAGACCTGCGTGCAGCCTCTAGAACACGATGGGAGATGTTTTCTGTGCTGGCACAGTTTCTCCTTGCCAGACAGAGTGGAAAAGCTTTTTGCTAAGATGTAGACGAGAAGAGAGGCTAAAGACGAAGGTACGGTGCTCTGCAGAGCCAAGCACCGCTCCCGGGCGTCTTTCGGCAGAAGGCGCACACCGCAGAGCACTGTGAGCGGCAGAATCGTCTTTGCGCGAAGAAGCAGCTTCTTCGTCTCCGGGAGCCGGAGAGAGCGGCAACTTCGCAAAGGTGATGAAACAAGCTCTACAACACTGCGATTGTGTGCGCAGCTTGCCAACTGAGAGAAAACAGTACCTGACCACTCTCCTGCCTTTTCTATTCACATGAACATTCGATTGGAAGCTGTTTTGGACAACTTTCTTTCTCTTCTTGCAAAACACTCGGCAGACCTGCGTGCAGCCTCTAGAACACGATGGGAGATGTTTTCTGTGCTGGCACAGTTTCTCCTTGCCAGACAGAGTGGAAAAGCTTTTTGCTAAGATGTAGACGAGAAGAGAGGCTAAGGAAGCAGGTATGGTGCTCGGCAGAGCTAAGCACAGCTCCCGGGCCTCTTTCGGCAGAAGAAACACACTGCAGAGCACAGTGAGCGGCAGAATCGTCTTTGCGCGAAGAAGCAGCTTCTTCGTCTCCGGGAGCCGGAGAGAGCGGCAGCTTCGCAAAGGTGATGAAACAAGCTGTACAACACTGCGATTGTGTGCGCAGCTTGCCAACTGAGAGAAAACAGTACCTTACCACTCTCCTGCCTTTTCTATTCACATGAACATTCGATTGCAAGCTGTTTTGGACAACTTTCTTTCTCTTCTTGCAAAACACTCTGCAGACCTCCGTGCAGCCTCTAGAACACGATGGGAGATGTTTTCGCTGCTGGTAAAGTTTCTCCTCTCCAGACAGAGTGGAAAAGCTTTTTGCTAAGATGTAGACGAGAAGAGAGGCTAAAGAAGCAGGTATGGTGCTCTGCAGAGCTAAGCACCGCTCCCGGGCCTCTTTCGGCAGAAGGCGCACACCGCAGAGCACTGTGAGCGGCAGAATCGCCTTTGCGCGAAGAAGCAGCTTCTTCGTCTCCGGGAGCCGGAGAGACCGGCAACTTCGCAAAGGTGATGAAACAAGCTGTACAACACTGCGATTGTGTGCGCAGCTTGCCAACTGAGAGAAAACAGTACCTGACCACTCTCCTGCCTTTTCTATTCACATGAACATTCGATTGCAAGCTGTTTTGGACAACTTTCTTTCTCTTCTTGCAAAACACTCGGCAGACCTGCGTGCAGCCTCTAGAACACGATGGGAGATGTTTTCTGTGCTGGCACAGTTTCTCCTTGCCAGACAGAGTGGAAAAGCTTTTTGCTAAGATGTAGACGAGAAGAGAGGCTAAAGACGAAGGTACGGTGCTCTGCAGAGCTAAGCACCGCTCCCGGACCTCTTTCGGCAGAAGGCGCACACCGCAGAGCACTGTGAGCGGCAGAATCGCCTTTGCGCGAAGAAGCAGCTAATTCGTCTCCGGGAGCCGGAGAGAGCGGCAACTTCGCAAAGGTGATGAAACAAGCTCTACAACACTGCGATTGTGTGCGCAGCTTGCCAACTGAGAGAAAACAGTACCTGACCACTCTCCTGCCTTTTCTATTCACATGAACATTCGATTGCAAGCTGTTTTGGACAACTTTCTTTCTCTTCTTGCAAAACACTCGGCAGACCTGCGTGCAGCCTCTAGAACACGATGGGAGATGTTTTCTGTGCTGGCACAGTTTCTCCTTGCCAGACAGAGTGGAAAAGCTTTTTGCTAAGATGTAGACGAGAAGAGAGGCTAAAGAAGCAGGTATGGTGCTCGGCAGAGCTAAGCACAGCTCCCGGGCCTCTTTCGGCAGAAGACACACACTGCAGAGCACAGTGAGCGGCAGAATCGTCTTTGCGCGAAGAAGCAGCTTCTTCGTCTCCGGGAGCCGGAGAGAGCGGCAACTTCGCAAAGGTGATGAAACAAGCCATATAACGCTGCGATTGTGTGCGCAGCTTGCCAACTGAGAGAAAACAGTACCTGACCACTCTCCTGCCTTTTCTATTCACATGCACATTCGATTGCAAGCTGTTTTGGACAACTTTCTTTCTCTTCTTGCAAAACACTCGGCAGACCTGCGTGCAGCCTCTAGAACACGATGGGAGATGTTTTCTGTGCTGGTAAAGTTTCTCCTTGCCAGACAGAGTGGAAAAGCTTTTTGCTAAGATGTAGACCAGAAGAGAGGCTAAAGACGAAGGTACGGTGCTCTGCAGAGCTAAGCACCGCTCCCGGACCTCTTTCGGCAGAAGGCGCACACCGCAGAGCACTGTGAGCGGCAGAATCGCCTTTGCGCGAAGAAGCAGCTTCTTCGTCTCCGGGAGCCGGAGAGAGCGGCAACTTCGCAAAGGTGATGAAACAAGCTGTACAACACTGCGATTGTGTGCGCAGCTTGCCAACTGAGAGAAAACAGTACCTGACCACTCTCCTGCCTTTTCTATTCACATGAACATTCGATTGGAAGCTCTTTTGGACAACTTTCTTTCTCTTCTTGCAAAACACTCGGCAGACCTCCGTGCAGCCTCTAGAACACGATGGGAGATGTTTTCTGTGCTGGCACAGTTTCTCCATGCCAGACAGAGTGGAAAAGCTTTTTGCTAAGATGTAGACGAGAAGAGAGGCTAAAGAAGCAGGTATGCTGCTCTGCAGAGCTAAGCACCGCTCCCGGGCCTCTTTCGGCAGAAGGCGCACACCGCAGAGCACTGTGAGCGGCAGAATCGTCTTTGCGCGAAGAAGCAGCTTCTTCGTCTCCGGGAGCCGGAGAGAGCGGCAACTTCGCAAAGGTGATGAAACAAGCTGTACGACACTGCGATTGTGTGCGCAACTTGCCAACTGAGAGAAAACAGTACCTGACCACTCTCCTGCCTTTTCTATTAACATGAACATTCGATTGGAAGCTGTTTTGGACAACTTTCTTTCTCTTCTTGCAAAACACTCGGCAGACCTGCGTGCAGCCTCTAGAACACGATGGGAGATGTTTTCTGTGCTGGCACAGTTTCTCCTTGCCAGACAGTGTGGAAAAGCTTTTTGCTAAGATTTAGACGAGAAGAGAGGCTAAAGACGAAGGTACGGTGCTCTGCAGAGCTAAGCACCGCTCCCGGACCTCTTTCGGCAGAAGGCGCACACCGCAGAGCACTGTGAGCGGCAGAATCGCCTTTGCGCGAAGAAGCAGCTTCTTCGTCTCCGGGAGCCGGAGAGAGCGGCAACTTCGCAAAGGTGATGAAACAAGCTGTACAACACTGCGATTGTGTGCGCAGCTTGCCAACTGAGAGAAAAGAGTACCTGACCACTCTCCTGCCTTTTCTATTCACATGAACATTCGATTGCAAGCTGTTTTGGACAACTTTCTTTCTCTTCTTGCAAAACACTCAACAGACCTCCGTGCAGCCTCTAGAACACGATGGGAGATGTTTTCTGTGCTGGCACAGTTTCTCCTTGCCAGACAGAGTGGAAAAGCTTTTTGCTAAGATGTAGACGAGAAGGGAGGCTAAAGAAGCAGGTAGAGTGCACTGCAGAGCTAAGCACCGCTCCCGGACCTCTTTCGGCAGAAGGCGCACACCGCAGAGCACTGTGAGCGGCAGAATCGTCTTTGCGCGAAGAAGCAGCTTCTTCGTCTCCGGGAGCCGGAGAGAGCGGCAACTTCGCAAAGGTGATGAAACAAGCTGTACAACACTGCGATTGTGTGCGCAGCTTGCCAACTGAGAGAAAACAGTACCTGACCACTCTCCTGCCTTTTCTATTCACATGAACATTCGATTGCAAGCTGTTTTGGACAACTTTCTTTCTCTTCTTGCAAAACACTCGGCAGACCTCCGTGCAGCCTCTAGAACACGATGGGAGATGTTTTCTGTGCTGGCACAGTTTCTCCTTGCCAGACAGAGTGGAAAAGCTTTTTGCTAAGATGTAGACGAGAAGAGAGGCTAAAGACGAAGGTACGGTGCTCTGCAGAGCTAAGCACCGCTCCCGGACCACTTTCGGCAGAAGGCGCACACCGCAGAGCACTGTGAGCGGCAGAATCGTCTTTGCGCGAAGAAGCAGCTTCTTCGTCTCCGGGAGCCGGAGAGAGCGGCAACTTCGCAAAGGTGATGAAACAAGCTGTACAACACTGCGATTGTGTGCGCAGCATGACAACTGAGAGAAAACAGTACCTGACCACTCTCCTGCCTTTTCTATTCACATGAACATTCGATTGCAAGCTGTTTTGGACAACTTTCTTTCTCTTCTTGCAAAACACTCGGCAGATCTCCGTGCAGCTTCTAGAACACGATGGGAGATGTTTTATGTGCTGGCAAAGTTTCTCCTGGCCAGAGTGGAAAAGCTTTTTGCGAAGATGTAGACGAGAAGAGAGGCTAAAGACGAAGGTACGGTGCTCTGCAGAGCTAAGCACCGCTCCCGGACCTCTTTCGGCAGAAGGCGCACACCGCAGAGCACTGTGAGCGGCAGAATCGTCTTTGCGCGAAGAAGCAGCTTCTTCGTCTCCGGGAGCCGGAGAGAGCGGCAACTTCGCAAAGGTGATGAAACAAGCTGTACAACACTGCGATTGTGTGCGCAGCTTGCCAACTGAGAGAAAACAGTACCTTACCACTCTCCTGCCTGTTGTAATCACATGAACATTCGATTGCAAGCTGTTTTGGACAACTTTCTTTCTCTTCTTGCAAAACACTCGGCAGACCTGCGTGCAGCCTCTAGAACACGATGGGAGATGTTTTCTGTGCTGGCACAGTTTCTCCTTGCCAGACAGAGTGGAAAAGCTTTTTGCTAAGATGTAGACCAGAAGAGAGGCTAAAGAAGCAGGTAGAGTGCTCTGCAGAGCTAAGCACCGCTCCCGGGCGTCTTTCGGCAGAAGGCGCACACCGCAGAGCACAGTGAGCGGCAGAATCGTCTTTGCGCGAAGAAGCAGCTTCTTCGTCTCCGGGAGCCGGAGAGAGCGGCAACTTCGCAAAGGTGATGAAACAAGCTGTACAACACTGCGATTGTGTGCGCAGCTTGCCAACTGAGAGAAAACAGTACCTGACCACTCTCCTGCATTTTCTATTCACATGAACATTCGATTGCAAGCTGTTTTGGACAACTTTCTTTCTCTTCTTGCAAAACACTCGGCAGACCTGCGTGCAGCCTCTAGAACACGATGGGAGATGTTTTCTGTGCTGGCACAGTTTCTCCTTGCCAGACAGAGTGGAAAAGCTTTTTGCTAAGATGTAGACGAGAAGAGAGGCTAAAGACGAAGGTACGGTGCTCTGCAGAGCTAAGCACCGCTCCCGGACCTCTTTCGGCAGAAGGCGCACACCGCAGAGCACTGTGAGCGGCAGAATCGTCTTTGCGCGAAGAAGCAGCTTCTTCGTCTCCGGGAGCCGGAGAGAGTGGCAACTTCGCAAAGGTGATGAAACAAGCCGTACAACACTGCGATTGTGTGCGCTGCTTGCCAACTGAGAGAAAACAGTACCTGACCACTCTCCTGCCTTTTCTATTCACATGAACATTCGATTGCAAGCTGTTTTGGACAACTTTCTTTCTCTTCTTGCAAAACACTCGGCAGACCTCCGTGCAGCCCCTAGAAAACGATGGGAGATGTTTTCTGTGCTGGTAAAGTTTCTCCTTGCCAGACAGAGTGGAAAAGCTTTTTGCTAAATGTAGACCAGAAGAGAGGCTAAAGACGAAGGTACGGTGCTCTGCAGAGCTAAGCACCGCTCCCGGACCTCTTTCGGCAGAAGGCGCACACCGCAGAGCACTGTGAGCGGCAGAATCGCCTTTGCGCGAAGAAGCAGCTTCTTCGTCTCCGGGAGCTGGAGAGAGCGGCAACTTCGCAAAGGTGATGAAACAAGCTGTACAACACTGCGATTGTGTGCGCAGCTTGCCAACTGAGAGAAAACAGTACCTGACCACTCTCCTGCCTTTTCTATTCACATGAACATTCGATTGCAAGCTGTTTTGGACAACTTTCTTTCTCTTCTTGCAAAACACTCGGCAGACCTCCGTGCAGCCTCTAGAACACGATGGGAGATGTTTTCTGTGCTGGCACAGTTTCTCCTTGCCAGACAGAGTGGAAAAGCTTTTTGCTAAGATGTAGACGAGAAGAGAGGCTAAAGAAGCAGGTATGGTGCTCTGCAGAGCTAAGCACCGCTCCCGGACCTCTTTCGGCAGAAGGCGCACACCGCAGAGCACTGTGAGCGGCAGAATCGTCTTTGCGCGAAGAAGCAGCTTCTTCGTCTCCGGGAGCCGGAGAGAGCGGCAACTTCGCAAAGGTGATGAAACAAGCTGTACGACACTGCGATTGTGTGCGCAACTTGCCAACTGAGAGAAAACAGTACCTGACCACTCTCCTGCCTTTTCTATTAACATGAACATTCGATTGGAAGCTGTTTTGGACAACTTTCTATCTCTTCTTGCAAAACACTCGGCAGACCTGCGTGCAGCCTCTAGAACACGATGGGAGATGTTTTCTGTGCTGGCACAGTTTCTCCTTGCCAGACAGAGTGGAAAAGCTTTTTGCTAAGATTTAGACGAGAAGAGAGGCTAAAGACGAAGGTACGGTGCTCTGCAGAGCTAAGCACCGCTCCCGGACCTCTTTCGGCAGAAGGCGCACACCACAGAGCACTGTGAGCGGCAGAATCGCCTTTGCGCGAAGAAGCAGCTTCTTCGTCTCCGGGATCCGGAGAGAGCGGCAACTTCGCAAAGGTGATGAAACAAGCTGTACAACACTGCGATTGTGTGCGCAGCTTGCCAACAGAGAGAAAACAGTACCTGACCACTCTCCTGCCTTTTCTATTCACATGAACATTCGATTGCAAGCTGTTTTGGACAACTTTCTTTCTCTTCTTGCAAAACACTCGGCAGACCTCCGTGCAGCCTCTAGAACACGATGGGAGATGTTTTCTGTGCTGGCACAGTTTCTCCTTGCCAGACAGAGTGGAAAAGCTTTTTGCTAAGATGTAGACGAGAAGAGAGGCTAAAGACGAAGGTACGGTGCTCTGCAGAGCAAAGCACCACTCCCGGACCACTTTCGGCAGAAGGCGCACACCGCAGAGCACTGTGAGCGGCAGAATCGTCTTTGCGCGAAGAAGCAGCTTCTTCGTCTCCGGGAGCCGGAGAGAGCGGCAACTTCGCAAAGGTGATGAAACAAGCTGTACGACACTGCGATTGTGTGCGCAACTTGCCAACTGAGAGAAAACAGTACCTGACCACTCTCCTGCCTTTTCTATTAACATGAACATTCGATTGGAAGCTGTTTTGGACAACTTTCTATCTCTTCTTGCAAAACACTCGGCAGACCTGCGTGCAGCCTCTAGAACACGATGGGAGATGTTTTCTGTGCTGGCACAGCTTCTCCTTGCCAGACAGAGTGGAAAAGCTTTTTGCTAAGATTTAGACGAGAAGAGAGGCTAAAGACGAAGGTACGGTGCTCTGCAGAGCTAAGCACCGCTCCCGGACCTCTTTCGGCAGAAGGCGCACACCACAGAGCACTGTGAGCGGCAGAATCGCCTTTGCGCGAAGAAGCAGCTTCTTCGTCTCCGGGAGCCGGAGAGAGCGGCAACTTCGCAAAGGTGATGAAACAAGCTGTACAACACTGCGATTGTGTGCGCAGCTTGCCAACAGAGAGAAAACAGTACCTGACCACTCTCCTGCCTTTTCTATTCACATGAACATTCGATTGCAAGCTGTTTTGGACAACTTTCTTTCTCTTCTTGCAAAACACTCGGCAGACCTCCGTGCAGCCTCTAGAACACGATGGGAGATGTTTTCTGTGCTGGCAGAGTTTCTCCTTGCCAGACAGAGTGAAAAAGCTTTTTGCTAAGATGTAGACGAGAAGAGAGGCTAAAGACGAAGGTACGGTGCTCTGCAGAGCAAAGCACCACTCCCGGACCACTTTCGGCAGAAGGCGCACACCGCAGAGCACTGTGAGCGGCAGAATCGTCTTTGCGCGAAGAAGCAGCTTCTTCGTCTCCGGGAGCCGGAGAGAGCGGCAACTTCGCAAAGGTGATGAAACAAGCTGTACAACACTGCGATTGTGTGCGCAGCTTGCCAACTGAGAGAAAACAGTACCTTACCACTCTCCTGCCTGTTGTAATCACATGAACATTCGATTGCAAGCTGTTTTGGACAACTTTCTTTCTCTTCTTGCAAAACACTCGGCAGATCTCCGTGCAGCCTCTAGAACACGATGGGAGATGTTTTATGTGCTGGCACAGTTTCTCCTTGCCAGACAGAGTGGAAAAGCTTTTTGCTAAGATGTAGACGAGAAGAGAGGCTAAAGACGAAGGTACGGTGCTCTGCAGAGCTAAGCACCGCTCCCGGACCTCTTTCGGCAGAAGGCGCACACCGCAGAGCACTGTGAGCGGCAGAATCGTCTTTGCGCGAAGAAGCAGCTTCTTCGTCTCCGGGAGCCGGAGAGAGCGGCAACTTCGCAAAGGTGATGAAACAAGCTGTACAACACTGCGATTGTGTGCGCAGCTTGCCAACTCAGAGAAAACAGTACCTTACCACTCTCCTGCCTGTTGTAATCACATGAACATTCGATTGCAAGCTGTTTTGGACAACTTTCTTTCTCTTCTTGCAAAACACTCGGCAGACCTCCGTGCAGCCTCTAGAACACGATGGGAGATGTTTTTTGTGCTGGCACAGTTTCTCCTTGCCAGACAGAGTGGAAAAGCTTTTTGCTAAGATGTAGACGAGAAGAGAGGCTAAAGACGAAGGTACGGTGCTCTGCAGAGCCAAGCACCGCTCCCGGGCGTCTTTCGGCAGAAGGCGCACACCGCAGAGCACTGTGAGCGGCAGAATCGTCTTTGCGCGAAGAAGCAGCTTCTTCGTCTCCGGGAGCCGGAGAGAGCGGCAACTTCGCAAAGGTGATGAAACAAGCTGTACAACACTGCGATTGTGTGCGCAGCTTGCCAACTGAGAGAAAACAGTACCTGACCACTCTCCTGCCTTTTCTATTCACATGAACATTCGATTGGAAGCTGTTTTGGACAACTTTCTTTCTCTTCTTGCAAAACACTCGGCAGACCTGCGTGCAGCCTCTAGAACACGATGGGAGATGTTTTCTGTGCTGGCACAGTTTCTCCTTGCCAGACAGAGTGGAAAAGCTTTTTGCTAAGATGTAGACGAGAAGAGAGGCTAAAGACGAAGGTACGGTGCTCTGCAGAGCTAAGCACCACTCCCGGACCTCTTTCGGCAGAAGGCGCACACCGCAGAGCACTGTGAGCGGCAGAATCGCCTTTGCGCGAAGAAGCAGCTTCTTCGTCTCCGGGAGCCGGAGAGAGCGGCAACTTCGCAAAGGTGATGAAACAAGCTGTACAACACTGCGATTGTGTGCGCAGCTTGCCAACTGAGAGAAAACAGTACCTGACCACTCTCCTGCCTTTTGTAATCACATGAATATTCGATTGGAAGCTGTTTTGGACAACTTTCTTTCTCTTCTTGCAAAACACTCGGCAGACCTCCGTGCAGCTTCTAGAACACGATGGGAGATGTTTTCTGTGCTGGCACAGTTTCTCCTTGCCAGACAGAGTGGAAAATCTTTTTGCTAAGATGTAGACCAGAAGAGAGGCTAAAGACGAAGGTAGAGTGCTCTGCAGAGCTAAGCACAGCTCCCGGACCTCTTTCGGCAGAAGGCGCACACCGCAGAGCACTGTGAGCGGCAGAATCGTCTTTGCGCGAAGAAGCAGCTTCTTCGTCTCCGGGAGCCGGAGAGAGCGGCAGCTTCGCAAAGGTGATGAAACAAGCTGTACGACACTGCGATTGTGTGCGCAGCTTGCCAACTGAGAGAAAACAGTACCTGACCACTCTCCTGCCTTTTCTATTCACATGAAAATTCGATTGCAAGCTGTTTTGGACAACTTTCTTTCTCTTCTTGCAAAACACTCGGCAGACCTCCGTGCAGCCTCTAGAACACGATGGGAGATGTTTTTTGTGCTGGCGCAGTTTCTCCTTGCCAGACAGAGTGGAAAAGCTTTTTGCTAAGATGTAGACGAGAAGAGAGGCTAAAGAAGCAGGTATGGTGCTCTGCAGAGCTAAGCACCGCTCCCGGGCCTCTTTCGGCAGAAGGCGCACACCGCAGAGCACTGTGAGCGGCAGAATCGTCTTTGCGCGAAGAAGCAGCTTCTTCGTCTCCGGGAGCCGGAGAGAGCGGCAACTTCGCAAAGGTGATGAAACAAGCTGTACAACACTGCGATTGTGTGCGCAGCTTGCCAACTGAGAGAAAACAGTACCTGACCACTCTCCTGCCTTTTCTATTCACATGAACATTCGATTGCAAGCTGTTTTGGACAACTTTCTTTCTCTTCTTGCAAAACACTCGGCAGACCTGCGTGCAGCCTCTAGAACACGATGGGAGATGTTTTCTGTGCTGGCACAGTTTCTCCTTGCCAGACAGAGTGGAAAAGCTTTTTGCTAAGATGTAGACGAGAAGAGAGGCTAAAGACGAAGGTACGGTGCTCTGCAGAGCAAAGCACCGCTCCCGGACCACTTTCGGCAGAAGGCGCACACCGCAGAGCACTGTGAGCGGCAGAATCGTCTTTGCGCGAAGAAGCAGCTTCTTCGTCTCCGGGAGCCGGAGAGAGCGGCAATTTCGCAAAGGTGATGAAACAAGCTGTACAACACTGCGATTGTGTGCGCAGCTTGCCAACTGAGAGAAAACAGTACCTTACCACTCTCCGGCCTGTTGTAATCACATGAACATTCGATTGCAAGCTGTTTTGGACAACTTTCTCTTCTTGCAAAACACTCTGCAGACCTCCGTGCAGCCTCTAGAACACGATGGGAGATGTTTTTTGTGCTGGCACAGTTTCTCCTTGCCAGACAGAGTGGAAAAGCTTTTTGCTAAGATGTAGACCAGAAGAGAGGCTAAAGACGAAGGTACGGTGCTCTGCAGAGCTAAGCACCGCTCCCGGACCTCTTTCGGCAGAAGGCGCACACCGCAGAGCACTGTGAGCGGCAGAATCGTCTTTGCGCGAAGAAGCAGCTTCTTCGTCTCCGGGAGCCGGAGAGAGTGGCAACTTCGCAAAGGTGATGAAACAAGCTGTACAACACTGCGATTGTGTGCGCAGCTTGCCAACTGAGAGAAAACAGTACCTGACCACTCTCCTGCATTTTCTATTCACATGAACATTCGATTGCAAGCTGTTTTGGACAACTTTCTTTCTCTTCTTGCAAAACACTCGGCAGACCTCCGTGCAGCCTCTAGAACACGATGGGAGATGTTTTCTGTGCTGGCACAGTTTCTCCTTGCCAGACAGAGTGGAAAAGCTTTTTGCTAAGATGTAGACGAGAAGAGAGGCTAAAGACGAAGGTACGGTGCTCTGCAGAGCCAAGCACCGCTCCCGGGCGTCTTTCGGCAGAAGGCGCACACCGCAGAGCACTGTGAGCGGCAGAATCGTCTTTGCGCGAAGAAGCAGCTTCTTCGTCTCCGGGAGCCGGAGAGAGCGGCAATTTCGCAAAGGTGATGAAACAAGCTGTACAACACTGCGATTGTGTGCGCAGCTTGCCAACTGAGAGAAAACAGTACCTGACCACTCTCCTGCCTTTTCTATTCACATGAACATTCGATTGCAAGCTGTTTTGGACAACTTTCTTTCTCTTCTTGCAAAACACTCGGCAGACCTCCGTGCAGCCTCTAGAACACGATGGGAGATGTTTTTTGTGCAGGCAGAGTTTCTCCTTGCCAGACAGAGTGGAAAAGCTTTTTGCTAAGATGTAGACGAGAAGAGAGGCTAAAGACGAAGGTACGGTGCTCTGCAGAGCAAAGCACCGCTCCCGGACCACTTTCGGCAGAAGGCGCACACCGCAGAGCACTGTGAGCGGCAGAATCGTCTTTGCGCGAAGAAGCAGCTTCTTCGTCTCCGGGAGCCGGAGAGAGCGGCAACTTCGCAAAGGTGATGAAACAAGCTGTACAACACTGCGATTGTGTGCGCAGCTTGCCAACTGAGAGAAAACAGTACCTGACCACTCTCCTGCCTTTTCTATTCACATGAACATTCGATTGCAAGCTGTTTTGGACAACTTTCTTTCTCTTCTTGCAAAACACTCGGCAGATCTCCGTGCAGCTTCTAGAAAACGATGGGAGATGTTTTATGTGCTGGCAAAGTTTCTCCTTGCCAGACAGAGTGGAAAAGCTTTTTGCTAAGATGTAGACGAGAAGAGAGGCTAAAGACGAAGGTACGGTGCTCTGCAGAGCTAAGCACCGCTCCCGGACCACTTTCGGCAGAAGGCGCACACCGCAGAGCACAGTGAGCGGAAGAATCGTCTTTGCGCGAAGAAGCAGCTTCTTCGTCTCCGGGAGCCGGAGAGAGCGGCAGCTTCGCAAAGGTGATGAAACAAGCTGTACAACACTGCGATTGTGTGCGCAGCATGACAACTGAGAGAAAACAGTACCTGACCACTCTCCTGCCTTTTCTATTCACATGAACATTCGATTGCAAGCTGTTTTGGACAACTTTCTTTCTCTTCTTGCAAAACACTCGGCAGACCTGCGTGCAGCCTCTAGAACACGATGGGAGATGTTTTCTGTGCTGGCACAGTTTCTCCTTGCCAGACAGAGTGGAAAAGCTTTTTGCTAAGATGTAGACGAGAAGAGAGGCTAAAGAAGCAGGTATGGTGCTCGGCAGAGCTAAGCACAGCTCCCGGGCCTCTTTCGGCAGAAGAAACACACTGCAGAGCACAGTGAGCGGCAGAATCGTCTTTGCGCGAAGAAGCAGCTTCTTCGTCTCCGGGAGCCGGAGAGAGCGGCAACTTGGCAAAGGTGATGAAACAAGCTGTACAACACTGCGATTGTGTGCGCAGCTTGCCAACTGAGAGAAAACAGTACCTGACCACTCTCCTGCCTTTTCTATTCACATGAACATTCGATTGCAAGCTGTTTTGGACAACTTTCTTTCTCTTCTTGCAAAACACTCGGCAGACCTCCGTGCAGCCTCTAGAACACGATGGGAGATGTTTTTTGTGCTGGCACAGTTTCTCCTTGCCAGACAGAGTGGAAAAGCTTTTTGCTAAGATGTAGACGAGAAGAGAGGCTAAAGACGAAGGTACGGTGCTCTGCAGAGCTAAGCACCGCTCCCGGACCTCTTTCGGCAGAAGGCGCACACCGCAGAGCACAGTGAGCGGCAGAATCGTCTTTGCGCGAAGAAGCAGCTTCTTCGTCTCCGGGAGCCGGAGAGAGCGGCAACTTCGCAAAGGTGATGAAACAAGCTGTACAACACTGCGATTGTGTGCGCAGCTTGCCAACTGAGAGAAAACAGTACCTGACCACTCTCCTGCCTTTTCTATTCACATGAACATTCGATTGCAAGCTGTTTTAGACAACTTTCTTTCTCTTCTTGCAAAACACTCGGCAGATCTCCGTGCAGCTTCTAGAACACGATGGGAGATGTTTTATGTGCTGGCAAAGTTTCTCCTGGCCAGACAGAGTGGAAAAGCTTTTTGCTAAGATGTAGACGAGAAGAGAGGCTAAAGACGAAGGTACGGTGCTCTGCAGAGCTAAGCACCGCTCCCGGACCTCTTTCGGCAGAAGGCGCACACCGCAGAGCACAGTGAGCGGAAGAATCGTCTTTGCGCGAAGAAGCAGCTTCTTCGTCTCCGGGAGCCGGAGAGAGCGGCAGCTTCGCAAAGGTGATGAAACAAGCTGTACAACACTGCGATTGTGTGCGCAGCTTGCCAACTGAGAGAAAACAGTACCTGACCACTCTCCTTCCTTTTCTATTCACATGAACATTCGATTGGAAGCTCTTTTGGACAACTTTCTTTCTCTTCTTGCAAAACACTCTGCAGACCTCCGTGCAGCCTCTAGAACACGATGGGAGATATTTTTTGTGCTGGCACAGTTTCTCCTTGCCAGACAGAGTGGAAAAGCTTTTTGCTAAGATGTAGACGAGAAGAGAGGCTAAAGACGAAGGTACGGTGCTCTGCAGAGCTAAGCACCGCTCCCGGACCTTTATCGGCAGAAGGCGCACACCGCAGAGCACTGTGAGCGGCAGAATCGTCTTTGCGCGAAGAAGCAGCTTCTTCGTCTCCGGGAGCCGGAGAGAGCGGCAACTTCGCAAAGGTGATGAAACAAGCTGTACAACACAGCGATTGTTTGCGCAGCTTGCCAACTGAGAGAAAACAGTACCTGACCACTCTCCTGCCTGTTGTAATCACATGAACATTCGATTGCAAGCTGTTTTGGACAACTTTCTTTCTCTTCTTGCAAAACACTCGGCAGACCTCCGTGCAGCCTCTAGAACACGATGGGAGATTTTTTTTGTGCTGGCACAGTTTCTCCTTGCCAGACAGAGTGGAAAAGCTTTTTGCTAAGATGTAGACGAGAAGAGAGGCTAAAGACGAAGGTACGGTGCTCTGCAGAGCAAAGCACCGCTCCCGGACCACTTTCGGCAGAAGGCGCACACCGCAGAGCACTGTGAGCGGCAGAATCGTCTTTGCGCGAAGAAGCAGCTTCTTCGTCTCCGGGAGCCGGAGAGAGCGGCAACTTCGCAAAGGTGATGAAACAAGCTGTACAACACTGCGATTGTGTGCGCAGCTTGCCAACTGAGAGAAAACAGTACCTGACCACTCTCCTGCCTTTTCTATTCACATGAACATTCGATTGCAAGCTGTTTTGGACAACTTTCTTTCTCTTCTTGCAAAACACTCGGCAGATCTCCGTGCAGCTTCTAGAACACGATGGGAGATGTTTTATGTGCTGGCAAAGTTTCTCCTGGCCAGACAGAGTGGAAAAGCTTTTTGCTAAGATGTAGACCAGAAGAGAGGCTAAAGACAAAGGTACGGTGCTCTGCAGAGCTAAGCACCGCTCCCGGACCTCTTTCGGCAGAAGGCGCACACCGCAGAGCACTGTGAGCGGAAGAATCGTCTTTGCGCGAAGAAGCAGCTTCTTCGTCTCCGGGAGCCAGAGAGAGCGGCAGCTTCGCAAAGGTGATGAAACAAGCTGTACAACACTGCGATTGTGTGCGCAGCATGACAACTGAGAGAAAACAGTACCTGACCACTCTCCTGCCTTTTCTATTCACATGAACATTCGATTGGAAGCTGTTTTGGACAACTTTCTTTCTCTTCTTGCAAAACACTCGGCAGACCTCCGTGCAGCCTCTAGAACACGATGGGAGATGTTTTTTGTGCTGGCACAGTTTCTCCTTGCCAGACAGAGTGGAAAAGCTTTTTGCTAAGATGTAGACGAGAAGAGAGGCTAAAGACGAAGGTACGGTGCTCTGCAGAGCTAAGCACCGCTCCCGGACCTCTTTCGGCAGAAGGCGCACACCGCAGAGCACTGTGAGCGGCAGAATCGTCTTTGCGCGAAGAAGCAGCTTCTTCGTCTCCGGGAGCCGGAGAGAGCGGCAACTTCGCAAAGGTGATGAAACAAGCTGTACAACACTGCGATTGTGTGCGCAGCTTGCCAACTGAGAGAAAACAGTACCTGACCACTCTCCTGCCTTTTCTATTCACATGAACATTCGATTGCAAGCTGTTTTGGACAACTTTCTTTCTCTTCTTGCAAAACACTCGGCAGACCTCCGTGCAGCCTCTAGAACACGATGGGAGATGTTTTTTGTGCTGGCACAGTTTCTCCTTGCCAGACAGAGTGGAAAAGCTTTTTGCTAAGATGTAGACGAGAAGAGAGGCTAAAGACGAAGGTACGGTGCTCTGCAGAGCCAAGCACCGCTCCCGGGCGTCTTTCGGCAGAAGGCGCACACCGCAGAGCACTGTGAGCGGCAGAATCGTCTTTGCGCGAAGAAGCAGCTTCTTCGTCTCCGGGAGCCGGAGAGAGCGGCAACTTCGCAAAGGTGATGAAACAAGCTGTACAACACTGCGATTGTGTGCGCAGCTTGCCAAGTGAGAGAAAACAGTACCTGACCACTCTCCTGCCTTTTCTATTCACATGAACATTCGATTGCAAGCTGTTTTGGACAACTTTCTTTCTCTTCTTGCAAAACACTCGGCAGACCTGCGTGCAGCCTCTAGAACACGATGGGAGATGTTTTCTCTGCTGGCACAGTTTCTCCTTGCCAGACAGAGTGGAAAAGCTTTTTGCTAAGATGTAGACGAGAAGAGAGGCTAAAGAAGAAGGTAGAGTGCTCTGCAGAGCTAAGCACAGCTCTCGTACCTCTTTCGGCAGAAGGCGCACACCGCAGAGCACTGTGAGCGGCAGAATCGTCTTTGCGCGAAGAAGCAGCTTCTTCGTCTCCGGGAGCCGGAGAGAGCGGCAGCTTCGCAAAGGTGATGAAACAAGCTGTACGACACTGCGATTGTGTGCGCAGCTTGCCAACTGAGAGAAAACAGTACCTGACCACTCTCCTGCCTTTTCTATTCACATGAACATTCGATTGGAAGCTGTTTTGGACAACTTTCTTTCTCTTCTTGCAAAACACTCGGCAGATCTCCGTGCAGCTTCTACAACACGATGGGAGATGTTTTATGTGCTGGCAAAGTTTCTCCTGGCCAGACAGAGTGGAAAAGCTTTTTGCTAAGATGTAGACCAGAAGAGAGGCTAAAGACGAAGGTACGGTGCTCTGCAGAGCTAAGCACCGCTCCCGGACCTCTTTCGGCAGAAGGCGCACACCGCAGAGCACTGTGAGCGGAAGAATCGTCTTTGCGCGAAGAAGCAGCTTCTTCGTCTCCGGGAGCCGGAGAGAGCGGCAGCTTCGCAAAGGTGATGAAACAAGCTGTACAACACTGCGATTGTGTGCGCAGCATGACAACTGAGAGAAAACAGTACCTGACCACTCTCCTGCCTTTTCTATTCACATGAACATTCGATTGCAAGCTGTTTTGGACAACTTTCTTTCTCTTCTTGCAAAACACTCGGCAGACCTCCGTGCAGCCTCTAGAACACGATGGGAGATGTTTTTTGTGCTGGCACAGTTTCTCCTTGCCAGACAGAGTGGAAAAGCTTTTTGCTAAGATGTAGACGAGAAGAGAGGCTAAAGACGAAGGTACGGTGCTCTGCAGAGCGAAGCACCGCTCCCGGACCTCTTTCGGCAGAAGGCGCACACCGCAGAGCACTGTGAGCGGCAGAATCGTCTTTGCGCGAAGAAGCAGCTTCTTCGTCTCCGGGAGCCGGAGAGAGCGGCAACTTCGCAAAGGTGATGAAACAAGCTGTACAACACTGCGATTGTGTGCGCAGCTTGCCAACTGAGAGAAAACAGTACCTGACGACTCTGCTGCCTTTTCTATTCACATGAACATTCGATTGCAAGCTGTTTTGGACAACTTTCTTTCTCTTCTTGCAAAACACTCGGCAGACCTGCGTGCAGCCTCTAGAACACGATGGGAGATGTTTTTTGTGCTGGCACAGTTTCTCCTTGCCAGACAGAGTGGAAAAGCTTTTTGCTAAGATGTAGACGAGAAGAGAGGCTAAAGACGAAGGTACGGTGCTCTGCAGAGCCAAGCACCGCTCCCGGGCGTCTTTCGGCAGAAGGCGCACACCGCAGAGCACTGTGAGCGGCAGAATCGCCTTTGCGCGAAGAAGAAGCTTCTTCGTCTCCGGGAGCCGGAGAGAGCGGCAACTTCGCAAAGGTGATGAAACAAGCTGTACAACACTGCGATTGTGTGCGCAGCTTGCCAAGTGAGAGAAAACAGTACCTGACCACTCTCCTGCCTTTTCTATTCACATGAACATTCGATTGCAAGCTGTTTTGGACAACTTTCTTTCTCTTCTTGCAAAACACTCGGCAGACCTGCGTGCAGCCTCTAGAACACGATGGGAGATGTTTTCTGTGCTGGCACAGTTTCTCCTTGCCAGACAGAGTGGAAAAGCTTTTTGCTAAGATGTAGACGAGAAGAGAGGCTAAAGAAGCAGGTAGAGTGCTCTGCAGAGCTAAGCACAGCTCTCGTACCTCTTTCGGCAGAAGGCGCACACCGCAGAGCACTGTGAGCGGCAGAATCGTCTTTGCGCGAAGAAGCAGCTTCTTCGTCTCCGGGAGCCGGAGAGAGCGGCAGCTTCGCAAAGGTGATGAAACAAGCTGTACGACACTGCGATTGTGTGCGCAGCTTGCCAACTGAGAGAAAACAGTACCTGACCACTCTCCTGCCTTTTCTATTCACATGAACATTCGATTGGAAGCTGTTTTGGACAACTTTCTTTCTCTTCTTGCAAAACACTCGGCAGACCTCCGTGCAGCCTCTAGAACACGATGGGAGATGTTTTTTGTGCTGGCACAGTTTCTCCTTGCCAGACAGAGTGGAAAAGCTTTTTGCTAAGATGTAGACGAGAAGAGAGGCTAAAGACGAAGGTACGGTGCTCTGCAGAGCCAAGCACCGCTCCCGGGCGTCTTTCGGCAGAAGGCGCACACCGCAGAGCACTGTGAGCGGCAGAATCGTCTTTGCGCGAAGAAGCAGCTTCTTCGTCTCCGGGAGCCGGAGAGAGCGGCAACTTCGCAAAGGTGATGAAACAAGCTGTACAACACTGCGATTGTGTGCGCAGCTTGCCAAGTGAGAGAAAACAGTACCTGACCACTCTCCTGCCTTTTCTATTCACATGAACATTCGATTGCAAGCTGTTTTGGACAACTTTCTTTCTCTTCTTGCAAAACACTCGGCAGACCTCCGTGCAGCCTCTAGAACACGATGGGAGATGTTTTCTGTGCTGGCACAGTTTCTCCTTGCCAGACAGAGTGGAAAAGCTTTTTGCTAAGATGTAGACGAGAAGAGAGGCTAAAGAAGCAGGTAGAGTGCTCTGCAGAGCTAAGCACAGCTCTCGTACCTCTTTCGGCAGAAGGCGCACACCGCAGAGCACTGTGAGCGGCAGAATCGTCTTTGCGCGAAGAAGCAGCTTCTTCGTCTCCGGGAGCCGGAGAGAGCGGCAGCTTCGCAAAGGTGATGAAACAAGCTGTACGACACTGCGATTGTGTGCGCAGCTTGCCAACTGAGAGAAAACAGTACCTGACCACTCTCCTGCCTTTTCTATTCACATGAACATTCGATTGCAAGCTGTTTTGGACAACTTTCTTTCTCTTCTTGCAAAACACTCGGCAGACCTCCGTGCAGCCTCTAGAACACGATGGGAGATGTTTTTTGTGCTGGCACAGTTTCTCCTTGCCAGACAGAGTGGAAAAGCTTTTTGCTAAGATGTAGAAGAGAAGAGAGGCTAAAGACGAAGGTACGGTGCTCTGCAGAGCTAAGCACCGCTCCCGGGCGTCTTTCGGCAGAAGGCGCACACCGCAGAGCACTGTGAGCGGCAGAATCGTCTTTGCGCGAAGAAGCAGCTTCTTCGTCTCCGGGAGCCGGAGAGAGCGGCAACTTCGCAAAGGTGATGAAACAAGATGTACAACACTGCGATTGTGTGCGCAGCTTGCCAACTGAGAGAAAACAGTACCTGACAACTCTCCTGCCTTTTCTATTCACATGAACATTCGATTGGAAGCTGTTTTGGACAACTTTCTTTCTCTTCTTGCAAAACACTCGGCAGACCTGCGTGCAGCCTCTAGAACACGATGGGAGATGTTTTCTGTGCTGGCACAGTTTCTCCTTGCCAGACAGAGTGGAAAAGCTTTTTGCTAAGATGTAGACGAGAAGAGAGGCTAAAGAAGCAGGTAGAGTGCTCTGCAGAGCTAAGCACCGCTCCCGGACCTCTTTCGGCAGAAGGCGCACACCGCAGAGCACTGTGAGCGGCAGAATCGTCTTTGCGCGAAGAAGCAGCTTCTTCGTCTCCGGGAGCCGGAGAGAGCGGCAGCTTCGCAAAGGTGATGAAACAAGCTGTACGACACTGCGATTGTGTGCGCAGCTTGCCAACTGAGAGAAAACAGTACCTTACCACTCTCCTGCCTTTTCTATTCACATGAACATTCGATTGCAAGCTGTTTTGGACAACTTTCTTTCTCTTCTTGCAAAACACTCGGCAGACCTCCGTGCAGCCTCTAGAACACAATGGGAGATGTTTTTTGTGCTGGCACAGTTTCTCCTTGCCAGACAGAGTGGAAAAGCTTTTTGCTAAGATGTAGACGAGAAGAGAGGCTAAAGAAGCAGGTATGGTGCTCTGCAGAGCTAAGCACCGCTCCCGGGCCTCTTTCGGCAGAAGGCGCACACCGCAGAGCACTGTGAGCGGCAGAATCGTCTTTGCGCGAGAAGCAGCTTCTTCGTCTCCGGGAGCCGGAGAGAGCGGCAACTTCGCAAAGGTGATGAAACAAGCTCTACAACACTGCGATTGTGTGCGCAGCTTGCCAAGTGAGAGAAAACAGTACCTGACCACTCTCCTGCCTTTTCTATTCACATGAACATTCGATTGCAAGCTGTTTTGGACAACTTTCTTTCTCTTCTTGCAAAACACTCGGCAGACCTGCGTGCAGCCTCTAGAACACGATGGGAGATGTTTTTTGTGCAGGCACAGTTTCTCCTTGCCAGACAGAGTGGAAAAGCTTTTTGCTAAGATGTAGACGAGAAGAGAGGCTAAAGACGAAGGTACGGTGCTCTGCAGAGCTAAGCACCGCTCCCGGACCTCTTTCGGCAGAAGGCGCACACCGCAGAGCACTGTGAGCGGCAGAATCGTCTTTGCGCGAAGAAGCAGCTTCTTCGTCTCCGGGAGCCGGAGTGAGCGGCAACTTGGCAAAGGTGATGAAACAAGCTGTACAACACTGCGATTGTGTGCGCAGCTTGCCAACTGAGAGAAAACAGTACCTTACCACTCTCCTGCCTGTTGTAATCACATGAACATTCGATTGCAAGCTGTTTTGGACAACTTTCTTTCTCTTCTTGCAAAACACTCGGCAGACCTGCGTGCAGCCTCTAGAACACGATGGGAGATGTTTTCTGTGCTGGCACAGTTTCTCCTTGCCAGACAGAGTGGAAAAGCTTTTTGCTAAGATGTAGACGAGAAGAGAGGCTAAAGACGAAGGTACGGTGCTCTGCAGAGCCAAGCACCGCTCCCGGGCGTCTTTCGGCAGAAGGCGCACACCGCAGAGCACTGTGAGCGGCAGAATCGTCTTTGCGCGAAGAAGCAGCTTCTTCGTCTCCGGGAGCCGGAGAGAGCGGCAACTGCGCAAAGGTGATGAAACAAGCTGTACAACACTGCGATTGTGTGCGCAGCTTGCCAACTGAGAGAAAACAGTACCTGACCACTCTCCTGCCTTTTCTATTCACATGAACATTCGATTGCAAGCTGTTTTGGACAACTTTCTTTCTCTTCTTGCAAAACACTCGGCAGACCTCCGTGCAGCCTCTAGAACACGATGGGAGATGTTTTCTGTGCTGGCACAGTTTCTCCTTGCCAGACAGAGTGGAAAAGCTTTTTGCTAAGATGTAGACGAGAAGAGAGGCTAAAGACGAAGGTACGGTGCTCTGCAGAGCAAGGCACCGCTCCCGGACCACTTTCGGCAGAAGGCGCACACCGCAGAGCACTGTGAGCGGCAGAATCGTCTTTGCGCGAAGAAGCAGCTTCTTCGTCTCCGGGAGCCGGAGAGAGCGGCAACTTTACAAAGGTGATGAAACAAGCTGTAGAACACTGCGATTGTGTGCGCAGCTTGCCAACTGAGAGAAAACAGTACCTGACCACTTTCCTGCCTTTTCTATTCACATGAACATTCGATTGCAAGCTGTTTTGGACAAATTTCTTTCTCTTCTTGCAAAACACTCGGCAGACCTGCGTGCAGCTTCTAGAACACGATGGGAGATGTTTTATGTGCTGGCAAAGTTTCTCCTGGCCAGACAGAGTGGAAAAGCTTTTTGCTAAGATGTAGACCAGAAGAGAGGCTAAAGACGAAGGTACGGTGCTCTGCAGAGCTAAGCACCGCTCCCGGACCTCTTTCGGCAGAAGGCGCACACCGCAGAGCACAGTGAGCGGAAGAATCGTCTTTGCGCGAAGAAGCAGCTTCTTCGTCTCCGGGAGCCGGAGAGTGCGGCAGCTTCGCAAAGGTGATGAAACAAGCTGTACAACACTGCGATTGTTTGCGCAGCATGCCAACTGAGAGAAAACAGTACCTGACCACTCTCCTGCCTTTTGTATTCACATGAACATTCGATTGGAAGCTGTTTTGGACAACTTTCTTTCTCTTCTTGCAAAACACTCGGCAGACCTCCGTGCAGCCTCTAGAACACGATGGGAGATGTTTTTTGTGCTGGCACAGTTTCTCCTTGC
Organism: Melozone crissalis; assembly: GCF_028551555.1. Lineage (NCBI taxonomy): Eukaryota > Metazoa > Chordata > Aves > Passeriformes > Passerellidae > Melozone > Melozone crissalis. Next base: position 1,296,074 of record NW_026535937.1, read on the forward strand.
CAGACAGAGTGGAAAAGCTTTTTGCTAAGATGTAGACGAGAAGAGAGGCTAAAGACGAAGGTACGGTGCTCTGCAGAGCTAAGCACCGCTCCCGGACCTCTTTCGGCAGAAGGCGCACACCGCAGAGCACTGTGAGCGGCAGAATCGTCTTTGCGCGAAGAAGCAGCTTCTTCGTCTCCGGGAGCCGGAGAGAGTGGCAACTTCGCAAAGGTGATGAAACAAGCTGTACAACACTGCGATTGTGTGCGCAGCTTGCCAAGTGAGAGAAAACAGTACCTGACCACTCTCCTGCCTTTTCTATTCACATGAACATTCGATTGCAAGCTGTTTTGGACAACTTTCTTTCTCTTCTTGCAAAACACTCGGCAGACCTCCGTGCAGCCTCTAGAACACGATGGGAGATATTTTCTGTGCTGGCACAGTTTCTCCTTGCCAGACAGAGTGGAAAAGCTTTTTGCTAAGATGTAGACGAGAAGAGAGGCTAAAGAAGCAGGTAGAGTGCTCTGCAGAGCTAAGCACAGCTCTCGTACTTCTTTCGGCAGAAGGCGCACACCGCAGAGCACTGTGAGCGGCAGAATCGTCTTTGTGCGAAGAAGCAGCTTCTTCGTCTCCGGGAGCCGGAGAGAGCGGCAGCTTCGCAAAGGTGATGAAACAAGCTGTACGACACGGCGATTGTGTGCGCAGCTTGCCAACTGAGAGAAAACAGTACCTGACCACTCTCCTGCCTTTTCTATTCACATGAACATTCGATTGCAAGCTGTTTTGGACAACTTTCTTTCTCTTCTTGCAAAACACTCGGCAGACCTGCGTGCAGCCTCTAGAACACGATGGGAGATGTTTTCTGTGCTGGCACAGTTTCTCCTTGCCAGACAGAGTGGAAAAGCTTTTTGCTAAGATGTAGACGAGAAGAGAGGCTAAAGAAGCAGGTAGAGTGCTCTGCAGAGCTAAGCACCGCTCCCGGACCTTTTTCGGCAGAAGGCGCACACCGCAGAGCACTGTGAGCGGCAGAATCGTCTTTGCGCGAAGAAGCAGCTTCTTCGTCTCCGGGAGCCGGAGAGAGCGGCAGCTTCGCAAAGGTGATGAAACAAGCTGTACGACACTGCGATTGTGTGCGCAGCTTGCCAACTGAGAGAAAACAGTACCTTACCACTCTCCTGCCTTTTCTATTCACATGAACATTCGATTGCAAGCTGTTTTGGACAACTTTCTTTCTCTTCTTGCAAAACACTCGGCAGACCTCCGTGCAGCCTCTAGAACACAATGGGAGATGTTTTTTGTGCTGGCACAGTTTCTCCTTGCCAGACAGAGTGGAAAAGCTTTTTGCTAAGATGTAGACGAGAAGAGAGGCTAAAGAAGCAGGTATGGTGCTCTGCAGAGCTAAGCACCGCTCCCGGACCTCTTTCGGCAGAAGGCGCACACCGCAGAGCACTGTGAGCGGCAGAATCGTCTTTGCGCGAGAAGCAGCTTCTTCGTCTCCGGGAGCCGGAGAGAGCGGCAACTTCGCAAAGGTGATGAAACAAGCTCTACAACACTGCGATTGTGTGCGCAGCTTGCCAAGTGAGAGAAAACAGTACCTGACCACTCTCCTGCCTTTTCTATTCACATGAACATTCGATTGCAAGCTGTTTTGGACAACTTTCTTTCTCTTCTTGCAAAACACTCGGCAGACCTGCGTGCAGCCTCTAGAACACGATGGGAGATGTTTTTTGTGCAGGCACAGTTTCTCCTTGCCAGACAGAGTGGAAAAGCTTTTTGCTAAGATGTAGACGAGAAGAGAGGCTAAAGACGAAGGTACGGTGCTCTGCAGAGCTAAGCACCGCTCCCGGACCTCTTTCGGCAGAAGGCGCACACCGCAGAGCACTGTGAGCGGCAGAATCGTCTTTGCGCGAAGAAGCAGCTTCTTCGTCTCCGGGAGCCGGAGTGAGCGGCAACTTGGCAAAGGTGATGAAACAAGCTGTACAACACTGCGATTGTGTGCGCAGCTTGCCAACTGAGAGAAAAAAGTACCTTACCACTCTCCTGCCTGTTGTAATCACATGAACATTCGATTGCAAGCTGTTTTGGACAACTTTCTTTCTCTTCTTGCAAAACACTCGGCAGACCTGCGTGCAGCCTCTAGAACACGATGGGAGATGTTTTCTGTGCTGGCACAGTTTCTCCTTGCCAGACAGAGTGGAAAAGCTTTTTGCTAAGATGTAGACGAGAAGAGAGGCTAAAGACGAAGGTACGGTGCTCTGCAGAGCCAAGCACCGCTCCCGGGCGTCTTTCGGCAGAAGGCGCACACCGCAGAGCACTGTGAGCGGCAGAATCGTCTTTGCGCGAAGAAGCAGCTTCTTCGTCTCCGGGAGCCGGAGAGAGCGGCAACTTGGCAAAGGTGATGAAACAAGCTGTACAACACTGCGATTGTGTGCGCAGCTTGCCAACTGAGAGAAAACAGTACCTGACCACTCTCCTGCCTTTTCTATTCACATGAACATTCGATTGCAAGCTGTTTTGGACAACTTTCTTTCTCTTCTTGCAAAACACTCGGCAGACCTCCGTGCAGCCTCTAGAACACGATGGGAGATGTTTTCTGTGCTGGCACAGTTTCTCCTTGCCAGACAGAGTGGAAAAGCTTTTTGCTAAGATGTAGACGAGAAGAGAGGCTAAAGACGAAGGTACGGTGCTCTGCAGAGCAAGGCACCGCTCCCACACCACTTTCGGCAGAAGGCGCACACCGCAGAGCACTGTGAGCGGCAGAATCGTCTTTGCGCGAAGAAGCAGCTTCTTCGTCTCCGGGAGCCGGAGAGAGCGGCAACTTCACAAAGGTGATGAAACAAGCTGTACAACACTGCGATTGTGTGCGCAGCTTGCCAACTGAGAGAAAACAGTACCTGACCACTTTCCTGCCTTTTCTATTCACATGAACATTCGATTGCAAGCTGTTTTGGACAAATTTCTTTCTCTTCTTGCAAAACACTCGGCAGACCTGCGTGCAGCTTCTAGAACACGATGGGAGATGTTTTATGTGCTGGCAAAGTTTCTCCTGGCCAGACAGAGTGGAAAAGCTTTTTGCTAAGATGTAGACCAGAAGAGAGGCTAAAGACGAAGGTACGGTGCTCTGCAGAGCTAAGCACCGCTCCCGGACCTCTTTTGGCAGAAGGCGCACACCGCAGAGCACAGTGAGCGGAAGAATCGTCTTTGCGCGAAGAAGCAGCTTCTTCGTCTCCGGGAGCCGGAGAGAGCGGCAGCTTCGCAAAGGTGATGAAACAAGCTGTACAACACTGCGATTGTGTGCGCAGCATGCCAACTGAGAGAAAACAGTACCTGACCACTCTCCTGCCTTTTGTATTCACATGAACATTCGATTGGAAGCTGTTTTGGACAACTTTCTTTCTCTTCTTGCAAAACACTCGGCAGACCTCCGTGCAGCCTCTAGAACACGATGGGAGATGTTTTTTGTGCTGGCACAGTTTCTCCTTGCCAGACAGAGTGGAAAAGCTTTTTGCTAAGATGTAGACGAGAAGAGAGGCTAAAGACGAAGGTACGGTGCTCTGCAGAGCTAAGCACCGCTCCCGGACCTCTTTCGGCAGAAGGCGCACACCGCAGAGCACTGTGAGCGGCAGAATCGTCTTTGCGCGAAGAAGCAGCTTCTTCGTCTCCGGGAGCCGGAGAGAGTGGCAACTTCGCAAAGGTGATGAAACAAGCTGTACAACACTGCGATTGTGTGCGCAGCTTGCCAAGTGAGAGAAAACAGTACCTGACCACTCTCCTGCCTTTTCTATTCACATGAAAATTCGATTGCAAGCTGTTTTGGACAACTTTCTTTCTCTTCTTGCAAAACACTCGGCAGACCTGCGTGCAGCCTCTAGAACACGATGGGAGATGTTTTTTGTGCTGGCACAGTTTCTCCTTGCCAGACAGAGTGGAAAAGCTTTTTGCTAAGATGTAGACGAGAAGAGAGGCTAAAGACGAAGGTACGGTGCTCTGCAGAGCCAAGCACCGCTCCCGGGCGTCTTTCGGCAGAAGGCGCACACCGCAGAGCACTGTGAGCGGCAGAATCGTCTTTGCGCGAAGAAGCAGCTTCTTCGTCTCCGGGAGCCGGAGAGAGCGGCAACTTCGCAAAGGTGATGAAACAAGCTGTACAACACTGCGATTGTGTGCGCAGCTTGCCAAGTGAGAGAAAACAGTACCTGACCACTCTCCTGCCTTTTCTATTCACATGAACATTCGATTGCAAGCTGTTTTGGACAACTTTCTTTCTCTTCTTGCAAAACACTCGGCAGACCTGCGTGCAGCCTCTAGAACACGATGGGAGATGTTTTCTGTGCTGGCACAGTTTCTCCTTGCCAGACAGAGTGGAAAAGCTTTTTGCTAAGATGTAGACGAGAAGAGAGGCTAAAGAAGCAGGTAGAGTGGTCTGCAGAGCTAAGCACAGCTCTCGTACTTCTTTCGGCAGAAGGCGCACACCGCAGAGCACTGTGAGCGGCAGAATCGTCTTTGCGCGAAGAAGCAGCTTCTTCGTCTCCGGGAGCCGGAGAGAGCGGCAGCTTCGCAAAGGTGATGAAACAAGCTGTACGACACTGCGATTGTGTGCGCAGCTTGCCAACTGAGAGAAAACAGTACCTGACCACTCTCCTGCCTTTTCTATTCACATGAACATTCGATTGCAAGCTCTTTTGGACAACTTTCTTTCTCTTCTTGCAAAACACTCGGCAGACCTCCGTGCAGCCTCTAGAACACGATGGGAGATGTTTTTTGTGCTGGCACAGTTTCTCCTGGCCAGACAGAGTGGAAAAGCTTTTTGCTAAGATGTAGACGAGAAGAGAGGCTAAAGACGAAGGTACGGTGCTCTGCAGAGCTAAGAACCGCTCCCGGACCTTTTTCGGCAGAAGGCGCACACCGCAGAGCACTGTGAGCGGCAGAATCGTCTTTGCGCGAAGAAGCAGCTTCTTCGTCTCCGGGAGCCGGAGAGAGCGGCAACTTCGCAAAGGTGATGAAACAAGCTGTACAACACTGCGATTGTGTGCGCAGCTTGCCAACTGAGAGAAAACAGTACCTGACCACTCTCCTGCCTGTTGTAATCACATGAACATTCGATTGCAAGCCGTTTTGGACAACTTTCTTTCTCTTCTTGCAAAACACTCGGCAGACCTCCGTGCAGCCTCTAGAACACGATGGGAGATGTTTTTTGTGCTGGCACAGTTTCTCCTTGCCAGACAGAGTGGAAAAGCTTTTTGCTAAGATGTAGACGAGAAGAGAGGCTAAAGACGAAGGTACGGTGCTCTGCAGAGCAAAGCACCGCTCCCGGGCGTCTTTCTGCAGAAGACACACACTGCAGAGCACAGTGAGCGGCAGAATCGTCTTTGCGCGAAGAAGCAGCTTCTTCGTCTCCTGGAGCCGGAGAGAGCGGCAACTTCGCAAAGGTGATGAAACAAGCTGTACAACACTGCGATTGTGTGCGCAGCTTGCCAACTGAGAGAAAACAGTACCTGACCACTCTCCTGCCTTTTCTATTCACATGAACATTCGATTGCAAGCTGTTTTGGACAACTTTCTTTCTCTTCTTGCAAAACACTCGGCAGACCTCCGTGCAGCCTCTAGAACACGATGGGAGATGTTTTCTGTGCTGGCACAGTTTCTCCTTGCCAGACAGAGTGGAAAAGCTTTTTGCTAAGATGTAGACGAGAAGAGAGGCTAAAGACGAAGGTACGGTGCTCTGCAGAGCAAAGCACCGCTCCCGGACCTCTTTCGGCAGAAGGCGCACACCGCAGAGCACTGTGAGCGGCAGAATCGTCTTTGCGCGAAGAAGCAGCTTCTTCGTCTCCGGGAGCCGGAGAGAGCGGCAACTTCGCAAAGGTGATGAAACAAGCTGTACAACACTGCGATTGTGTGCGCAGCTTGCCAACTGAGAGAAAACAGTACCTGACCACTCTCCTGCCTTTTCTATTCACATGAACATTCGATTGCAAGCTGTTTTGGACAACTTTCTTTCTCTTCTTGCAAAACACTCGGCAGATCTCCGTGCAGCTTCTAGAACACGATGGGAGATGTTTTATGTGCTGGCAAAGTTTCTCCTGGCCAGACAGAGTGGAAAAGCTTTTTGCTAAGATGTAGACGAGAAGAGAGGCTAAAGACGAAGGTACGGTGCTCTGCAGAGCTAAGCACCGCTCCCGGACCTCTTTCGGCAGAAGGCGCACACCGCAGAGCACAGTGAGCGGAAGAATCGTCTTTGCGCGAAGGAGCAGCTTCTTCGTCTCCGGGAGCCGGAGAGAGCGGCAGCTTCGCAAAGGTGATGAAACAAGCTGTACAACACTGCGATTGTGTGCGCAGCTTGCCAACTGAGAGAAAACAGTACCTGACCACTCTCCTTCCTTTTCTATTCACATGAACATTCGATGGAAGCTCTTTTGGACAACTTTCTTTCTCTTCTTGCAAAACACTCTGCAGACCTCCGTGCAGCCTCTAGAACACGATGGGAGATATTTTTTGTGCTGGCACAGTTTCTCCTGCCCAGACAGAGTGGAAAAGCTTTTTGCTAAGATGTAGACGAGAAGAGAGGCTAAAGACGAAGGTACGGTGCTCTGCAGAGCTAAGCACCGCTCCCGGACCTTTTTCGGCAGAAGGCGCACACCGCAGAGCACTGTGAGCGGCAGAATCGTCTTTGCGCGAAGAAGCAGCTTCTTCGTCTCCGGGAGCCGGAGAGAGCGGCAACTTCGCAAAGGTGATGAAACAAGCTGTACAACACTGCGATTGTGTGCGCAGCTTGCCAACTGAGAGAAAACAGTACCTGACCACTCTCCTGCCTGTTGTAATCACATGAATATTCGATTGCAAGCTGTTTTGGACAACTTTCTTTCTCTTCTTGCAAAACACTCGGCAGACCTCCGTGCAGCCTCTAGAACACGATGGGAGATGTTTTTTGTGCTGGCACAGTTTCTCCTTGCCAGACAGAGTGGAAAAGCTTTTTGCTAAGATGTAGACGAGAAGAGAGGCTAAAGACGAAGGTACGGTGCTCTGCAGAGCTAAGCACCGCTCCCGGACCACTTTCGGCAGAAGGCGCACACCGCAGAGCACTGTGAGCGGCAGAATCGTCTTTGCGCGAAGAAGCAGCTTCTTCGTCTCCGGGAGCCGGAGAGAGCGGCAACTTCACAAAGGTGATGAAACAAGCTGTACAACACTGCGATTGTGTGCGCAGCTTGCCAACTGAGAGAAAACAGTACCTGACCACTCTCCTGCCTTTTCTATTCACATGAACATTCGATTGGAAGCTGTTTTGGACAACTTTCTTTCTCTTCTTGCAAAACACTCGGCAGACCTCCGTGCAGCCTCTAGAACACGATGGGAGATGTTTTTTGTGCTGGCACAGTTTCTCCTTGCCAGACAGAGTGGAAAAGCTTTTTGCTAAGATGTAGACGAGAAGAGAGGCTAAAGACGAAGGTACGGTGCTCTGCAGAGCCAAGCACCGATCCCGGGCGTCTTTCGGCAGAAGGCGCACACCGCAGAGCACTGTGAGCGGCAGAATCGTCTTTGCGCGAAGAAGCAGCTTCTTCGTCTCCGGGAGCCGGAGAGAGCGGCAACTTCGCAAAGGTGATGAAACAAGCTCTACAACACTGCGATTGTGTGCGCAGCTTGCCAACTGAGAGAAAACAGTACCTGACCACTCTCCTGCCTTTTCTATTCACATGAACATTCGATTGCAAGCTGTTTTGGACAACTTTCTTTCTCTTCTTGCAAAACACTCGGCAGACCTGCGTGCAGCCTCTAGAACACGATGGGAGATGTTTTCTGTGCTGGCACAGTTTCTCCTTGCCAGACAGAGTGGAAAAGCTTTTTGCTAAGATGTAGACGAGAAGAGAGGCTAAAGAAGCAGGTAGAGTGCTCTGCAGAGCTAAGCACAGCTCTCGTACTTCTTTCGGCAGAAGGCGCACACCGCAGAGCACTGTGAGCGGCAGAATCGTCTTTGCGCGAAGAAGCAGCTTCTTCGTCTCCGGGAGCCGGAGAGAGCGGCAGCTTCGCAAAGGTGATGAAACAAGCTGTACGACACTGCGATTGTGTGCGCAGCTTGCCAACTGAGAGAAAACAGTACCTGACCACTCTGCTGCCTTTTCTATTCACATGAACATTCGATTGCAAGCTGTTTTGGACAACTTTCTTTCTCTTCTTGCAAAACACTCGGCAGACCTCCGTGCAGCCTCTAGAACACGATGGGAGATGTTTTTTGTGCTGGCACAGCTTCTCCTTGCCAGACAGAGTGGAAAAGCTTTTTGGTAAGATGTAGACGAGAAGAGAGGCTAAAGACGAAGGTACGGTGCTCTGCAGAGCTAAGAACCGCTCCCGGACCTTTTTCGGCAGAAGGCGCACACCGCAGAGCACTGTGAGCGGCAGAATCGTCTTTGCGCGAAGAAGCAGCTTCTTCGTCTCCGGGAGCCGGAGAGAGCGGCAACTTCGCAAAGGTGATGAAACAAGCTGTACAACACTGCGATTGTGTGCGCAGCTTGCCAACTGAGAGAAAACAGTACCTGACCACTCTCCTGCCTGTTGTAATCACATGAACATTCGATTGCAAGCTGTTTTGGACAACTTTCTTTCTCTTCTTGCAAAACACTCGGCAGACCTCCGTGCAGCCTCTAGAACACGATGGGAGATGTTTTTTGTGCTGGCACAGTTTCTCCTTGCCAGACAGAGTGGAAAAGCTTTTTGCTAAGATGTAGACGAGAAGAGAGGCTAAAGACGAAGGTACGGTGCTCTGCAGAGCAAAGCACCGCTCCCGGGCGTCTTTCGGCAGAAGGCGCACACCGCAGAGCACTGTGAGCGGCAGAATCGTCTTTGCGCGAAGAAGCAGCTTCTTCGTCTCCGGGAGCCGGAGAGAGCGGCAACTTCGCAAAGGTGATGAAACAAGCTGTACAACACTGCGATTGTGTGCGCAGCTTGCCAACTGAGAGAAAACAGTACCTGACCACTCTCCTGCCTTTTCTATTCACATGAACATTCGATTGCAAGCTGTTTTGGACAACTTTCTTTCTCTTCTTGCAAAACACTCGGCAGACCTGCGTGCAGCCTCTAGAACACGATGGGAGATGTTTTCTGTGCTGGCACAGTTTCTCCTTGCCAGACAGAGTGGAAAAGCTTTTTGCTAAGATGTAGACGAGAAGAGAGGCTAAGGAAGCAGGTAGAGTGCTCTGCAGAGCTAAGCACAGCTCTCGTACCTCTTTCGGCAGAAGGCGCACACCGCAGAGCACTGTGAGCGGCAGAATCGTCTTTGCGCGAAGAAGCAGCTTCTTCGTCTCCGGGAGCCGGAGAGAGCGGCAACTTCGCAAAGGTGATGAAACAAGCTGTACGACACTGCGATTGTGTGCGCAGCTTGCCAACTGAGAGAAAACAGTACCTGACCACTCTCCTGCCTTTTCTATTCACATGAACATTCGATTGCAAGCTGTTTTGGACAACTTTCTTTCTCTTCTTGCAAAACACTCGGCAGACCTCCGTGCAGCCTCTAGACCACGATGGGAGATGTTTTCTGTGCTGGCACAGTTTCTCCTTGCCAGACAGAGTGGAAAAGCTTTTTGCTAAGATGTAGACGAGAAGAGAGGCTAAAGAAGCAGGTATGGTGCTCTGCAGAGCTAAGCACCGCTCCCGGGCCTCTTTCGGCAGAAGGCGCACACCGCAGAGCACTGTGAGCGGCAGAATCGTCTTTGCGCGAAGAAGCAGCTTCTTCGTCTCCGGGAGCCGGAGAGAGCGGCAACTTCGCAAAGGTGATGAAACAAGCTGTACAACACTGCGATTGTGTGCGCAGCTTGCCAACTGAGAGAAAACAGTACCTGACCACTCTCCTGCCTTTTCTATTCACATGAACATTCGATTGGAAGCTGTTTTGGACAACTTTCTTTCTCTTCTTGCAAAACACTCGGCAGACCTCCGTGCAGCCTCTAGAACACGATGGGAGATGTTTTCTGTGCTGGCACAGTTTCTCCTTGCCAGACAGAGTGGAAAAGCTTTTTGCTAAGATGTAGACGAGAAGAGAGGCTAAAGAAGCAGGTATGGTGCTCGGCAGAGCTAAGCACAGCTCCCGGGCCTCTTTCGGTAGAAGACACACACTGCAGAGCACAGTGAGCGGCAGAATCGTCTTTGCGCGAGAAGCAGCTTCTTCGTCTCCGGGAGCCGGAGAGAGCGGCAACTTCGCAAAGGTGATGAAACAAGCTCTACAACACTGCGATTGTGTGCGCAGCTTGCCAACTGAGAGAAAACAGTACCTGACCACTCTCCTGCCTTTTCTATTCACATGAACATTCGATTGCAAGCTGTTTTGGACAACTTTCTTTCTCTTCTTGCAAAACACTCGGCAGACCTGCGTGCAGCCTCTAGAACACGATGGGAGATGTTTTTTGTGCAGGCACAGTTTCTCCTTGCCAGACAGAGTGGAAAAGCTTTTTGCTAAGATGTAGACGAGAAGAGAGGCTAAAGACGAAGGTACGGTGCTCTGCAGAGCTAAGCACCGCTCCCGGACCTCTTTCGGCAGAAGGCGCACACCGCAGAGCACTGTGAGCGGCAGAATCGTCTTTGCGCGAAGAAGCAGCTTCTTCGTCTCCGGGAGCCGGAGTGAGCGGCAACTTGGCAAAGGTGATGAAACAAGCTGTACAACACTGCGATTGTGTGCGCAGCTTGCCAACTGAGAGAAAACAGTACCTTACCACTCTCCTGCCTGTTGTAATCACATGAACATTCGATTGCAAGCTGTTTTGGACAACTTTCTTTCTCTTCTTGCAAAACACTCGGCAGACCTGCGTGCAGCCTCTAGAACACGATGGGAGATGTTTTTCGTGCTGGCACAGTTTCTCCTTGCCAGACAGAGTGGAAAAGCTTTTTGCTAAGATGTAGACGAGAAGAGAGGCTAAAGACGAAGGTACGGTGCTCTGCAGAGCTAAGGACCCCTCCCGGACCTCTTTCGGCAGAAGGCGCACACCGCAGAGCACTGTGAGCGGAAGAATCGTCTTTGCGCGAAGAAGCAGCTTCTTCGTCTCCGGGAGCCGGAGAGAGCGGCAACTTCGCAAAGGTGATGAAACAAGCTGTACAATACTGCGATTGTGTGCGCAGCTTGCCAACTGAGAGAAAACAGTACCTGACCACTCTCCTGCCTTTTCTATTCACATGAACATTCGATTGCAAGCTGTTTTGGACAACTTTCTTTCTCTTCTTGCAAAACACTCGGCAGACCTGCGTGCAGCCTCTAGAACACGATGGGAGATGTTTTCTGTGCTGGTAAAGTTTCTCCTTGCCAGACAGAGTGGAAAAGCTTTTTGCTAAGATGTAGACCAGAAGAGAGGCTAAAGACGAAGGTACGGTGCTCTGCAGAGCTAAGCACCGCTCCCGGACCTCTTTCGGCAGAAGGCGCACACCGCAGAGCACTGTGAGCGGCAGAATCGTCTTTGCGCGAAGAAGCAGCTTCTTCGTCTCCGGGAGCCGGAGAGAGCGGCAACTTCGCAAAGGTGATGAAACAAGCTGTACAACACTGCGATTGTGTGCGCAGCTTGCCAACTGAAAGAAAACAGTACCTGACCACTCTCCTGCCTTTTCTATTCACATGAACATTCGATTGGAAGCTCTTTTGGACAACTTTCTTTCTCTTCTTGCAAAACACTCGGCAGACCTCCGTGCAGCCTCTAGAACACGATGGGAGATGTTTTCTGTGCTGGCACAGTTTCTCCATGCCAGACAGAGTGGAAAAGCTTTTTGCTAAGATGTAGACGAGAAGAGAGGCTAAAGAAGCAGGTATGGTGCTCTGCAGAGCTAAGCACCGCTCCCGGGCCTCTTTCGGCAGAAGGCGCACACCGCAGAGCACTGTGAGCGGCAGAATCGTCTTTGCGCGAAGAAGCAGCTTCTTCGTCTCCGGGAGCCGGAGAGAGCGGCAACTTCGCAAAGGTGATGAAACAAGCTGTACGACACTGCGATTGTGTGCGCAACTTGCCAACTGAGAGAAAACAGTACCTGACCACTCTCCTGCCTTTTCTATTCACATGAACATTCGATTGCAAGCTGTTTTGGACAACTTTCTTTCTCTTCTTGCAAAACACTCGGCAGACCTGCGTGCAGCCTCTAGAACACGATGGGAGATGTTTTCTGTGCTGGCACAGTTTCTCCTTGCCAGACAGAGTGGAAAAGCTTTTTGCTAAGATGTAGACGAGAAGAGAGGCTAAAGACGAAGGTACGGTGCTCTGCAGAGCTAAGCACCGCTCCCGGACCACTTTCGGCAGAAGGCGCACACCGCAGAGCACTGTGAGCGGCAGAATCGTCTTTGCGCGAAGAAGCAGCTTCTTCGTCTCCGGGAGCCGGAGAGAGCGGCAACTTCGCAAAGGTGATGAAACAAGCTGTACAACACTGCGATTGTGTGCGCAGCTTGCCAACTGAGAGAAAACAGTACCTGACCACTCTCCTGCCTTTTCTATTCACATGAACATTCGATTGCAAGCTGTTTACGACAACTTTCTTTCTCTTCTTGCAAAACACTCGGCAGATCTCCGTGCAGCTTCTAGAACACGATGGGAGATGTTTTATGTGCTGGCAAAGTTTCTCCTGGCCAGAGTGGAAAAGCTTTTTGCTAAGATGTAGAGGAGAAGAGAGGCTAAAGACGAAGGTACGGTGCTCTGCAGAGCTAAGCACCGCTCCCGGACCTCTTTCGGCAGAAGGCGCACACCGCAGAGCACTGTGAGCGGCAGAATCGTCTTTGCGCGAAGAAGCAGCTTCTTCGTCTCCGGGAGCCGGAGAGAGCGGCAACTTCGCAAAGGTGATGAAACAAGCTGTACAACACTGCGATTGTGTGCGCAGCTTGCCAACTGAGAGAAAACAGTACCTTACCACTCTCCTGCCTGTTGTAATCACATGAACATTCGATTGCAAGCTGTTTTGGACAACTTTCTTTCTCTTCTTGCAAAACACTCGGCAGACCTGCGTGCAGCCTCTAGAACACGATGGGAGATGTTTTTTGTGCTGGCACAGTTTCTCCTTGCCAGACAGAGTGGAAAAGCTTTTTGCTAAGATGTAGACGAGAAGAGAGGCTAAAGACGAAGGTACGGTGCTCTGCAGAGCTAAGGACCCCTCCCGGACCTCTTTCGGCAGAAGGCGCACACCGCAGAGCACTGTGAGCGGAAGAATCGTCTTTGCGCGAAGAAGCAGCTTCTTCGTCTCCGGGAGCCGGAGAGAGCGGCAACTTCGCAAAGGTGATGAAACAAGCTGTACAATACTGCGATTGTGTGCGCAGCTTGCCAACTGAGAGAAAACAGTACCTGACCACTCTCCTGCCTTTTCTATTCACATGAACATTCGATTGCAAGCTGTTTTGGACAACTTTCTTTCTCTTCTTGCAAAACACTCGGCAGACCTGCGTGCAGCCTCTAGAACACGATGGGAGATGTTTTCTGTGCTGGTAAAGTTTCTCCTTGCCAGACAGAGTGGAAAAGCTTTTTGCTAAGATGTAGACCAGAAGAGAGGCTAAAGACGAAGGTACGGTGCTCTGCAGAGCTAAGCACCGCTCCCGGACCTCTTTCGGCAGAAGGCGCACACCGCAGAGCACTGTGAGCGGCAGAATCGTCTTTGCGCGAAGAAGCAGCTTCTTCGTCTCCGGGAGCCGGAGAGAGCGGCAACTTCGCAAAGGTGATGAAACAAGCTGTACAACACTGCGATTGTGTGCGCAGCTTGCCAACTGAGAGAAAACAGTACCTGACCACTCTCCTGCCTTTTCTATTCACATGAACATTCGATTGGAAGCTGTTTTGGACAACTTTCTTTCTCTTCTTGCAAAACACTCGGCAGACCTCCGTGCAGCCTCTAGAACACGATGGGAGATGTTTTCTGTGCTGGCACAGTTTCTCCATGCCAGACAGAGTGGAAAAGCTTTTTGCAAAGATGTAGACGAGAAGAGAGGCTAAAGAAGCAGGTATGGTGCTCTGCAGAGCTAAGCACCGCTCCCGGGCCTCTTTCGGCAGAAGGCGCACACCGCAGAGCACTGTGAGCGGCAGAATCATCTTTGCGCGAAGAAGCAGCTTCTTCGTCTCCGGGAGCCGGAGAGAGCGGCAACTTCGCAAAGGTGATGAAACAAGCTGTACGACACTGCGATTGTGTGCGCAACTTGCCAACTGAGAGAAAACAGTACCTGACCACTCTCCTGCCTTTTCTATTCACATGAACATTCGATTGCAAGCTGTTTTGGACAACTTTCTTTCTCTTCTTGCAAAACACTCGGCAGACCTGCGTGCAGCCTCTAGAACACGATGGGAGATGTTTTCTGTGCTGGCACAGTTTCTCCTTGCCAGACAGAGTGGAAAAGCTTTTTGCTAAGATGTAGACGAGAAGAGAGGCTAAAGACGAAGGTACGGTGCTCTGCAGAGCTAAGCACCGCTCCCGGACCACTTTCGGCAGAAGGCGCACACCGCAGAGCACTGTGAGCGGCAGAATCGTCTTTGCGCGAAGAAGCAGCTTCTTCGTCTCCGGGAGCCGGAGAGAGCGGCAACTTCGCAAAGGTGATGAAACAAGCTGTACAACACTGCGATTGTGTGCGCAGCTTGCCAACTGAGAGAAAACAGTACCTGACCACTCTCCTGCCTTTTCTATTCACATGAACATTCGATTGCAAGCTGTTTACGACAACTTTCTTTCTCTTCTTGCAAAACACTCGGCAGATCTCCGTGCAGCTTCTAGAACACGATGGGAGATGTTTTATGTGCTGGCAAAGTTTCTCCTGGCCAGAGTGGAAAAGCTTTTTGCTAAGATGTAGACGAGAAGAGAGGCTAAAGACAAAGGTACGGTGCTCTGCAGAGCTAAGCACCGCTCCCGGACCTCTTTCGGCAGAAGGCGCACACCGCAGAGCACTGTGAGCGGCAGAATCGTCTTTGCGCGAAGAAGCAGCTTCTTCGTCTCCGGGAGCCGGAGAGAGCGGCAACTTCGCAAAGGTGATGAAACAAGCTCTACAACACTGCGATTGTGTGCGCAGCTTGCCAACTGAGAGAAAACAGTACCTGACCACTCTCCTGCCTTTTCTATTCACATGAACATTCGATTGCAAGCTGTTTTGGACAACTTTCTTTCTCTTCTTGCAAAACACTCGGCAGACCTGCGTGCAGCCTCTAGAACACGATGGGAGATGTTTTTTGTGCAGGCACAGTTTCTCCTTGCCAGACAGAGTGGAAAAGCTTTTTGCTAAGATGTAGACGAGAAGAGAGGCTAAAGACGAAGGTACGGTGCTCTGCAGAGCTAAGCACCGCTCCCGGACCTCTTTCGGCAGAAGGCGCACACCGCAGAGCACTGTGAGCGGCAGAATCGTCTTTGCGCGAAGAAGCAGCTTCTTCGTCTCCGGGAGCCGGAGTGAGCGGCAACTTCGCAAAGGTGATGAAACAAGCTGTACAACACTGCGATTGTGTGCGCAGCTTGCCAACTGAGAGAAAACAGTACCTTACCACTCTCCTGCCTGTTGTAATCACATGAACATTCGATTGCAAGCTGTTTTGGACAACTTTCTTTCTCTTCTTGCAAAACACTCGGCAGACCTGCGTGCAGCCTCTAGAACACGATGGGAGATGTTTTCTGTGCTGGCACAGTTTCTCCTTGCCAGACAGAGTGGAAAAGCTTTTTGCTAAGATGTAGACGAGAAGAGAGGCTAAAGACGAAGGTACGGTGCTCTGCAGAGCTAAGGACCGCTCCCGGACCTCTTTCGGCAGAAGGCGCACACCGCAGAGCACTGTGAGCGGCAGAATCGTCTTTGCGCGAAGAAGCAGCTTCTTCGTCTCCGGGAGCCGGAGAGAGCGGCAACTTCGCAAAGGTGATGAAACAAGCTGTACAATACTGCGATTGTGTGCGCAGCTTGCCAACTGAGAGAAAACAGTACCTGACCACTCTGCTGCCTTTTCTATTCAGATGAACATTCGATTGGAAGCTGTTTTGGACAACTTTCTTTCTCTTCTTGCAAAACCCTCGGCAGACCTGCGTGCAGCCTCTAGAACACGATGGGAGATGTTTTCTGTGCTGGTAAAGTTTCTCCTTGCCAGACAGAGTGGAAAAGCTTTTTGCTAAGATGTAGACGAGAAGAGAGGCTAAAGACGAAGGTACGGTGCTCTGCAGAGCCAAGCACCGCTCCCGGGCGTCTTTCGGCAGAAGGCGCACACCGCAGAGCACTGTGAGCGGCAGAATCGTCTTTGCGCGAAGAAGCAGCTTCTTCGTCTCCGGGAGCCGGAGAGAGCGGCAACTTCGCAAAGGTGATGAAACAAGCTCAACAACAATGCGATTGTGTGCGCAGCTTGCCAAGTGAGAGAAAACAGTACCTGACCACTCTCCTGCCTTTTCTATTCACATGAACATTCGATTGGAAGCTGTTTTGGACAACTTTCTTTCTCTTCTTGCAAAACACTCGGCAGACCTGCGTGCAGCCTCTAGAACACGATGGGAGATGTTTTCTGTGCTGGCACAGTTTCTCCTTGCCAGACAGAGTGGAAAAGCTTTTTGCTAAGATGTAGACGAGAAGAGAGGCTAAGGAAGCAGGTATGGTGCTCGGCAGAGCTAAGCACAGCTCCCGGGCCTCTTTCGGCAGAAGAAACACACTGCAGAGCACAGTGAGCGGCAGAATCGTCTTTGCGCGAAGAAGCAGCTTCTTAGTCTCCGGGAGCCGGAGAGAGCGGCAGCTTCGCAAAGGTGATGAAACAAGCTGTACAACACTGCGATTGTGTGCGCAGCTTGCCAACTGAGAGAAAACAGTACCTTACCACTCTCCTGCCTTTTCTATTCACATGAACATTCGATTGCAAGCTGTTTTGGACAACTTTCTTTCTCTTCTTGCAAAACACTCGGCAGACCTCCGTGCAGCCTCTAGAACACGATGGGAGATGTTTTTTGTGCTGGCACAGTTTCTCCTTGCCAGACAGAGTGGAAAAGCTTTTTGCTAAGATGTAGACGAGAAGAGAGGCTAAAGAAGCAGGTATGGTGCTCTGCAGAGCTAAGCACCGCTCCCGGGCCTCTTTCGGCAGAAGGCGCACACCGCAGAGCACTGTGAGCGGCAGAATCGCCTTTGCGCGAAGAAGCAGCTTCTTCGTCTCCGGGAGCCGGAGAGAGCGGCAACTTCGCAAAGGTGATGAAACAAGCTGTACAACACTGCGATTGTGTGCGCAGCTTGCCAACTGAGAGAAAACAGTACCTGACCACTCTCCTGCCTTTTCTATTCACATGAACATTCGATTGGAAGCTGTTTTGGACAACTTTCTTTCTCTTCTTGCAAAACACTCGGCAGACCTGCGTGCAGCCTCTAGAACACGATGGGAGATGTTTTCTGTGCTGGCACAGTTTCTCCTTGCCAGACAGAGTGGAAAAGCTTTTTGCTAAGATGTAGACGAGAAGAGAGGCTAAAGACGAAGGTACGGTGCTCTGCAGAGCTAAGCACCGCTCCCGGACCTCTTTCGGCAGAAGGCGCACACCGCAGAGCACTGTGAGCGGCAGAATCGCCTTTGCGCGAAGAAGCAGCTTCTTCGTCTCCGGGAGCCGGAGAGAGCGGCAACTTCGCAAAGGTGATGAAACAAGCTGTACAACACTGCGATTGTGTGCGCAGCTTGCCAACTGAGAGAAAACAGTACCTGACCACTCTCCTGCCTTTTCTATTCACATGAACATTCGATTGCAAGCTGTTTTGGACAACTTTCTTTCTCTTCTTGCAAAACACTCGGCAGACCTCCGTGCAGCCTCTAGAACACGATGGGAGATGTTTTCTGTGCTGGCACAGTTTCTCCTTGCCAGACAGAGTGGAAAAGCTTTTTGCTAAGATGTAGACGAGAAGAGAGGCTAAAGAAGCAGGTATGGTGCTCGGCAGAGCTAAGCACAGCTCCCGGGCCTCTTTCGGCAGAAGACACACACTGCAGAGCACAGTGAGCGGCAGAATCGTCTTTGTGCGAAGAAGCAGCTTCTTCGTCTCCGGGAGCCGGAGAGAGCGGCAACTTCGCAAAGGTGATGAAACAAGCCGTACAACGCTGCGATTGTGTGCGCAGCTTGCCAACTGAGAGAAAACAGTACCTGACCACTCTCCTGCCTTTTCTATTCACATGAACATTCGATTGCAAGCTGTTTTGGACAACTTTCTTTCTCTTCTTGCAAAGCACTCGGCAGACCTGCGTGCAGCCTCTAGAACACGATGGGAGATGTTTTCTGTGCTGGCAGAGTTTCTCCTTGCCAGACAGAGTGGAAAAGCTTTTTGCTAAGATGTAGACCAGAAGAGAGGCTAAAGACGAAGGTACGGTGCTCTGCAGAGCTAAGCACCGCTCCCGGACCTCTTTCGGCAGAAGGCGCACACCGCAGAGCACTGTGAGCGGCAGAATCGCCTTTGCGCGAAGAAGCAGCTTCTTCGTCTCTGGGAGCCGGAGAGAGCGGCAACTTCGCAAAGGTGATGAAACAAGCTGTACAACACTGCGATTGTGTGCGCAGCTTGCCAACTGAGAGAAAACAGTACCTGACCACTCTCCTGCCTTTTCTATTCACATGAACATTCGATTGGAAGCTCTTTTGGACAACTTTCTTTCTCTTCTTGCAAAACACTCGGCAGACCTGCGTGCAGCCTCTAGAACACGATGGGAGATGTTTTCTGTGCTGGCACAGTTTCTCCTTGCCAGACAGAGTGGAAAAGCTTTTTGCTAAGATGTAGACGAGAAGAGAGGCTAAAGACGAAGGTACGGTGCTCTGCAGAGCTAAGCACCGCTCCCGGACCACTTTCGGCAGAAGGCGCACACCGCAGAGCACTGTGAGCGGCAGAATCGTCTTTGCGCGAAGAAGCAGCTTCTTCGTCTCCGGGAGCCGGAGAGAGCGGCAACTTCGCAAAGGTGATGAAACAAGCTGTACAACACTGCGATTGTGTGCGCAGCTTGCCAACTGAGAGAAAACAGTACCTGACCACTCTCCTGCCTTTTCTATTCACATGAACATTCGATTGCAAGCTGTTTTGGACAACTTTCTTTCTCTTCTTGCAAAACACTCGGCAGATCTCCGTGCAGCTTCTAGAACACGATGGGAGATGTTTTATGTGCTGGCAAAGTTTCTCCTGGCCAGAGTGGAAAAGCTTTTTGCGAAGATGTAGACGAGAAGAGAGGCTAAAGACGAAGGTACGGTGCTCTGCAGAGCTAAGCACCGCTCCCGGACCTCTTTCGGCAGAAGGCGCACACCGCAGAGCACTGTGAGCGGCAGAATCGTCTTTGCGCGAAGAAGCAGCTTCTTCGTCTCCGGGAGCCGGAGAGAGCGGCAACTTCGCAAAGGTGATGAAACAAGCTGTACAACACTGCGATTGTGTGCGCAGCTTGCCAACTGAGAGAAAACAGTACCTTACCACTCTCCTGCCTGTTGTAATCACATGAACATTCGATTGGAAGCTGTTTTGGACAACTTTCTTTCTCTTCTTGCAAAACACTCGGCAGACCTCCGTGCAGCCTCTAGAACACGATGGGAGATGTTTTTTGTGCTGGCACAGTTTCTCCTTGCCAGACAGAGTGGAAAAGCTTTTTGCTAAGATGTAGACGAGAAGAGAGGCTAAAGACGAAGGTACGGTGCTCTGCAGAGCTAAGCACCGCTCCCGGGCGTCTTTCGGCAGAAGGCGCACACCGCAGAGCACAGTGAGCGGCAGAATCGTCTTTGCGCGAAGAAGCAGCTTCTTCGTCTCCGGGAGCCGGAGAGAGCGGCAACTTCGCAAAGGTGATGAAACAAGCTGTACAACACTGCGATTGTGTGCGCAGCTTGCCAACTGAGAGAAAACAGTACCTGACCACTCTCCTGCCTTTTCTATTCACATGAACATTCGATTGCAAGCTGTTTTGGACAACTTTCTTTCTCTTCTTGCAAAACACTCGGCAGACCTGCGTGCAGCCTCTAGAACACGATGGGAGATGTTTTCTGTGCTGGCACAGTTTCTCCTTGCCAGACAGAGTGGAAAAGCTTTTTGCTAAGATGTAGACGAGAAGAGAGGCTAAAGACGAAGGTACGGTGCTCTGCAGAGCTAAGCACCGCTCCCGGGCCTCTTTCGGCAGAAGGCGCACACCGCAGAGCACTGTGAGCGGCAGAATCGTCTTTGCGCGAAGAAGCAGCTTCTTCGTCTCCGGGAGCCGGAGAGAGCGGCAACTTCGCAAAGGTGATGAAACAAGCTGTACAACACTGCGATTGTGTGCGCAGCTTGCCAACTGAGAGAAAACAGTACCTGACCACTCTCCTGCCTTTTCTATTCACATGAACATTCGATTGGAAGCTGTTTTGGACAACTTTCTTTCTCTTCTTGCAAAACACTCGGCAGACCTGCGTGCAGCCTCTAGAACACGATGGGAGATGTTTTCTGTGCTGGCACAGTTTCTCCTTGCCAGACAGAGTGGAAAAGCTTTTTGCTAAGATGTAGACGAGAAGAGAGGCTAAAGACGAAGGTACGGTGCTCTGCAGAGCTAAGCACCGCTCCCGGACCTCTTTCGGCAGAAGGCGCACACCGCAGAGCACTGTGAGCGGCAGAATCGTCTTTGCGCGAAGAAGCAGCTTCTTCGTCTCCGGGAGCCGGAGAGAGCGGCAACTTCGCAAAGGTGATGAAACAAGCCGTACAACACTGCGATTGTGTGCGCAGCTTGCCAACTGAGAGAAAACAGTACCTGACCACTCTCCTGCCTTTTCTATTCACATGAACATTCGATTGCAAGCTGTTTTGGACAACTTTCTTTCTCTTCTTGCAAAACACTCGGCAGACCTCCGTGCAGCCCCTAGAACACGATGGGAGATGTTTTCTGTGCTGGTAAATTTTCTCCTTGCCAGACAGAGTGGAAAAGCTTTTTGCTAAGATGTAGACCAGAAGAGAGGCTAAAGACGAAGGTACGGTGCTCTGCAGAGCTAAGCACCGCTCCCGGACCTCTTTCGGCAGAAGGCGCACACCGCAGAGCACTGTGAGCGGCAGAATCGCCTTTGCGCGAAGAAGCAGCTTCTTCGTCTCCGGGAGCCGGAGAGAGCGGCAACTTCGCAAAGGTGATGAAACAAGCTGTACAACACTGCGATTGTGTGCGCAGCTTGCCAACTGAGAGAAAACAGTACCTGACCACTCTCCTGCCTTTTCTATTCACATGAACATTCGATTGCAAGCTGTTTTGGACAACTTTCTTTCTCTTCTTGCAAAACACTCGGCAGACCTCCGTGCAGCCTCTAGAACACGATGGGAGATGTTTTCTGTGCTGGCACAGTTTCTCCTTGCCAGACAGAGTGGAAAAGCTTTTTGCTAAGATGTAGACGAGAAGAGAGGCTAAAGAAGCAGGTATGGTGCTCTGCAGAGCTAAGCACCGCTCCCGGACCTCTTTCGGCAGAAGGCGCACACCGCAGAGCACTGTGAGCGGCAGAATCGTCTTTGCGCGAAGAAGCAGCTTCTTCGTCTCCGGGAGCCGGAGAGAGCGGCAACTTCGCAAAGGTGATGAAACAAGCTGTACGACACTGCGATTGTGTGCGCAACTTGCCAACTGAGAGAAAACAGTACCTGACCACTCTCCTGCCTTTTCTATTAACATGAACATTCGATTGGAAGCTGTTTTGGACAACTTTCTTTCTCTTCTTGCAAAACACTCGGCAGACCTGCGTGCAGCCTCTAGAACACGATGGGAGATGTTTTCTGTGCTGGCACAGTTTCTCCTTGCCAGACAGAGTGGAAAAGCTTTTTGCTAAGATGTAGACGAGAAGAGAGGCTAAAGACGAAGGTACGGTGCTCTGCAGAGCTAAGCACCGCTCCCGGACCTCTTTCGGCAGAAGGCGCACACCACAGAGCACTGTGAGCGGCAGAATCGCCTTTGCGCGAAGAAGCAGCTTCTTCGTCTCCGGGAGCCGGAGAGAGCGGCAACTGCGCAAAGGTGATGAAACAAGCTGTACAACACTGCGATTGTGTGCGCAGCTTGCCAACAGAGAGAAAACAGTACCTGACCACTCTCCTGCCTTTTCTATTCACATGAACATTCGATTGCAAGGTGTTTTGGACAACTTTCTTTCTCTTCTTGCAAAACACTCGGCAGACCTCCGTGCAGCCTCTAGAACACGATGGGAGATGTTTTCTGTGCTGGCACAGTTTCTCCTTGCCAGACAGAGTGGAAAAGCTTTTTGCTAAGATGTAGACGAGAAGAGAGGCTAAAGACGAAGGTACGGTGCTCTGCAGAGCAAAGCACCACTCCCGGACCACTTTCGGCAGAAGGCGCACACCGCAGATCACTGTGAGCGACAGAATCGTCTTTGCGCGAAGAAGCAGCTTCTTCGTCTCCGGGAGCCGGAGAGAGCGGCAACTTCGCAAAGGTGATGAAACAAGCTGTACAACACTGCGATTGTGTGCGCAGCTTGCCAACTGAGAGAAAACAGTACCTGACCACTCTCCTGCCTTTTCTATTCACATGAACATTCGATTGCAAGCTGTTTTGGACAACTTTCTTTCTCTTCTTGCAAAACACTCGGCAGATCTCCGTGCAGCCTCTAGAACACGATGGGAGATGTTTTATGTGCTGGCACAGTTTCTCCTTGCCAGACAGAGTGGAAAAGCTTTTTGCTAAGATGTAGACGAGAAGAGAGGCTAAAGACGAAGGTACGGTGCTCTGCAGAGCTAAGCACCGCTCCCGGACCTCTTTCGGCAGAAGGCGCACACCGCAGAGCACTGTGAGCGGCAGAATCGTCTTTGCGCGAAGAAGCAGCTTCTTCGTCTCCGGGAGCCGGAGAGAGCGGCAACTGCGCAAAGGTGATGAAACAAGCTGTACAACACTGCGATTGTGTGCGCAGCTTGCCAACTGAGAGAAAACAGTACCTTACCACTCTCCTGCCTGTTGTAATCACATGAACATTCGATTGCAAGCTGTTTTGGACAACTTTCTTTCTCTTCTTGCAAAACACTCGGCAGACCTCCGTGCAGCCTCTAGAACACGATGGGAGATGTTTTCTGTGCTGGCACAGTTTCTCCTTGCCAGACAGAGTGGAAAAGCTTTTTGCTAAGATGTAGACGAGAAGAGAGGCTAAAGACGAAGGTACGGTGCTCTGCAGAGCCAAGCACCGCTCCCGGGCGTCTTTCGGCAGAAGGCGCACACCGCAGAGCACTGTGAGCGGCAGAATCGTCTTTGCGCGAAGAAGCAGCTTCTTCGTCTCCGGGAGCCAGAGAGAGCGGCAATTTCGCAAAGGTGATGAAACAAGCTGTACAACACTGCGATTGTGTGCGCAGCTTGCCAACTGAGAGAAAACAGTACCTGACCACTCTCCTGCCTTTTCTATTCACATGAACATTCGATTGCAAGCTGTTTTGGACAACTTTCTTTCTCTTCTTGCAAAACACTCGGCAGACCTCCGTGCAGCCTCTAGAACACGATGGGAGATGTTTTTTGTGCTGGCACAGTTTCTCCTTGCCAGACAGAGTGGAAAAGCTTTTTGCTAAGATGTAGACGAGAAGAGAGGCTAAAGACGAAGGTACGGTGCTCTGCAGAGCAAAGCACCGCTCCCGGACCACTTTCGGCAGAAGGCGCACACCGCAGAGCACTGTGAGCGGCAGAATCGTCTTTGCGCGAAGAAGCAGCTTCTTCGTCTCCGGGAGCCGGAGAGAGCGGCAACTTCGCAAAGGTGATGAAACAAGCTGTACAACACTGCGATTGTGTGCGCAGCTTGCCAACTGAGAGAAAACAGTACCTGACCACTCTCCTGCCTTTTCTATTCACATGAACATTCGATTGCAAGCTGTTTTGGACAACTTTCTTTCTCTTCTTGCAAAACACTCGGCAGATCTCCGTGCAGCTTCTAGAACACGATGGGAGATGTTTTATGTGCTGGCACAGTTTCTCCTTGCCAGACAGAGTGGAAAAGCTTTTTGCTAAGATGTAGACGAGAAGAGAGGCTAAAGACGAAGGTACGGTGCTCTGCAGAGCAAAGCACCGCTCCCGGACCACTTTCGGCAGAAGGCGCACACCGCAGAGCACAGTGAGCGGAAGAATCGTCTTTGCGCGAAGAAGCAGCTTCTTCGTCTCCGGGAGCCGGAGAGAGCGGCAGCTTCGCAAAGGTGATGAAACAAGCTGTACAACACTGCGATTGTGTGCGCAGCATGACAACTGAGAGAAAACAGTACCTGACCACTCTCCTGCCTTTTCTATTCACATGAACATTCGAATGGAAGCTCTTTTGGACAACTTTCTTTCTCTTCTTGCAAAACACTCGGCAGACCTCCGTGCAGCCTCTAGAACACGATGGGAGATGTTTTTTGTGCTGGCACAGTTTCTCCTTGCCAGACAGAGTGGAAAAGCTTTTTGCTAAGATGTAGACGAGAAGAGAGGCTAAAGACGAAGGTACGGTGCTCTGCAGAGCTAAGCACCGCTCCCGGACCTTTTTCGGCAGAAGGCGCACACCGCAGAGCACTGTGAGCGGCAGAATCGTCTTTGCGCGAAGAAGCAGCTTCTTCGTCTCCGGGAGCCGGAGAGAGCGGCAACTTCGCAAAGGTGATGAAACAAGCTGTACAACACTGCGATTGTGTGCGCAGCTTGCCAAGTGAGAGAAAACAGTACCTTACCACTCTCCTGGCTGTTGTAATCACATGAACATTCGATTGCAAGCTGTTTTGGGCAACTTTCTCTTCTTGCAAAACACTCGGCAGACCTGCGTGCAGCCTCTAGAACACGATGGGAGATGTTTTTTGTGCTGGCACAGTTTCTCCTTGCCAGACAGAGTGGAAAAGCTTTTTGCTAAGATGTAGACGAGAAGAGAGGCTAAAGACGAAGGTACGGTGCTCTGCAGAGCTAAGCACCGCTCCCGGACCTCTTTCGGCAGAAGGCGCACACCGCAGAGCACTGTGAGCGGCAGAATCGTCTTTGCGCGAAGAAGCAGCTTCTTCGTCTCCGGGAGCCGGAGAGAGTGGCAACTTCGCAAAGGTGATGAAACAAGCTGTACAACACTGCGATTGTGTGCGCAGCTTGCCAACTGAGAGAAAACAGTACCTGACCACTCTCCTGCATTTTCTATCCACATGAACATTCGATTGCAAGCTGTTTTGGACAACTTTCTTTCTCTTCTTGCAAAACACTCGGCAGACCTGCGTGCAGCCTCTAGAACACGATGGGAGATGTTTTCTGTGCTGGCACAGTTTCTCCTTGCCAGACAGAGTGGAAAAGCTTTTTGCTAAGATGTAGACGAGAAGAGAGGCTAAAGACGAAGGTACGGTGCTCTGCAGAGCCAAGCACCGCTCCCGGGCGTCTTTCGGCAGAAGGCGCACACCGCAGAGCACAGTGAGCGGAAGAATCGTCTTTGCGCGAAGAAGCAGCTTCTTCGTCTCCGGGAGCCGGAGAGAGCGGCAATTTCGCAAAGGTGATGAAACA
Organism: Melozone crissalis; assembly: GCF_028551555.1. Taxonomy (NCBI): domain Eukaryota; kingdom Metazoa; phylum Chordata; class Aves; order Passeriformes; family Passerellidae; genus Melozone; species Melozone crissalis. Next base: position 1,321,390 of record NW_026535937.1, read on the forward strand.
AGCTGTACAACACTGCGATTGTGTGCGCAGCTTGCCAACTGAGAGAAAACAGTACCTGACCACTCTCCTGCCTTTTCTATTCACATGAACATTCGATTGCAAGCTGTTTTGGACAACTTTCTTTCTCTTCTTGCAAAACACTCGGCAGACCTGCGTGCAGCCTCTAGAACACGATGGGAGATGTTTTTTGTGCTGGCACAGTTTCTCCTTGCCAGACAGAGTGGAAAAGCTTTTTGCTAAGATGTAGACGAGAAGAGAGGCTAAAGACGAAGGTACGGTGCTCTGCAGAGCAAAGCACCGCTCCCGGACCACTTTCGGCAGAAGGCGCACACCGCAGAGCACTGTGAGCGGCAGAATCGTCTTTGCGCGAAGAAGCAGCTTCTTCGTCTCCGGGAGCCGGAGAGAGCGGCAACTTCGCAAAGGTGATGAAACAAGCTGTACAACACTGCGATTGTGTGCGCAGCTTGCCAACTGAGAGAAAACAGTACCTGACCACTCTCCTGCCTTTTCTATTCACATGAACATTCGATTGGAAGCTGTTTTGGACAACTTTCTTTCTCTTCTTGCAAAACACTCGGCAGACCTGCGTGCAGCCTCTAGAACACGATGGGAGATGTTTTCTGTGCTGGCACAGTTTCTCCTTGCCAGACAGAGTGGAAAAGCTTTTTGCTAAGATGTAGACGAGAAGAGAGGCTAAAGACGAAGGTACGGTGCTCTGCAGAGCTAAGCACCGCTCCCGGACCTCTTTCGGCAGAAGGCGCACACCGCAGAGCACTGTGAGCGGCAGAATCGCCTTTGCGCGAAGAAGCAGCTTCTTCGTCTCCGGGAGCCGGAGAGAGCGGCAACTTCGCAAAGGTGATGAAACAAGCTGTACAACACTGCGATTGTGTGCGCAGCTTGCCAACTGAGAGAAAACAGTACCTGACCACTCTCCTGCCTTTTCTATTCACATGAACATTCGATTGCAAGCTGTTTTGGACAACTTTCTTTCTCTTCTTGCAAAACACTCGGCAGACCTCCGTGCAGCCTCTAGAACACGATGGGAGATGTTTTCTGTGCTGGCACAGTTTCTCCTTGCCAGACAGAGTGGAAAAGCTTTTTGCTAAGATGTAGACGAGAAGAGAGGCTAAAGAAGCAGGTATGGTGCTCGGCAGAGCTAAGCACAGCTCCCGGGCCTCTTTCGGCAGAAGACACACACTGCAGAGCACAGTGAGCGGCAGAATCGTCTTTGTGCGAAGAAGCAGCTTCTTCGTCTCCGGGAGCCGGAGAGAGCGGCAACTTCGCAAAGGTGATGAAACAAGCCGTACAACGCTGCGATTGTGTGCGCAGCTTGCCAACTGAGAGAAAACAGTACCTGACCACTCTCCTGCCTTTTCTATTCACATGAACATTCGATTGCAAGCTGTTTTGGACAACTTTCTTTCTCTTCTTGCAAAGCACTCGGCAGACCTGCGTGCAGCCTCTAGAACACGATGGGAGATGTTTTCTGTGCTGGCAGAGTTTCTCCTTGCCAGACAGAGTGGAAAAGCTTTTTGCTAAGATGTAGACCAGAAGAGAGGCTAAAGACGAAGGTACGGTGCTCTGCAGAGCTAAGCACCGCTCCCGGACCTCTTTCGGCAGAAGGCGCACACCGCAGAGCACTGTGAGCGGCAGAATCGCCTTTGCGCGAAGAAGCAGCTTCTTCGTCTCTGGGAGCCGGAGAGAGCGGCAACTTCGCAAAGGTGATGAAACAAGCTGTACAACACTGCGATTGTGTGCGCAGCTTGCCAACTGAGAGAAAACAGTACCTGACCACTCTCCTGCCTTTTCTATTCACATGAACATTCGATTGGAAGCTCTTTTGGACAACTTTCTTTCTCTTCTTGCAAAACACTCGGCAGACCTGCGTGCAGCCTCTAGAACACGATGGGAGATGTTTTCTGTGCTGGCACAGTTTCTCCTTGCCAGACAGAGTGGAAAAGCTTTTTGCTAAGATGTAGACGAGAAGAGAGGCTAAAGACGAAGGTACGGTGCTCTGCAGAGCTAAGCACCGCTCCCGGACCACTTTCGGCAGAAGGCGCACACCGCAGAGCACTGTGAGCGGCAGAATCGTCTTTGCGCGAAGAAGCAGCTTCTTCGTCTCCGGGAGCCGGAGAGAGCGGCAACTTCGCAAAGGTGATGAAACAAGCTGTACAACACTGCGATTGTGTGCGCAGCTTGCCAACTGAGAGAAAACAGTACCTGACCACTCTCCTGCCTTTTCTATTCACATGAACATTCGATTGCAAGCTGTTTTGGACAACTTTCTTTCTCTTCTTGCAAAACACTCGGCAGATCTCCGTGCAGCTTCTAGAACACGATGGGAGATGTTTTATGTGCTGGCAAAGTTTCTCCTGGCCAGAGTGGAAAAGCTTTTTGCGAAGATGTAGACGAGAAGAGAGGCTAAAGACGAAGGTACGGTGCTCTGCAGAGCTAAGCACCGCTCCCGGACCTCTTTCGGCAGAAGGCGCACACCGCAGAGCACTGTGAGCGGCAGAATCGTCTTTGCGCGAAGAAGCAGCTTCTTCGTCTCCGGGAGCCGGAGAGAGCGGCAACTTCGCAAAGGTGATGAAACAAGCTGTACAACACTGCGATTGTGTGCGCAGCTTGCCAACTGAGAGAAAACAGTACCTTACCACTCTCCTGCCTGTTGTAATCACATGAACATTCGATTGGAAGCTGTTTTGGACAACTTTCTTTCTCTTCTTGCAAAACACTCGGCAGACCTCCGTGCAGCCTCTAGAACACGATGGGAGATGTTTTTTGTGCTGGCACAGTTTCTCCTTGCCAGACAGAGTGGAAAAGCTTTTTGCTAAGATGTAGACGAGAAGAGAGGCTAAAGACGAAGGTACGGTGCTCTGCAGAGCTAAGCACCGCTCCCGGGCGTCTTTCGGCAGAAGGCGCACACCGCAGAGCACAGTGAGCGGCAGAATCGTCTTTGCGCGAAGAAGCAGCTTCTTCGTCTCCGGGAGCCGGAGAGAGCGGCAACTTCGCAAAGGTGATGAAACAAGCTGTACAACACTGCGATTGTGTGCGCAGCTTGCCAACTGAGAGAAAACAGTACCTGACCACTCTCCTGCCTTTTCTATTCACATGAACATTCGATTGCAAGCTGTTTTGGACAACTTTCTTTCTCTTCTTGCAAAACACTCGGCAGACCTGCGTGCAGCCTCTAGAACACGATGGGAGATGTTTTCTGTGCTGGCACAGTTTCTCCTTGCCAGACAGAGTGGAAAAGCTTTTTGCTAAGATGTAGACGAGAAGAGAGGCTAAAGACGAAGGTACGGTGCTCTGCAGAGCTAAGCACCGCTCCCGGGCCTCTTTCGGCAGAAGGCGCACACCGCAGAGCACTGTGAGCGGCAGAATCGTCTTTGCGCGAAGAAGCAGCTTCTTCGTCTCCGGGAGCCGGAGAGAGCGGCAACTTCGCAAAGGTGATGAAACAAGCTGTACAACACTGCGATTGTGTGCGCAGCTTGCCAACTGAGAGAAAACAGTACCTGACCACTCTCCTGCCTTTTCTATTCACATGAACATTCGATTGGAAGCTGTTTTGGACAACTTTCTTTCTCTTCTTGCAAAACACTCGGCAGACCTGCGTGCAGCCTCTAGAACACGATGGGAGATGTTTTCTGTGCTGGCACAGTTTCTCCTTGCCAGACAGAGTGGAAAAGCTTTTTGCTAAGATGTAGACGAGAAGAGAGGCTAAAGACGAAGGTACGGTGCTCTGCAGAGCTAAGCACCGCTCCCGGACCTCTTTCGGCAGAAGGCGCACACCGCAGAGCACTGTGAGCGGCAGAATCGTCTTTGCGCGAAGAAGCAGCTTCTTCGTCTCCGGGAGCCGGAGAGAGCGGCAACTTCGCAAAGGTGATGAAACAAGCCGTACAACACTGCGATTGTGTGCGCAGCTTGCCAACTGAGAGAAAACAGTACCTGACCACTCTCCTGCCTTTTCTATTCACATGAACATTCGATTGCAAGCTGTTTTGGACAACTTTCTTTCTCTTCTTGCAAAACACTCGGCAGACCTCCGTGCAGCCCCTAGAACACGATGGGAGATGTTTTCTGTGCTGGTAAATTTTCTCCTTGCCAGACAGAGTGGAAAAGCTTTTTGCTAAGATGTAGACCAGAAGAGAGGCTAAAGACGAAGGTACGGTGCTCTGCAGAGCTAAGCACCGCTCCCGGACCTCTTTCGGCAGAAGGCGCACACCGCAGAGCACTGTGAGCGGCAGAATCGCCTTTGCGCGAAGAAGCAGCTTCTTCGTCTCCGGGAGCCGGAGAGAGCGGCAACTTCGCAAAGGTGATGAAACAAGCTGTACAACACTGCGATTGTGTGCGCAGCTTGCCAACTGAGAGAAAACAGTACCTGACCACTCTCCTGCCTTTTCTATTCACATGAACATTCGATTGCAAGCTGTTTTGGACAACTTTCTTTCTCTTCTTGCAAAACACTCGGCAGACCTCCGTGCAGCCTCTAGAACACGATGGGAGATGTTTTCTGTGCTGGCACAGTTTCTCCTTGCCAGACAGAGTGGAAAAGCTTTTTGCTAAGATGTAGACGAGAAGAGAGGCTAAAGAAGCAGGTATGGTGCTCTGCAGAGCTAAGCACCGCTCCCGGACCTCTTTCGGCAGAAGGCGCACACCGCAGAGCACTGTGAGCGGCAGAATCGTCTTTGCGCGAAGAAGCAGCTTCTTCGTCTCCGGGAGCCGGAGAGAGCGGCAACTTCGCAAAGGTGATGAAACAAGCTGTACGACACTGCGATTGTGTGCGCAACTTGCCAACTGAGAGAAAACAGTACCTGACCACTCTCCTGCCTTTTCTATTAACATGAACATTCGATTGGAAGCTGTTTTGGACAACTTTCTTTCTCTTCTTGCAAAACACTCGGCAGACCTGCGTGCAGCCTCTAGAACACGATGGGAGATGTTTTCTGTGCTGGCACAGTTTCTCCTTGCCAGACAGAGTGGAAAAGCTTTTTGCTAAGATGTAGACGAGAAGAGAGGCTAAAGACGAAGGTACGGTGCTCTGCAGAGCTAAGCACCGCTCCCGGACCTCTTTCGGCAGAAGGCGCACACCACAGAGCACTGTGAGCGGCAGAATCGCCTTTGCGCGAAGAAGCAGCTTCTTCGTCTCCGGGAGCCGGAGAGAGCGGCAACTGCGCAAAGGTGATGAAACAAGCTGTACAACACTGCGATTGTGTGCGCAGCTTGCCAACAGAGAGAAAACAGTACCTGACCACTCTCCTGCCTTTTCTATTCACATGAACATTCGATTGCAAGGTGTTTTGGACAACTTTCTTTCTCTTCTTGCAAAACACTCGGCAGACCTCCGTGCAGCCTCTAGAACACGATGGGAGATGTTTTCTGTGCTGGCACAGTTTCTCCTTGCCAGACAGAGTGGAAAAGCTTTTTGCTAAGATGTAGACGAGAAGAGAGGCTAAAGACGAAGGTACGGTGCTCTGCAGAGCAAAGCACCACTCCCGGACCACTTTCGGCAGAAGGCGCACACCGCAGATCACTGTGAGCGACAGAATCGTCTTTGCGCGAAGAAGCAGCTTCTTCGTCTCCGGGAGCCGGAGAGAGCGGCAACTTCGCAAAGGTGATGAAACAAGCTGTACAACACTGCGATTGTGTGCGCAGCTTGCCAACTGAGAGAAAACAGTACCTGACCACTCTCCTGCCTTTTCTATTCACATGAACATTCGATTGCAAGCTGTTTTGGACAACTTTCTTTCTCTTCTTGCAAAACACTCGGCAGATCTCCGTGCAGCCTCTAGAACACGATGGGAGATGTTTTATGTGCTGGCACAGTTTCTCCTTGCCAGACAGAGTGGAAAAGCTTTTTGCTAAGATGTAGACGAGAAGAGAGGCTAAAGACGAAGGTACGGTGCTCTGCAGAGCTAAGCACCGCTCCCGGACCTCTTTCGGCAGAAGGCGCACACCGCAGAGCACTGTGAGCGGCAGAATCGTCTTTGCGCGAAGAAGCAGCTTCTTCGTCTCCGGGAGCCGGAGAGAGCGGCAACTGCGCAAAGGTGATGAAACAAGCTGTACAACACTGCGATTGTGTGCGCAGCTTGCCAACTGAGAGAAAACAGTACCTTACCACTCTCCTGCCTGTTGTAATCACATGAACATTCGATTGCAAGCTGTTTTGGACAACTTTCTTTCTCTTCTTGCAAAACACTCGGCAGACCTCCGTGCAGCCTCTAGAACACGATGGGAGATGTTTTCTGTGCTGGCACAGTTTCTCCTTGCCAGACAGAGTGGAAAAGCTTTTTGCTAAGATGTAGACGAGAAGAGAGGCTAAAGACGAAGGTACGGTGCTCTGCAGAGCCAAGCACCGCTCCCGGGCGTCTTTCGGCAGAAGGCGCACACCGCAGAGCACTGTGAGCGGCAGAATCGTCTTTGCGCGAAGAAGCAGCTTCTTCGTCTCCGGGAGCCAGAGAGAGCGGCAATTTCGCAAAGGTGATGAAACAAGCTGTACAACACTGCGATTGTGTGCGCAGCTTGCCAACTGAGAGAAAACAGTACCTGACCACTCTCCTGCCTTTTCTATTCACATGAACATTCGATTGCAAGCTGTTTTGGACAACTTTCTTTCTCTTCTTGCAAAACACTCGGCAGACCTCCGTGCAGCCTCTAGAACACGATGGGAGATGTTTTTTGTGCTGGCACAGTTTCTCCTTGCCAGACAGAGTGGAAAAGCTTTTTGCTAAGATGTAGACGAGAAGAGAGGCTAAAGACGAAGGTACGGTGCTCTGCAGAGCAAAGCACCGCTCCCGGACCACTTTCGGCAGAAGGCGCACACCGCAGAGCACTGTGAGCGGCAGAATCGTCTTTGCGCGAAGAAGCAGCTTCTTCGTCTCCGGGAGCCGGAGAGAGCGGCAACTTCGCAAAGGTGATGAAACAAGCTGTACAACACTGCGATTGTGTGCGCAGCTTGCCAACTGAGAGAAAACAGTACCTGACCACTCTCCTGCCTTTTCTATTCACATGAACATTCGATTGCAAGCTGTTTTGGACAACTTTCTTTCTCTTCTTGCAAAACACTCGGCAGATCTCCGTGCAGCTTCTAGAACACGATGGGAGATGTTTTATGTGCTGGCACAGTTTCTCCTTGCCAGACAGAGTGGAAAAGCTTTTTGCTAAGATGTAGACGAGAAGAGAGGCTAAAGACGAAGGTACGGTGCTCTGCAGAGCAAAGCACCGCTCCCGGACCACTTTCGGCAGAAGGCGCACACCGCAGAGCACAGTGAGCGGAAGAATCGTCTTTGCGCGAAGAAGCAGCTTCTTCGTCTCCGGGAGCCGGAGAGAGCGGCAGCTTCGCAAAGGTGATGAAACAAGCTGTACAACACTGCGATTGTGTGCGCAGCATGACAACTGAGAGAAAACAGTACCTGACCACTCTCCTGCCTTTTCTATTCACATGAACATTCGAATGGAAGCTCTTTTGGACAACTTTCTTTCTCTTCTTGCAAAACACTCGGCAGACCTCCGTGCAGCCTCTAGAACACGATGGGAGATGTTTTTTGTGCTGGCACAGTTTCTCCTTGCCAGACAGAGTGGAAAAGCTTTTTGCTAAGATGTAGACGAGAAGAGAGGCTAAAGACGAAGGTACGGTGCTCTGCAGAGCTAAGCACCGCTCCCGGACCTTTTTCGGCAGAAGGCGCACACCGCAGAGCACTGTGAGCGGCAGAATCGTCTTTGCGCGAAGAAGCAGCTTCTTCGTCTCCGGGAGCCGGAGAGAGCGGCAACTTCGCAAAGGTGATGAAACAAGCTGTACAACACTGCGATTGTGTGCGCAGCTTGCCAAGTGAGAGAAAACAGTACCTTACCACTCTCCTGGCTGTTGTAATCACATGAACATTCGATTGCAAGCTGTTTTGGGCAACTTTCTCTTCTTGCAAAACACTCGGCAGACCTGCGTGCAGCCTCTAGAACACGATGGGAGATGTTTTTTGTGCTGGCACAGTTTCTCCTTGCCAGACAGAGTGGAAAAGCTTTTTGCTAAGATGTAGACGAGAAGAGAGGCTAAAGACGAAGGTACGGTGCTCTGCAGAGCTAAGCACCGCTCCCGGACCTCTTTCGGCAGAAGGCGCACACCGCAGAGCACTGTGAGCGGCAGAATCGTCTTTGCGCGAAGAAGCAGCTTCTTCGTCTCCGGGAGCCGGAGAGAGTGGCAACTTCGCAAAGGTGATGAAACAAGCTGTACAACACTGCGATTGTGTGCGCAGCTTGCCAACTGAGAGAAAACAGTACCTGACCACTCTCCTGCATTTTCTATCCACATGAACATTCGATTGCAAGCTGTTTTGGACAACTTTCTTTCTCTTCTTGCAAAACACTCGGCAGACCTGCGTGCAGCCTCTAGAACACGATGGGAGATGTTTTCTGTGCTGGCACAGTTTCTCCTTGCCAGACAGAGTGGAAAAGCTTTTTGCTAAGATGTAGACGAGAAGAGAGGCTAAAGACGAAGGTACGGTGCTCTGCAGAGCCAAGCACCGCTCCCGGGCGTCTTTCGGCAGAAGGCGCACACCGCAGAGCACAGTGAGCGGAAGAATCGTCTTTGCGCGAAGAAGCAGCTTCTTCGTCTCCGGGAGCCGGAGAGAGCGGCAATTTCGCAAAGGTGATGAAACAAGCTGTACAACACTGCGATTGTGTGCGCAGCTTGCCAACTGAGAGAAAACAGTACCTGACCACTCTCCTGCCTTTTCTATTCACATGAACATTTGATTGCAAGCTGTTTTGGACAACTTTCTTTCTCTTCTTGCAAAACACTCGGCAGACCTGCGTGCAGCCTCTAGAACACGATGGGAGATGTTTTTTGTGCTGGCACAGTTTCTCCTTGCCAGACAGAGTGGAAAAGCTTTTTGCTAAGATGTAGACGAGAAGAGAGGCTAAAGACGAAGGTACGGTGCTCTGCAGAGCAAAGCACCGCTCCCGGACCACTTTCGGCAGAAGGCGCACACCGCAGAGCACTGTGAGCGGCAGAATCGTCTTTGCGCGAAGAAGCAGCTTCTTCGTCTCCGGGAGCCGGAGAGAGCGGCAACTTCGCAAAGGTGATGAAACAAGCTGTACAACACTGCGATTGTGTGCGCAGCTTGCCAACTGAGAGAAAACAGTACCTGACCACTCTCCTGCCTTTTCTATTCACATGAACATTCGATTGCAAGCTGTTTTGGACAACTTTCTTTCTCTTCTTGCAAAACACTCGGCAGATCTCCGTGCAGCTTCTAGAACACGATGGGAGATGTTTTATGTGCTGGCAAAGTTTCTCCTTGCCAGACAGAGTGGAAAAGCTTTTTGCTAAGATGTAGACCAGAAGAGAGGCTAAAGACGAAGGTACGGTGCTCTGCAGAGCTAAGCACCGCTCCCGGACCTCTTTCGGCAGAAGGCGCACACCGCAGAGCACAGTGAGCGGAAGAATCGTCTTTGCGCAAAGAAGCAGCTTCTTCGTCTCCGGGAGCCGGAGAGAGCGGCAGCTTCGCAAAGGTGATGAAACAAGCTGTACAACACTGCGATTGTGTGCGCAGCATGACAACTGAGAGAAAACAGTACCTGACCACTCTCCTGCCTTTTCTATTCACATGAACATTCGAATGGAAGCTCTTTTGGACAACTTTCTTTCTCTTCTTGCAAAACACTCGGCAGACCTCCGTGCAGCCTCTAGAACACGATGGGAGATGTTTTTTGTGCTGGCACAGTTTCTCCTTGCCAGACAGAGTGGAAAAGCTTTTTGCAAAGATGTAGACGAGAAGAGAGGCTAAAGACGAAGGTACGGTGCTCTGCAGAGCTAAGCACAGCTCCCGGACCTTTTTCGGCAGAAGGCGCACACCGCAGAGCACTGTGAGCGGCAGAATCGTCTTTGCGCGAAGAAGCAGCTTCTTCGTCTCCGGGAGCCGGAGAGAGCGGCAGCTTCGCAAAGGTGATGAAACAAGCTGTACAACACTGCGATTGTGTGCGCAGCTTGCCAACTGAGAGAAAACAGTACCTGACCACTCTCCTGCCTTTTCTATTCACATGAACATTCGATTGCAAGCTGTTTTGGACAACTTTCTTTCTCTTCTTGCAAAACACTCGGCAGACCTCCGTGCAGCCTCTAGAACACGATGGGAGATGTTTTCTGTGCTGGCACAGTTTCTCCTTGCCAGACAGAGTGGAAAAGCTTTTTGCTAAGATGTAGACGAGAAGAGAGGCTAAAGAAGCAGGTATGGTGCTCTGCAGAGCTAAGCACCGCTCCCGGACCTCTTTCGGCAGAAGGCGCACACCGCAGAGCACTGTGAGCGGCAGAATCGTCTTTGCGCGAAGAAGCAGCTTCTTCGTCTCCGGGAGCCGGAGAGAGCGGCAACTTCGCAAAGGTGATGAAACAAGCTGTACGACACTGCGATTGTGTGCGCAACTTGCCAACTGAGAGAAAACAGTACCTGACCACTCTCCTGCCTTTTCTATTAACATGAACATTCGATTGGAAGCTGTTTTGGACAACTTTCTTTCTCTTCTTGCAAAACACTCGGCAGACCTGCGTGCAGCCTCTAGAACACGATGGGAGATGTTTTCTGTGCTGGCACAGTTTCTCCTTGCCAGACAGAGTGGAAAAGCTTTTTGCTAAGATTTAGACGAGAAGAGAGGCTAAAGACGAAGGTACGGTGCTCTGCAGAGCTAAGCACCGCTCCCGGACCTCTTTCGGCAGAAGGCGCACACCACAGAGCACTGTGAGCGGCAGAATCGCCTTTGCGCGAAGAAGCAGCTTCTTCGTCTCCGGGAGCCGGAGAGAGCGGCAACTTCGCAAAGGTGATGAAACAAGCTGTACAACACTGCGATTGTGTGCGCAGCTTGCCAACAGAGAGAAAACAGTACCTGACCACTCTCCTGCCTTTTCTATTCACATGAACATTCGATTGCAAGCTGTTTTGGACAACTTTCTTTCTCTTCTTGCAAAACACTCGGCAGACCTCCGTGCAGCCTCTAGAACACGATGGGAGATGTTTTCTGTGCTGGCACAGTTTCTCCTTGCCAGACAGAGTGGAAAAGCTTTTTGCTAAGATGTAGACGAGAAGAGAGGCTAAAGACGAAGGTACGGTGCTCTGCAGAGCAAAGCACCACTCCCGGACCACTTTCGGCAGAAGGCGCACACCGCAGAGCACTGTGAGCGGCAGAATCGTCTTTGCGCGAAGAAGCACCTTCTTCGTCTCCGGGAGCCGGAGAGAGCGGCAACTTCGCAAAGGTGATGAAACAAGCTGTACAACACTGCGATTGTGTGCGCAGCTTGCCAACTGAGAGAAAACAGTACCTGACCACTCTCCTGCCTTTTCTATTCACATGAACATTCGATTGCAAGCTGTTTTGGACAACTTTCTTTCTCTTCTTGCAAAACACTCGGCAGATCTCCGTGCAGCCTCTAGAACACGATGGGAGATGTTTTATGTGCTGGCACAGTTTCTCCTTGCCAGACAGAGTGGAAAAGCTTTTTGCTAAGATGTAGACGAGAAGAGAGGCTAAAGACGAAGGTACGGTGCTCTGCAGAGCTAAGCACCGCTCCCGGACCTCTTTCGGCAGAAGGCGCACACCGCAGAGCACTGTGAGCGGCAGAATCGTCTTTGCGCGAAGAAGCAGCTTCTTCGTCTCCGGGAGCCGGAGAGAGCGGCAACTGCGCAAAGGTGATGAAACAAGCTGTACAACACTGCGATTGTGTGCGCAGCTTGCCAACTGAGAGAAAACAGTACCTTACCACTCTCCTGCCTGTTGTAATCACATGAACATTCGATTGCAAGCTGTTTTGGACAACTTTCTTTCTCTTCTTGCAAAACACTCGGCAGACCTCCGTGCAGCCTCTAGAACACGATGGGAGATGTTTTCTGTGCTGGCACAGTTTCTCCTTGCCAGACAGAGTGGAAAAGCTTTTTGCTAAGATGTAGACGAGAAGAGAGGCTAAAGACGAAGGTACGGTGCTCTGCAGAGCCAAGCACCGCTCCCGGGCGTCTTTCGGCAGAAGGCGCACACCGCAGAGCACTGTGAGCGGCAGAATCGTCTTTGCGCGAAGAAGCAGCTTCTTCGTCTCCGGGAGCCAGAGAGAGCGGCAATTTCGCAAAGGTGATGAAACAAGCTGTACAACACTGCGATTGTGTGCGCAGCTTGCCAACTGAGAGAAAACAGTACCTGACCACTCTCCTGCCTTTTCTATTCACATGAACATTCGATTGCAAGCTGTTTTGGACAACTTTCTTTCTCTTCTTGCAAAACACTCGGCAGACCTCCGTGCAGCCTCTAGAACACGATGGGAGATGTTTTTTGTGCTGGCACAGTTTCTCCTTGCCAGACAGAGTGGAAAAGCTTTTTGCTAAGATGTAGACGAGAAGAGAGGCTAAAGACGAAGGTACGGTGCTCTGCAGAGCAAAGCACCTCTCCCGGACCACTTTCGGCAGAAGGCGCACACCGCAGAGCACTGTGAGCGGCAGAATCGTCTTTGCGCGAAGAAGCAGCTTCTTCGTCTCCGGGAGCCGGAGAGAGCGGCAACTTCGCAAAGGTGATGAAACAAGCTGTACAACACTGCGATTGTGTGCGCAGCTTGCCAACTGAGAGAAAACAGTACCTGACCACTCTCCTGCCTTTTCTATTCACATGAACATTCGATTGCAAGCTGTTTTGGACAACTTTCTTTCTCTTCTTGCAAAACACTCGGCAGATCTCCGTGCAGCTTCTAGAACACGATGGGAGATGTTTTATGTGCTGGCAAAGTTTCTCCTTGCCAGACAGAGTGGAAAAGCTTTTTGCTAAGATGTAGACGAGAAGAGAGGCTAAAGACGAAGGTACGGTGCTCTGCAGAGCTAAGCACCGCTCCCGGACCACTTTCGGCAGAAGGCGCACACCGCAGAGCACAGTGAGCGGAAGAATCGTCTTTGCGCGAAGAAGCAGCTTCTTCGTCTCCGGGAGCCGGAGAGAGCGGCAGCTTCGCAAAGGTGATGAAACAAGCTGTACAACACTGCGATTGTGTGCGCAGCATGACAACTGAGAGAAAACAGTACCTGACCACTCTCCTGCATTTTCTATTCACATGAACATTCGATTGCAAGCTGTTTTGGACAACTTTCTTTCTCTTCTTGCAAAACACTCGGCAGACCTCCGTGCAGCCTCTAGAACACGATGGGAGATGTTTTTTGTGCTGGCACAGTTTCTCCTTGCCAGACAGAGTGGAAAAGCTTTTTGCTAAGATGTAGACGAGAAAAGAGGCTAAAGACGAAGGTACGGTGCTCTGCAGAGCTAAGCACCGCTCCCGGACCTTTTTCGGCAGAAGGCGCACACCGCAGAGCACTGTGAGCGGCAGAATCGTCTTTGCGCGAAGAAGCAGCTTCTTCGTCTCCGGGAGCCGGAGAGAGCGGCAACTTGGCAAAGGTGATGAAACAAGCTGTACAACACTGCGATTGTGTGCGCAGCTTGCCAAGTGAGAGAAAACAGTACCTTACCACTCTCCTGGCTGTTGTAATCACATGAACATTCGATTGCAAGCTGTTTTGGACAACTTTCTCTTCTTGCAAAACACTCGGCAGACCTGCGTGCAGCCTCTAGAACACGATGGGAGATGTTTTTTGTGCTGGCACAGTTTCTCCTTGCCAGACAGAGTGGAAAAGCTTTTTGCTAAGATGTAGACGAGAAGAGAGGCTAAAGACGAAGGTACGGTGCTCTGCAGAGCTAAGCACCGCTCCCGGACCTCTTTCGGCAGAAGGCGCACACCGCAGAGCACTGTGAGCGGCAGAATCGTCTTTGCGCGAAGAAGCAGCTTCTTCGTCTCCGGGAGCCGGAGAGAGTGGTAACTTCGCAAAGGTGATGAAACAAGCTGTACAACACTGCGATTGTGTGCGCAGCTTGCCAACTGAGAGAAAACAGTACCTGACCACTCTCCTGCATTTTCTATTCACATGAACATTCGATTGCAAGCTGTTTTGGACAACTTTCTTTCTCTTCTTGCAAAACACTCGGCAGACCTGCGTGCAGCCTCTAGAACACGATGGGAGATGTTTTCTGTGCTGGCACAGTTTCTCCTTGCCAGACAGAGTGGAAAAGCTTTTTGCTAAGATGTAGACCAGAAGAGAGGCTAAAGACGAAGGTACGGTGCTCTGCAGAGCCAAGCACCGCTCCCGGGCGTCTTTCGGCAGAAGGCGCACACCGCAGAGCACTGTGAGCGGCAGAATCGTCTTTGCGCGAAGAAGCAGCTTCTTCGTCTCCGGGAGCCGGAGAGAGCGGCAACTTCGCAAAGGTGATGAAACAAGCTGTACAACACTGCGATTGTGTGCGCAGCTTGCCAACTGAGAGAAAACAGTACCTGACCACTCTCCTGCCTTTTCTATTCACATGAACATTCGATTGCAAGCTGTTTTGGACAACTTTCTTTCTCTTCTTGCAAAACACTCGGCAGACCTGCGTGCAGCCTCTAGAACACGATGGGAGATGTTTTTTGTGCTGGCACAGTTTCTCCTTGCCAGACAGAGTGGAAAAGCTTTTTGCTAAGATGTAGACGAGAAGAGAGGCTAAAGACGAAGGTACGGTGCTCTGCAGAGCAAAGCACCGCTCCCGGACCACTTTCGGCAGAAGGCGCACACCGCAGAGCACTGTGAGCGGCAGAATCGTCTTTGCGCGAAGAAGCAGCTTCTTCGTCTCCGGGAGCCGGAGAGAGCGGCAACTTCGCAAAGGTGATGAAACAAGCTGTACAACACTGCGATTGTGTGCGCAGCTTGCCAACTGAGAGAAAACAGTACCTGACCACTCTCCTGCCTTTTCTATTCACATGAACATTCGATTGCAAGCTGTTTTGGACAACTTTCTTTCTCTTCTTGCAAAACACTCGGCAGATCTCCGTGCAGCTTCTAGAACACGATGGGAGATGTTTTATGTGCTGGCAAAGTTTCTCCTTGCCAGACAGAGTGGAAAAGCTTTTTGCTAAGATGTAGACCAGAAGAGAGGCTAAAGACGAAGGTACGGTGCTCTGCAGAGCTAAGCACCGCTCCCGGACCTCTTTCGGCAGAAGGCGCACACCGCAGAGCACAGTGAGCGGAAGAATCGTCTTTGCGCAAAGAAGCAGCTTCTTCGTCTCCGGGAGCCGGAGAGAGCGGCAGCTTCGCAAAGGTGATGAAACAAGCTGTACAACACTGCGATTGTGTGCGCAGCATGACAACTGAGAGAAAACAGTACCTGACCACTCTCCTGCCTTTTCTATTCACATGAACATTCGAATGGAAGCTCTTTTGGACAACTTTCTTTCTCTTCTTGCAAAACACTCGGCAGACCTCCGTGCAGCCTCTAGAACACGATGGGAGATGTTTTTTGTGCTGGCACAGTTTCTCCTTGCCAGACAGAGTGGAAAAGCTTTTTGCTAAGATGTAGACGAGAAGAGAGGCTAAAGACGAAGGTACGGTGCTCTGCAGAGCTAAGCACACCTCCCGGACCTTTTTCGGCAGAAGGCGCACACCGCAGAGCACTGTGAGCGGCAGAATCGTCTTTGCGCGAAGAAGCAGCTTCTTCGTCTCCGGGAGCCGGAGAGAGCGGCAGCTTCGCAAAGGTGATGAAACAAGCTGTACAACACTGCGATTGTGTGCGCAGCTTGCCAAGTGAGAGAAAACAGTACCTTACCACTCTCCTGCCTGTTGTAATCACATGAACATTCGATTGCAAGCTGTTTTGGACAACTTTCTCTTCTTGCAAAATACTCGGCAGACCTGCGTGCAGCCTCTAGAACACGATGGGAGATGTTTTTTGTGCTGGCACAGTTTCTCCTTGCCAGACAGAGTGGAAAAGCTTTTTGCTAAGATGTAGACGAGAAGAGAGGCTAAAGACGAAGGTACGGTGCTCTGCAGAGCTAAGCACCGCTCCCGGACCTCTTTCGGCAGAAGGCGCACACCGCAGAGCACTGTGAGCGGCAGAATCGTCTTTGCGCGAAGAAGCAGCTTCTTCGTCTCCGGGAGCCGGAGAGAGCGGCAACTTCGCAAAGGTGATGAAACAAGCTGTACAACACTGCGATTGTGTGCGCAGCTTGCCAACTGAGAGAAAACAGTACCTGACCACTCTCCTGCCTTTTCTATTCACATGAACATTCGATTGCAAGCTGTTTTGGACAACTTTCTTTCTCTTCTTGCAAAACACTCGGCAGACCTCCGTGCAGCCTCTAGAACACGATGGGAGATGTTTTCTGTGCTGGCACAGTTTCTCCTTGCCAGACAGAGTGGAAAAGCTTTTTGCTAAGATGTAGACGAGAAGAGAGGCTAAAGAAGCAGGTAGAGTGCTCTGCAGAGCTAAGCACAGCTCTCGGACCTCTTTCGGCAGAAGGCGCACACCGCAGAGCACTGTGAGCGGCAGAATCGTCTTGGCGCTAAGAAGCAGCTTCTTCGTCTCCGGGAGCCGGAGAGAGCGGCAGCTTCGCAAAGGTGATGAAACAAGCTGTACGACACTGCGATTGTGTGCGCAGCTTGCCAACTGAGAGAAAACAGTACCTGACCACTCTCCTGCCTTTTCTATTCACATGAACATTCGATTGCAAGCTGTTTTGGACAACTTTCTTTCTCTTCTTGCAAAACACTCGGCAGACCTCCGTGCAGCCTCTAGAACACGATGGGAGATGTTTTTTGTGCTGGCACAGTTTCTCCTTGCCAGACAGAGTTGAAAAGCTTTTTGCTAAGATGTAGACGAGAAGAGAGGCTAAAGACGAAGGTACGGTGCTCTGCAGAGCTAAGCACCGCTCCCGGGCGTCTTTCGGCAGAAGGCGCACACCGCAGAGCACTGTGAGCGGCAGAATCGTCTTTGCGCGAAGAAGCAGCTTCTTCGTCTCCGGGAGCCGGAGAGAGCGGCAACTTCGCAAAGGTGATGAAACAAGCTGTACAACACTGCGATTGTGTGCGCAGCTTGCCAACTGAGAGAAAACAGTACCTGACCACTCTCCTGCCTGTTGTAATCACATGAACATTCGATTGCAAGCTGTTTTGGACAACTTTCTTTCTCTTCTTGCAAAATACTCGGCAGACCTGCGTGCAGCCTCTAGAACACGATGGGAGATGTTTTCTGTGCTGGCACAGTTTCTCCTTGCCAGACAGAGTGGAAAAGCTTTTTGCTAAGATGTAGACGAGAAGAGAGGCTAAAGACGAAGGTACGGTGCTCTGCAGAGCTAAGCACAGCTCTCGGACCTCTTTCGGCAGAAGGCGCACACCGCAGAGCACTGTGAGCGGCAGAATCGTCTTTGCGCGAAGAAGCAGCTTCTTCGTCTCCGGGAGCCGGAGAGAGCGGCAGCTTCGCAAAGGTTTTGAAACAAGCTGTACGACACTGCGATTGTGTGCGCAGCTTGCCAACTGAGGCAAAACAGTACCTGACCACTCTCCTGCCTTTTCTATTCACATGAACATTCGATTGCAAGCTGTTTTGGACAACTTTCTTTCTCTTCTTGCAAAACACTCGGCAGACCTGCGTGCAGCCTCTAGAACACGATGGGAGATGTTTTCTGTGCTGGCACAGTTTCTCCTTGCCAGACAGAGTGGAAAAGCTTTTTGCTAAGATGTAGACGAGAAGAGAGGCTAAAGAAGCAGGTATGGTGCTCTGCAGAGCTAAGCACCGCTCCCGGGCCTCTTTCGGCAGAAGGCGCACACCGCAGAGCACTGTGAGCGGCAGAATCGTCTTTGCGCGAAGAAGCAGCTTCTTCGTCTCCGGGAGCCGGAGAGAGCGGCAACTTCGCAAAGGTGATGAAACAAGCTGTACAACACTGCGATTGTGTGCGCAGCTTGCCAACTGAGAGAAAACAGTACCTGACCACTCTCCTGCCTTTTCTATTCACATGAACATTCGATTGCAAGCTGTTTTGGACAACTTTCTTTCTCTTCTTGCAAAACACTCGGCAGACCTCCGTGCAGCCTCTAGAACACGATGGGAGATGTTTTCTGTGCTGGCACAGTTTCTCCTTGCCAGACAGAGTGGAAAAGCTTTTTGCTAAGATGTAGACGAGAAGAGAGGCTAAAGACGAAGGTACGGTTCTCTGCAGAGCTAAGCACCGCTCCCGGACCTCTTTCAGCAGAAGGCGCACACCGCAGAGCACTGTGAGCGGCAGACTCGTCTTTGCGCGAAGAAGCAGCTTCTTCGTCTCCGGGAGCCGGAGAGAGCGGCAGCTTCGCAAAGGTGATGAAACAAGCTGTACAACACTGCGATTGTGTGCGCAGCTTGCCAACTGAGAGAAAACAGTACCTGACCACTCTCCTGCCTTTTGTAATCACATGAACATTCGATTGCAAGCTGTTTTGGACAACTTTCTTTCTCTTCTTGCAAAACACTCGGCAGACCTCCGTGCAGCCTCTAGAACACGATGGGAGATGTTTTCTGTGCTGGCACAGTTTCTCCTTGCCAGACAGAGTGGAAAAGCTTTTTGCTAAGATTTAGACGAGAAGAGAGGCTAAAGAAGCAGGTATGGTGCTCGGCAGAGCTAAGCACAGCTCCCGGGCCTCTTTCGGCAGAAGACACACACTGCAGAGCACAGTGAGCGGCAGAATCGTCTTTGCGCGAGAAGCAGCTTCTTCGTCTCCGGGAGCCGGAGAGAGCGGCAACTTCGCAAAGGTGATGAAACAAGCCGTACAACACTGCGATTGTGTGCGCAGCTTGCCAACTGAGAGAAAACAGTACCTGACCACTCTCCTGCCTTTTCTATTCACATGAACATTCGATTGCAAGCTGTTTTGGACAATTTTCTTTCTCTTCTTGCAAAACACTCGGCAGACCTGCGTGCAGCCTCTAGAACACGATGGGAGATGTTTTTTGTGCTGGCACAGTTTCTCCTTGCCAGACAGAGTGGAAAAGCTTTTTGCTAAGATGTAGACGAGAAGAGAGGCTAAAGACGAAGGTACGGTGCTCTGCAGAGCTAAGCACCGCTCCCGGACCTCTTTCGGCAGAAGGCGCACACCGCAGAGCACTGTGAGCGGCAGAATCGTCTTTGCGCGAAGAAGCAGCTTCTTCGTCTCCGGGAGCCGGAGAGAGTGGCAACTTCGCAAAGGTGATGAAACAAGCTGTACAACACTGCGATTGTGTGCGCAGCTTGCCAACTGAGAGAAAACAGTACCTGACCACTCTCCTGCATTTTCTATTCACATGAACATTCAATTGCAAGCTGTTTTGGACAACTTTCTTTCTCTTCTTGCAAAACACTCGGCAGACCTGCGTGCAGCCTCTAGAACACGATGGGAGATGTTTTCTGTGCTGGCACAGTTTCTCCTTGCCAGACAGAGTGGAAAAGCTTTTTGCTAAGATGTAGACGAGAAGAGAGGCTAAAGACGAAGGTACGGTGCTCTGCAGAGCCAAGCACCGCTCCCGGGCGTCTTTCGGCAGAAGGCGCACACCGCAGAGCACTGTGAGCGGCAGAATCGTCTTTGCGCGAAGAAGCAGCTTCTTCGTCTCCGGGAGCCGGAGAGAGCGGCAACTTCGCAAAGGTGATGAAACAAGCTGTACAACACTGCGATTGTGTGCGCAGCTTGCCAACTGAGAGAAAACAGTACCTGACCACTCTCCTGCCTTTTCTATTCACATGAACATTCGATTGCAAGCTGTTTTGGACAACTTTCTTTCTCTTCTTGCAAAACACTCGGCAGACCTCCGTGCAGCCTCTAGAACACGATGGGAGATGTTTTTTGTGCTGGCACAGTTTCTCCTTGCCAGACAGAGTGGAAAAGCTTTTTGCTAAGATATAGACGAGAAGAGAGGCTAAAGACGAAGGTACGGTGCTCTGCAGAGCAAAGCACCGCTCCCGGACCACTTTCGGCAGAAGGCGCACACCGCAGAGCACTGTGAGCGGCAGAATCGTCTTTGCGCGAAGAAGCAGCTTCTTCGTCTCCGGGAGCCGGAGAGAGCGGCAACTTCACAAAGGTGATGAAACAAGCTGTACAACACTGCGATTGTGTGCGCAGCTTGCCAACTGAGAGAAAACAGTACCTGACCACTCTCCTGCCTTTTCTATTCACATGAACATTCGATTGCAAGCTGTTTTGGACAACTTTCTTTCTCTTCTTGCAAAACACTCGGCAGATCTCCGTGCAGCTTCTAGAACACGATGGGAGATGTTTTATGTGCTGGCAAAGTTTCTCCTTGCCAGACAGAGTGGAAAAGCTTTTTGCTAAGATGTAGACGAGAAGAGAGGCTAAAGACGAAGGTACGGTGCTCTGCAGAGCTAAGCACCGCTCCCGGACCTCTTTCAGCAGAAGGCGCACACCGCAGAGCACAGTGAGCGGAAGAATCGTCTTTGCGCGAAGAAGCAGCTTCTTCGTCTCCGGGAGCCGGAGAGAGCGGCAGCTTCGCAAAGGTGATGAAACAAGCTGTACAACACTGCGATTGTGTGCGCAGTTTGCCAACTGAGAGAAAACAGTACCTGACCACTCTCCTGCCTTTTCTATTCACATGAACATTGGAATGGAAGCTCTTTTGGACAACTTTCTTTCTCTTCTTGCAAAACACTCGGCAGACCTCCGTGCAGCCTCTAGAACACGATGGGAGATGTTTTTTGTGCTGGCACAGTTTCTCCTTGCCAGACAGAGTGGAAAAGCTTTTTGCTAAGATGTAGACGAGAAGAGAGGCTAAAGACGAAGGTACGGTGCTCTGCAGAGCTAAGCACCGCTCCCGGACCTTTTTCGGCAGAAGGCGCACACCGCAGAGCACTGTGAGCGGCAGAATCGTCTTTGCGCGAAGAAGCAGCTTCTTCGTCTCCGGGAGCCGGAGAGAGCGGCAACTTCGCAAAGGTGATGAAACAAGCTGTACAACACTGCGATTGTGTGCGCAGCTTGCCAAGTGAGAGAAAACAGTACCTTACCACTCTCCTGCCTGTTGTAATCACAGGAACATTCGATTGCAAGCTGTTTTGGACAACTTTCTCTTCTTGCAAAACACTCGGCAGACCTGCGTGCAGCCTCTAGAACACGATGGGAGATGTTTTTTGTGCTGGCACAGTTTCTCCTTGCCAGACAGAGTGGAAAAGCTTTTTGCTAAGATGTAGACGAGAAGAGAGGCTAAAGACGAAGGTACGGTGCTCTGCAGAGCTAAGCACCGCTCCCGGACCTCTTTCGGCAGAAGGCGCACACCGCAGAGCACTGTGAGCGGCAGAATCGTCTTTGCGCGAAGAAGCAGCTTCTTCGTCTCCGGGAGCCGGAGAGAGTGGCAACTTCGGAAAGGTGATGAAACAAGCTGTACAACACTGCGATTGTGTGCGCAGCTTGCCAACTGAGAGAAAACAGTACCTGACCACTCTCCTGCATTTTCTATTCACATGAACATTCGATTGCAAGCTGTTTTGGACAACTTTCTTTCTCTTCTTGCAAAACACTCGGCAGACCTGCGTGCAGCCTCTAGAACACGATGGGAGATGTTTTCTGTGCTGGCACAGTTTCTCCTTGCCAGACAGAGTGGAAAAGCTTTTTGCTAAGATGTAGACGAGAAGAGAGGCTAAAGACGAAGGTACGGTGCTCTGCAGAGCTAAGCACCGCTCCCGGACCTCTTTCGGCAGAAGGCGCACACCGCAGAGCACTGTGAGCGGCAGAATCGTCTTTGCGCGAAGAAGCAGCTTCTTCGTCTCCGGGAGCCGGAGAGAGCGGCAACTTCGCAAAGGTGATGAAACAAGCTGTACAACACTGCGATTGTGTGCGCAGCTTGCCAAGTGAGAGAAAACAGTACCTGACCACTCTCCTGCCTTTTCTATTCACATGAACATTCGATTGCAAGCTGTTTTGGACAACTTTCTTTCTCTTCTTGCAAAACACTCGGCAGACCTGCGTGCAGCCTCTAGAACACGATGGGAGATGTTTTCTGTGCTGGCACAGTTTCTCCTTGCCAGACAGAGTGGAAAAGCTTTTTGCTAAGATGTAGACGAGAAGAGAGGCTAAAGAAGCAGGTAGAGTGCTCTGCAGAGCTAAGCACAGCTCTCGGACCTCTTTCGGCAGAAGGCGCACACCGCAGAGCACTGTGAGCGGCAGAATCGTCTTTGCGCTAAGAAGCAGCTTCTCCGTCTCCGGGAGCCGGAGAGAGCGGCAGCTTCGCAAAGGTGATGAAACAAGCTGTACGACACTGCGATTGTGTGCGCAGCTTGCCAACTGAGAGAAAACAGTACCTGACCACTCTCCTGCCTTTTCTATTCACATGAACATTCGATTGCAAGCTGTTTTGGACAACTTTCTTTCTCTTCTTGCAAAACACTCGGCAGACCTCCGTGCAGCCTCTAGAACACGATGGGAGATGTTTTTTGTGCTGGCACAGTTTCTCCTTGCCAGACAGAGTTGAAAAGCTTTTTGCTAAGATGTAGACGAGAAGAGAGGCTAAAGACGAAGGTACGGTGCTCTGCAGAGCTAAGCACCGCTCCCGGGCGTCTTTCGGCAGAAGGCGCACACCGCAGAGCACTGTGAGCGGCAGAATCGTCTTTGCGCGAAGAAGCAGCTTCTTCGTCTCCGGGAGCCGGAGAGAGCGGCAACTTCGCAAAGGTGATGAAACAAGCTGTACAACACTGCGATTGTGTGCGCAGCTTGCCAACTGAGAGAAAACAGTACCTGACCACTCTCCTGCATTTTCTATTCACATGAACATTCGATTGCAAGCTGTTTTGGACAACTTTCTTTCTCTTCTTGCAAAACACTCGGCAGACCTGCGTGCAGCCTCTAGAACACGATGGGAGATGTTTTCTGTGCTGGCACAGTTTCTCCTTGCCAGACAGAGTGGAAAAGCTTTTTGCTAAGATGTAGACGAGAAGAGAGGCTAAAGACGAAGGTACGGTGCTCTGCAAAGCTAAGCACAGCTCTCGGACCTCTTTCGGCAGAAGGCGCACACCGCAGAGCACTGTGAGCGGCAGAATCGTCTTTGCGCGAAGAAGCAGCTTCTTCGTCTCCGGGAGCCGGAGAGAGCGGCAACTTCGCAAAGGTGATGAAACAAGCTGTACAACACTGCGATTGTGTGCGCAGCTTGCCAACTGAGAGAAAACAGTACCTGACCACTCTCCTGCCTTTTCTATTCACATGAACATTCGATTGGAAGCTGTTTTGGACAACTTTCTTTCTCTTCTTGCAAAACACTCGGCAGACCTGCGTGCAGCCTCTAGAACACGATGGGAGATGTTTTCTGTGCTGGCACAGTTTCTCCTTGCCAGACAGAGTGGAAAAGCTTTTTGCTAAGATGTAGACGAGAAGAGAGGCTAAAGACGAAGGTACGGTTCTCTGCAGAGCTAAGCACCGCTCCCGGACCTCTTTCGGCAGAAGGCGCACACCGCAGAGCACTGTGAGCGGCAGACTCGTCTTTGCGCGAAGAAGCAGCTTCTTCGTCTCCGGGAGCCGGAGAGAGCGGCAGCTTTGCAAAGGTGATGAAACAAGCTGTACAACACTGCGATTGTGTGCGCAGCTTGCCAACTGAGAGAAAACAGTACCTGACCACTCTCCTGCCTTTTGTAATCACATGAACATTCGATTGGAAGCTGTTTTGGACAACTTTCTTTCTCTTCTTGCAAAACACTCGGCAGACCTCCGTGCAGCCTCTAGAACACGATGGGAGATGTTTTCTGTGCTGGCACAGTTTCTCCTTGCCAGACAGAGTGGAAAAGCTTTTTGCTAAGATTTAGACGAGAAGAGAGGCTAAAGAAGCAGGTATGGTGCTCGGCAGAGCTAAGCACAGCTCCCGGGCCTCTTTCGGCAGAAGACACACACTGCAGAGCACAGTGAGCGGAAGAATCGTCTTTGCGCGAGAAGCAGCTTCTTCGTCTCCGGGAGCCGGAGAGAGCGGCAACTTCGCAAAGGTGATGAAACAAGCCGTACAACACTGCGATTGTGTGCGCAGCTTGCCAACTGAGAGAAAACAGTACCTGACCACTCTCCTGCCTTTTCTATTCACATGAACATTCGATTGCAAGCTGTTTTGGACAACTTTCTTTCTCTTCTTGCAAAACACTCGGCAGACCTCCGTGCAGCCTCTAGAACACGATGGGAGATGTTTTTTGTGCTGGCACAGTTTCTCCTTGCCAGACAGAGTGGAAAAGCTTTTTGCTAAGATGTAGACGAGAAGAGAGGCTAAAGACGAAGGTACGGTGCTCTGCAGAGCTAAGCACCGCTCCCGGACCTCTTTCGGCAGAAGGCGCACACCGCAGAGCACTGTGAGCGGCAGAATCGTCTTTGCGCGAAGAAGCAGCTTCTTCGTCTCCGGGAGCCGGAGAGAGTGGCAACTTCGCAAAGGTGATGAAACAAGCTGTACAACACTGCGATTGTGTGCGCAGCTTGCCAACTGAGAGAAAACAGTACCTGACCACTCTCCTGCATTTTCTATTCACATGAACATTCGATTGGAAGCTCTTTTGGACAACTTTCTTTCTCTTCTTGCAAAACACTCGGCAGACCTGCGTGCAGCCTCTAGAACACGATGGGAGATGTTTTCTGTGCTGGCACAGTTTCTCCTTGCCAGACAGAGTGGAAAAGCTTTTTGCTAAGATGTAGACGAGAAGAGAGGCTAAAGACGAAGGTACGGTGCTCTGCAGAGCTAAGCACCGCTCCCAGGCGTCTTTCGGCAGAAGGCGCACACCGCAGAGCACTGTGAGCGGCAGAATCGTCTTTGCGCGAAGAAGCAGCTTCTTCGTCTCCGGGAGCCGGAGAGAGCGGCAACTTCGCAAAGGTGATGAAACAAGCTGTACAACACTGCGATTGTGTGCGCAGCTTGCCAACTGAGAGAAAACAGTACCTGACCACTCTCCTGCCTTTTCTATTCACATGAACATTCGATTGCAAGCTGTTTTGGACAACTTTCTTTCTCTTCTTGCAAAACACTCGGCAGACCTCCGTGCAGCCTCTAGAACACGATGGGAGATGTTTTTTGTGCTGGCACAGTTTCTCCTTGCCAGACAGAGTGGAAAAGCTTTTTGCTAAGATTTAGACGAGAAGAGAGGCTAAAGACGAAGGTACGGTGCTCTGCAGAGCAAAGCACCGCTCCCGGACCACTTTCGGCAGAAGGCGCACACCGCAGAGCACTGTGAGCGGCAGAATCGTCTTTGCGCGAAGAAGCAGCTTCTTCGTCTCCGGGAGCCGGAGAGAGCGGCAACTTCGCAAAGGTGATGAAACAAGCTGTACAACACTGCGATTGTGTGCGCAGCTTGCCAACTGAGAGAAAACAGTACCTGACCACTCTCCTGCCTTTTCTATTCACATGAACATTCGATTGCAAGCTGTTTTGGACAACTTTCTTTCTCTTCTTGCAAAACACTCGGCAGATCTCCGTGCAGCTTCTAGAACACGATGGGAGATGTTTTATGTGCTGGCAAAGTTTCTCCTTGCCAGACAGAGTGGAAAAGCTTTTTGCTAAGATGTAGACGAGAAGAGAGGCTAAAGACGAAGGTACGGTGCTCTGCAGAGCTAAGCACCGCTCCCGGACCTCTTTCGGCAGAAGGCGCACACCGCAGAGCACAGTGAGCGGAAGAATCGTCTTTGCGCGAAGAAGCAGCTTCTTCGTCTCCGGGAGCCGGAGAGAGCGGCAGCTTCGCAAAGGTGATGAAACAAGCTGTACAACACTGCGATTGTGTGCGCAGCATGACAACTGAGAGAAAACAGTACCTGACCACTCTCCTGCCTTTTCTATTCACATGAATATTGGAATGGAAGCTCTTTTGGACAACTTTCTTTCTCTTCTTGCAAAACACTCGGCAGACCTCCGTGCAGCCTCTAGAACACGATGGGAGATGTTTTCTGTGCTGGCACAGTTTCTCCTTGCCAGACAGAGTGGAAAAGCTTTTTGCTAAGATGTAGACGAGAAGAGAGGCTAAAGACGAAGGTACGGTGCTCTGCAGAGCTAAGCACCGCTCCCGGACCTTTTTCGGCAGAAGGCGCACACCGCAGAGCACTGTGAGCGGCAGAATCGTCTTTGCGCGAAAAAGCAGCTTCTTCGTCTCCGGGAGCCGGAGAGAGCGGCAACTTCGCAAAGGTGATGAAACAAGCTGTACAACACTGCGATTGTGTGCGCAGCTTGCCAACTGAGAGAAAACAGTACCTGACCACTCTCCTGCCTGTTGTAATCACATGAACATTCGATTGCAAGCTGTTTTGGACAACTTTCTCTTCTTGCAAAACACTCGGCAGACCTGCGTGCAGCCTCTAGAACACGATGGGAGATGTTTTTTGTGCTGGCACAGTTTCTCCTTGCCAGACAGAGTGGAAAAGCTTTTTGCTAAGATGTAGACGAGAAGAGAGGCTAAAGACGAAGGTACGGTGCTCTGCAGAGCTAAGCAGCGCTGCCGGACCTCTTTCGGCAGAAGGCGCACACCGCAGAGCACTGTGAGCGGCAGAATCGCCTTTGCGCGAAGAAGCAGCTTCTTCGTCTCCGGGAGCCGGAGAGAGCGGCAACTTCGCAAAGGTGATGAAACAAGCCGTAAAACACTGCGATTGTGTGCGCCGCTTGCCAACTGAGAGAAAACAGTACCTGACCACTCTCCTGCATTTTCTATTCAGATGAACATTCGATTGGAAGCTGTTTTGGACAACTTTCTTTCTCTTCTTGCAAAACACTCGGCAGACCTGCGTGCAGCCTCTAGAACACGATGGGAGATGTTTTCTGTGCTGGCACAGTTTCTCCTTGCCAGACAGAGTGGAAAAGCTTTTTGCTAAGATGTAGACGAGAAGAGAGGCTAAAGAAGCAGGTAGAGTGCACTGCAGAGCTAAGCACAGCTCCCGGACCTCTTTCGGCAGAAGGCGCACACCGCAGAGCACTGTGAGCGGCAGAATCGTCTTTGCGCGAAGAAGCAGCTTCTTCGTCTCCTGGAGCCGGAGAGAGCGGCAACTTCGCAAAGGTGATGAAACAAGCTGTACAACACTGCGATTGTGTGCGCAGCTTGCCAACTGAGAGAAAACAGTACCTGACCACTCTCCTGCCTTTTCTATTCACATGAACATTCGATTGCAAGCTGTTTTGGACAACTTTCTTTCTCTTCTTGCAAAACACTCGGCAGACCTGCGTGCAGCCTCTAGAACACGATGGGAGATGTTTTCTGTGCTGGCAGAGTTTCTCCTTGCCAGACAGAGTGGAAAAGCTTTTTGCTAAGATGTAGACGAGAAGAGAGGCTAAAGACGAAGGTACGGTGCTCTGCAGAGCAAAGCACCGCTCCCGGACCACTTTCGGCAGAAGGCGCACACCGCAGAGCACTGTGAGCGGCAGAATCGTCTTTGCGCGAAGAAGCAGCTTCTTCGTCTCCGGGAGCCGGAGAGAGCGGCAACTTCGCAAAGGTGATGAAACAAGCTGTACAACACTGCGATTGTGTGCGCAGCTTGCCAACTGAGAGAAAACAGTACCTGACCACTCTCCTGCCTTTTCTATTCACATGAACATTCGATTGCAAGCTGTTTTGGACAACTTTCTTTCTCTTCTTGCAAAACAATCGGCAGATCTCCGTGCAGCTTCTAGAACACGATGGGAGATGTTTTATGTGCTGGCAAAGTTTCTCCTGGCCAGACAGAGTGGAAAAGCTTTTTGCTAAGATGTAGACGAGAAGAGAGGCTAAAGACAAAGGTACGGTGCTCTGCAGAGCTAAGCACCGCTCCCGGACCTCTTTCGGCAGAAGGCGCACACCGCAGAGCACAGTGAGCGGAAGAATCGTCTTTGCGCGAAGAAGCAGCTTCTTCGTCTCCGGGAGCCGGAGAGAGCGGCAGCTTCGCAAAGGTGATGAAACAAGCTGTACAACACTGCGATTGTGTGCGCAGCTTGCCAACTGAGAGAAAACAGTACCTGACCACTCTCCTTCCTTTTCTATTCACATGAACATTCGATTGGAAGCTCTTTTGGACAACTTTCTTTCTCTTCTTGCAAAACACTCTGCAGGCCTCCGTGCAGCCTCTAGAACACGATGGGAGATATTTTTTGTGCTGGCACAGTTTCTCCTTGCCAGACAGAGTGGAAAAGCTTTTTGCTAAGATGTAGACGAGAAGAGAGGCTAAAGACGAAGGTACGGTGCTCTGCAGAGCAAAGCACCGCTCCCGGACCTCTTTCGGCAGAAGGCGCACACCGCAGAGCACTGTGAGCGGCAGAATCGTCTTTGCGCGAAGAAGCAGCTTCTTCGTCTCCGGGAGCCGGAGAGAGCGGCAACTTCGCAAAGGTGATGAAACAAGCTGTACAACACTGCGATTGTGTGCGCAGCTTGCCAACTGAGAGAAAACAGTACCTGACCACTCTCCTTCCTTTTCTATTCACATGAACATTCGATTGGAAGCTCTTTTGGACAACTTTCTTTCTCTTCTTGCAAAACACTCTGCAGACCTCCGTGCAGCCTCTAGAACACGATGGGAGATATTTTTTGTGCTGGCACAGTTTCTCCTTGCCAGACAGAGTGGAAAAGCTTTTTGCTAAGATGTAGACGAGAAGAGAGGCTAAAGACGAAGGTACGGTGCTCTGCAGAGCAAAGCACCACTCCCGGACCACTTTCGGCAGAAGGCGCACACCGCAGAGCACTGTGAGCGGCAGAATCGTCTTTGCGCGAAGAAGCAGCTTCTTCGTCTCCGGGAGCCGGAGAGAGCGGCAACTTCGCAAAGGTGATGAAACAAGCTGTACAACACTGCGATTGTGTGCGCAGCTTGCCAACTGAGAGAAAACAGTACCTGACCACTCTCCTGCCTTTTCTATTCACATGAACATTCGATTGCAAGCTGTTTTGGACAACTTTCTTTCTCTTCTTGCAAAACACTCGGCAGATCTCCGTGCAGCGTCTAGAACACGATGGGAGATGTTTTCTGTGCTGGCAAAATTTCTCCTGGCCAGTCAGAGTGGAAAAGCTTTTTGCTAAGATGTAG
The DNA here is from genome assembly GCF_028551555.1 of Melozone crissalis. Classification (NCBI taxonomy): domain Eukaryota; kingdom Metazoa; phylum Chordata; class Aves; order Passeriformes; family Passerellidae; genus Melozone; species Melozone crissalis. Next base: position 1,350,189 of record NW_026535937.1, read on the forward strand.
ACCAGAAGAGAGGCTAAAGACGAAGGTACGGTGCTCTGCTGAGCTAAGCACCGCTCCCGGACCTCTTTCGGCAGAAGGCGCACACCGCAGAGCACAGTGAGCGGAAGAATCGTCTTTGCGCGAAGAAGCAGCTTCTTCGTCTCCGGGAGCCGGAGAGAGCGGCAGCTTCGCAAAGGTGATGAAACAAGCTGTACAACACTGCGATTGTGTGCGCAGCTTGCCAACTGAGAGAAAACAGTACCTTACCACTCTCCTGCCTTTTCTATTCACATGAACATTCGATTGCAAGCTGTTTTGGACAACTTTCTTTCTCTTCTTGCAAAACACTCGGCAGACCTGCGTGCAGCCTCTAGAACACGATGGGAGATGTTTTTTGTGCTGGCACAGTTTCTCCATGCCAGACAGAGAGGAAAAGCTTTTTGCTAAGATGTAGACGAGAAGAGAGGCTAAAGAAGCAGGTATGGTGCTCTGCAGAGCTAAGCACCGCTCCCGGGCCTCTTTCGGCAGAAGGCGCACACCGCAGAGCACTGTGAGCGGCAGAATCGCCTTTGCGCGAAGAAGCAGCTTCTTCGTCTCCGGGAGCCGGAGAGAGCGGCAACTTCGCAAAGGTGATGAAACAAGCTGTACAACACTGCGATTGTGTGCGCAGCTTGCCAACTGAGAGAAAACAGTACCTGACCACTCTCCTGCCTGTTGTAATCACATGAACATTCGATTGGAAGCTGTTTTGGACAACTTTCTTTCTCTTCTTGCAAAACACTCGGCAGACCTGCGTGCAGCCTCTAGAACACGATGGGAGATGTTTTCTGTGCTGGCACAGTTTCTCCTTGCCAGACAGAGTGGAAAAGCTTTTTGCTAAGATGTAGACGAGAAGAGAGGCTAAAGACGAAGGTACGGTGCTCTGCAGAGCTAAGCACCGCTCCCGGACCTCTTTCGGCAGAAGGCGCACACCGCAGAGCACTGTGAGCGGCAGAATCGCCTTTGCGCGAAGAAGCAGCTTCTTCGTCTCCGGGAGCCGGAGAGAGCGGCAACTTCGCAAAGGTGATGAAACAAGCTGTACAACACTGCGATTGTGTGCGCAGCTTGCCAACTGAGAGAAAACAGTACCTGACCACTCTCCTGCCTTTTGTAATCACATGAACATTCGATTGGAAGCTGTTTTGGACAACTTTCTTTCTCTTCTTGCAAAACACTCGGCAGACCTCCGTGCAGCCTCTAGAACACGATGGGAGATGTTTTCTGTGCTGGTAAAGTTTCTCCTTGCCAGACAGAGTGGAAAAGCTTTTTGCTAAGATGTAGACCAGAAGAGAGGCTAAAGACGAAGGTACGGTGCTCTGCAGAGCTAAGCACCGCTACCGGGCGTCTTTCGGCAGAAGGCGCACACCGCAGAGCACTGTGAGCGGCAGAATCGCCTTTGCGCGAAGAAGCAGCTTCTTCGTCTCCGGGAGCCGGAGAGAGCGGCAACTTCGCAAAGGTGATGAAACAAGCTGTACAACACTGCGATTGTGTGCGCAGCTTGCCAACTGAGAGAAAACAGTACCTGACCACTCTCCTGCCTTTTCTATTCACATGAACATTCGATTGGAAGCTCTTTAGGACAACTTTCTTTCTCTTCTTGCAAAACACTCGGCAGACCTCCGTGCAGCCTCTAGAACACGATGCGAGATGTTTTCTGTGCTGGCACAGTTTCTCCATGCCAGACAGAGTGGAAAAGCTTTTTGCTAAGATGTAGACGAGAAGAGAGGCTAAAGAAGCAGGTATGGTGCTCTGCAGAGCTAAGCACCGCTCCCGGGCCTCTTTCGGCAGAAGGCGCACACCGCAGAGCACTGTGAGCGGCAGAATCGTCTTTGCGCGAAGAAGCAGCTTCTTCGTCTCCGGGAGCCGGAGAGAGCGGCAACTTCGCAAAGGTGATGAAACAAGCTGTACGACACTGCGATTGTGTGCGCAACTTGCCAACTGAGAGAAAACAGTACCTGACCACTCTCCTGCATTTTCTATTAACATGAACATTCGATTGCAAGCTGTTTTGGACAACTTTCTTTCTCTTCTTTCAAAACACTCGGCAGACATGCGTGCAGCCTCTAGAACACGATGGGAGATGTTTTCTGTGCTGGCACAGTTTCTCCTTGCCAGACAGAGTGGAAAAGCTTTTTGCTAAGATTTAGACAAGAAGAGAGGCTAAAGACGAAGGTACGGTGCTCTGCAGAGCTAAGCACCGCTCCCGGACCTCTTTCGGCAGAAGGCGCACACCGCAGAGCACTGTGAGCGGCAGAATCGCCTTTGCGCGAAGAAGCAGCTTCTTCGTCTCCGGGAGCCGGAGAGAGCGGCAACTTCGCAAAGGTGATGAAACAAGCTGTACAACACTGCGATTGTGTGCGCAGCTTGCCAACTGAGAGAAAACAGTACCTGACCACTCTCCTGCCTTTTCTATTCACATGAACATTCGATTGCAAGCTGTTTTGGACAACTTTCTTTCTGTTCTTGCAAAACACTCGGCAGACCTCCGTGCAGCCTCTAGAACACGATGGGAGATGTTTTCTGTGCTGGCACAGTTTCTCCTTGCCAGACAGAGTGGAAAAGCTTTTTGCTAAGATGTAGACGAGAAGAGAGGCTAAAGAAGCAGGTAGAGTGCACTGCAGAGCTAAGCACAGCTCCCGGACCTCTTTCGGCAGAAGGCGCACACCGCAGAGCACTGTGAGCGGCAGAATCGTCTTTGCGCGAAGAAGCAGCTTCTTCGTCTCCTGGAGCCGGAGAGAGCGGCAACTTCGCAAAGGTGATGAAACAAGCTGTACAACACTGCGATTGTGTGCGCAGCTTGCCAACTGAGAGAAAACAGTACCTGACCACTCTCCTGCCTTTTCTATTCACATGAACATTCGATTGGAAGCTCTTTTGGACAACTTTCTTTCTCTTCTTGCAAAACACTCGGCAGACCTCCGTGCAGCCTCTAGAACACGATGGGAGATGTTTTCTGTGCTGGCACAGTTTCTCCATGCCAGACAGAGTGGAAAAGCTTTTTGCTAAGATGTAGACGAGAAGAGAGGCTAAAGAAGCAGGTATGGTGCTCTGCAGAGCTAAGCACCGCTCCCGGGCCTCTTTCGGCAGAAGGCGCACACCGCAGAGCACTGTGAGCGGCAGAATCGTCTTTGCGCGAAGAAGCAGCTTCTTCGTCTCCGGGAGCCGGAGAGAGCGGCAACTTCGCAAAGGTGATGAAACAAGCTGTACGACACTGCGATTGTGCGCGCAACTTGCCAACTGAGAGAAAACAGTACCTGACCACTCTCCTGCATTTTCTATTAACATGAACATTCGATTGGAAGCTGTTTTGGACAACTTTCTTTCTCTTCTTTCAAAACACTCGGCAGACCTGCGTGCAGCCTCTAGAACACGATGGGAGATGTTTTCTGTGCTGGCACAGTTTCTCCTTGCCAGACAGAGTGGAAAAGCTTTTTGCTAAGATTTAGACAAGAAGAGAGGCTAAAGACGAAGGTACGGTGCTCTGCAGAGCTAAGCACCGCTCCCGGACCTCTTTCGGCAGAAGGCGCACACCGCAGAGCACTGTGAGCGGCAGAATCGCCTTTGCGCGAAGAAGCAGCTTCTTCGTCTCCGGGAGCCGGAGAGAGCGGCAACTTCGCAAAGGTGATGAAACAAGCTGTACAACACTGCGATTGTGTGCGCAGCTTGCCAACTGAGAGAAAACAGTACCTGACCACTCTCCTGCCTTTTCTATTCACATGAACATTCGATTGCAAGCTGTTTTGGACAACTTTCTTTCTCTTCTTGCAAAACACTCGGCAGACCTCCGTGCAGCCTCTAGAACACGATGGGAGATGTTTTCTGTGCTGGCACAGTTTCTCCTTGCCAGACAGAGTGGAAAAGCTTTTTGCTAAGATGTAGACGAGAAGAGAGGCTAAAGAAGCAGGTAGAGTGCACTGCAGAGCTAAGCACAGCTCCCGGACCTCTTTCGGCAGAAGGCGCACACCGCAGAGCACTGTGAGCGGCAGAATCGTCTTTGCGCGAAGAAGCAGCTTCTTCGTCTCCGGGAGCCGGAGAGAGCGGCAACTTCGCAAAGGTGATGAAACAAGCTGTACAACACTGCGATTGTGTGCGCAGCTTGCCAACTGAGAGAAAACAGTACCTGACCACTCTCCTGCCTTTTCTATTCACATGAACATTCGATTGCAAGCTGTTTTGGACAACTTTCTTTCTCTTCTTGCAAAACACTCGGCAGACCTCCGTGCAGCCTCTAGAACACGATGGGAGATGTTTTCTGTGCTGGCACAGTTTCTCCTTGCCAGACAGAGTGGAAAAGCTTTTTGCTAAGATGTAGACGAGAAGAGAGGCTAAAGACGAAGGTACGGTGCTCTGCAGAGCAAAGCACCTCTCCCGGACCACTTTCGGCAGAAGGCGCACACCGCAGAGCACTGTGAGCGGCAGAATCGTCTTTGCGCGAAGAAGCAGCTTCTTCGTCTCCGGGAGCCGGAGAGAGCGGCAACTTCGCAAAGGTGATGAAACAAGCTGTACAACACTGCGATTGTGTGCGCAGCTTGCCAACTGAGAGAAAACAGTACCTGACCACTCTCCTGCCTTTTCTATTCACATGAACATTCGATTGCAAGCTGTTTTGGACAACTTTCTTTCTCTTCTTGCAAAACACTCGGCAGATCTCCGTGCAGCTTCTAGAACACGATGGGAGATGTTTTATGTGCTGCCAAAATTTCTCCTGGCCAGAGTGGAAAAGCTTTTTGCTAAGATGTAGACGAGAAGAGAGGCTAAAGACGAAGGTACGGTGCTCTGCAGAGCCAAGCACCGCTCCCGGGCCTCTTTCGGCAGAAGGCGCACACCGCAGAGCACTGTGAGCGGCAGAATCGTCTTTGCGCGAAGAAGCAGCTTCTTCGTCTCCGGGAGCCGGAGAGAGCGGCAACTTCGCAAAGGTGATGAAACAAGCTGTACAACACTGCGATTGTGTGCGCAGCTTGCCAACTGAGAGAAAACAGTACCTTACCACTCTCCTGCCTGTTGTAATCACATGAACATTCGATTGCAAGCTGTTTTGGACAACTTTCTTTCTCTTCTTGCAAAACACTCGGCAGACCTGCGTGCAGCCTCTAGAACACGATGGGAGATGTTTTCTGTGCTGGCACAGTTTCTCCTTGCCAGACAGAGTGGAAAAGCTTTTTGCTAAGATGTAGACGAGAAGAGAGGCTAAAGACGAAGGTACGGTGCTCTGCAGAGCTAAGCAGCGCTGCCGGACCTCTTTCGGCAGAAGGCGCACACCGCAGAGCACTGTGAGCGGCAGAATCGCCTTTGCGCGAAGAAGCAGCTTCTTCGTCTCCGGGAGCCGGAGAGAGCGGCAACTTCGCAAAGGTGATGAAACAAGCCGTAAAACACTGCGATTGTGTGCGCCGCTTGCCAACTGAGAGAAAACAGTACCTGACCACTCTCCTGCATTTTCTATTCAGATGAACATTCGATTGGAAGCTGTTTTGGACAACTTTCTTTCTCTTCTTGCAAAACACTCGGCAGACCTGCGTGCAGCCTCTAGAACACGATGGGAGATGTTTTCTGTGCTGGCACAGTTTCTCCTTGCCAGACAGAGTGGAAAAGCTTTTTGCTAAGATGTAGACGAGAAGAGAGGCTAAAGAAGCAGGTAGAGTGCACTGCAGAGCTAAGCACAGCTCCCGGACCTCTTTCGGCAGAAGGCGCACACCGCAGAGCACTGTGAGCGGCAGAATCGTCTTTGCGCGAAGAAGCAGCTTCTTCGTCTCCTGGAGCCGGAGAGAGCGGCAACTTCGCAAAGGTGATGAAACAAGCTGTACAACACTGCGATTGTGTGCGCAGCTTGCCAACTGAGAGAAAACAGTACCTGACCACTCTCCTGCCTTTTCTATTCACATGAACATTCGATTGCAAGCTGTTTTGGACAACTTTCTTTCTCTTCTTGCAAAACACTCGGCAGACCTGCGTGCAGCCTCTAGAACACGATGGGAGATGTTTTCTGTGCTGGCAGAGTTTCTCCTTGCCAGACAGAGTGGAAAAGCTTTTTGCTAAGATGTAGACGAGAAGAGAGGCTAAAGACGAAGGTACGGTGCTCTGCAGAGCAAAGCACCGCTCCCGGACCACTTTCGGCAGAAGGCGCACACCGCAGAGCACTGTGAGCGGCAGAATCGTCTTTGCGCGAAGAAGCAGCTTCTTCGTCTCCGGGAGCCGGAGAGAGCGGCAACTTCGCAAAGGTGATGAAACAAGCTGTACAACACTGCGATTGTGTGCGCAGCTTGCCAACTGAGAGAAAACAGTACCTGACCACTCTCCTGCCTTTTCTATTCACATGAACATTCGATTGCAAGCTGTTTTGGACAACTTTCTTTCTCTTCTTGCAAAACAATCGGCAGATCTCCGTGCAGCTTCTAGAACACGATGGGAGATGTTTTATGTGCTGGCAAAGTTTCTCCTGGCCAGACAGAGTGGAAAAGCTTTTTGCTAAGATGTAGACGAGAAGAGAGGCTAAAGACAAAGGTACGGTGCTCTGCAGAGCTAAGCACCGCTCCCGGACCTCTTTCGGCAGAAGGCGCACACCGCAGAGCACAGTGAGCGGAAGAATCGTCTTTGCGCGAAGAAGCAGCTTCTTCGTCTCCGGGAGCCGGAGAGAGCGGCAGCTTCGCAAAGGTGATGAAACAAGCTGTACAACACTGCGATTGTGTGCGCAGCTTGCCAACTGAGAGAAAACAGTACCTGACCACTCTCCTTCCTTTTCTATTCACATGAACATTCGATTGGAAGCTCTTTTGGACAACTTTCTTTCTCTTCTTGCAAAACACTCTGCAGGCCTCCGTGCAGCCTCTAGAACACGATGGGAGATATTTTTTGTGCTGGCACAGTTTCTCCTTGCCAGACAGAGTGGAAAAGCTTTTTGCTAAGATGTAGACGAGAAGAGAGGCTAAAGACGAAGGTACGGTGCTCTGCAGAGCAAAGCACCGCTCCCGGACCTCTTTCGGCAGAAGGCGCACACCGCAGAGCACTGTGAGCGGCAGAATCGTCTTTGCGCGAAGAAGCAGCTTCTTCGTCTCCGGGAGCCGGAGAGAGCGGCAACTTCGCAAAGGTGATGAAACAAGCTGTACAACACTGCGATTGTGTGCGCAGCTTGCCAACTGAGAGAAAACAGTACCTGACCACTCTCCTTCCTTTTCTATTCACATGAACATTCGATTGGAAGCTCTTTTGGACAACTTTCTTTCTCTTCTTGCAAAACACTCTGCAGACCTCCGTGCAGCCTCTAGAACACGATGGGAGATATTTTTTGTGCTGGCACAGTTTCTCCTTGCCAGACAGAGTGGAAAAGCTTTTTGCTAAGATGTAGACGAGAAGAGAGGCTAAAGACGAAGGTACGGTGCTCTGCAGAGCAAAGCACCACTCCCGGACCACTTTCGGCAGAAGGCGCACACCGCAGAGCACTGTGAGCGGCAGAATCGTCTTTGCGCGAAGAAGCAGCTTCTTCGTCTCCGGGAGCCGGAGAGAGCGGCAACTTCGCAAAGGTGATGAAACAAGCTGTACAACACTGCGATTGTGTGCGCAGCTTGCCAACTGAGAGAAAACAGTACCTGACCACTCTCCTGCCTTTTCTATTCACATGAACATTCGATTGCAAGCTGTTTTGGACAACTTTCTTTCTCTTCTTGCAAAACACTCGGCAGATCTCCGTGCAGCGTCTAGAACACGATGGGAGATGTTTTCTGTGCTGGCAAAATTTCTCCTGGCCAGTCAGAGTGGAAAAGCTTTTTGCTAAGATGTAGACCAGAAGAGAGGCTAAAGACGAAGGTACGGTGCTCTGCTGAGCTAAGCACCGCTCCCGGACCTCTTTCGGCAGAAGGCGCACACCGCAGAGCACAGTGAGCGGAAGAATCGTCTTTGCGCGAAGAAGCAGCTTCTTCGTCTCCGGGAGCCGGAGAGAGCGGCAGCTTCGCAAAGGTGATGAAACAAGCTGTACAACACTGCGATTGTGTGCGCAGCTTGCCAACTGAGAGAAAACAGTACCTTACCACTCTCCTGCCTTTTCTATTCACATGAACATTCGATTGCAAGCTGTTTTGGACAACTTTCTTTCTCTTCTTGCAAAACACTCGGCAGACCTGCGTGCAGCCTCTAGAACACGATGGGAGATGTTTTTTGTGCTGGCACAGTTTCTCCATGCCAGACAGAGAGGAAAAGCTTTTTGCTAAGATGTAGACGAGAAGAGAGGCTAAAGAAGCAGGTATGGTGCTCTGCAGAGCTAAGCACCGCTCCCGGGCCTCTTTCGGCAGAAGGCGCACACCGCAGAGCACTGTGAGCGGCAGAATCGCCTTTGCGCGAAGAAGCAGCTTCTTCGTCTCCGGGAGCCGGAGAGAGCGGCAACTTCGCAAAGGTGATGAAACAAGCTGTACAACACTGCGATTGTGTGCGCAGCTTGCCAACTGAGAGAAAACAGTACCTGACCACTCTCCTGCCTGTTGTAATCACATGAACATTCGATTGGAAGCTGTTTTGGACAACTTTCTTTCTCTTCTTGCAAAACACTCGGCAGACCTGCGTGCAGCCTCTAGAACACGATGGGAGATGTTTTCTGTGCTGGCACAGTTTCTCCTTGCCAGACAGAGTGGAAAAGCTTTTTGCTAAGATGTAGACGAGAAGAGAGGCTAAAGACGAAGGTACGGTGCTCTGCAGAGCTAAGCACCGCTCCCGGACCTCTTTCGGCAGAAGGCGCACACCGCAGAGCACTGTGAGCGGCAGAATCGCCTTTGCGCGAAGAAGCAGCTTCTTCGTCTCCGGGAGCCGGAGAGAGCGGCAACTTCGCAAAGGTGATGAAACAAGCTGTACAACACTGCGATTGTGTGCGCAGCTTGCCAACTGAGAGAAAACAGTACCTGACCACTCTCCTGCCTTTTGTAATCACATGAACATTCGATTGGAAGCTGTTTTGGACAACTTTCTTTCTCTTCTTGCAAAACACTCGGCAGACCTCCGTGCAGCCTCTAGAACACGATGGGAGATGTTTTCTGTGCTGGTAAAGTTTCTCCTTGCCAGACAGAGTGGAAAAGCTTTTTGCTAAGATGTAGACCAGAAGAGAGGCTAAAGACGAAGGTACGGTGCTCTGCAGAGCTAAGCACCGCTACCGGGCGTCTTTCGGCAGAAGGCGCACACCGCAGAGCACTGTGAGCGGCAGAATCGCCTTTGCGCGAAGAAGCAGCTTCTTCGTCTCCGGGAGCCGGAGAGAGCGGCAACTTCGCAAAGGTGATGAAACAAGCTGTACAACACTGCGATTGTGTGCGCAGCTTGCCAACTGAGAGAAAACAGTACCTGACCACTCTCCTGCCTTTTCTATTCACATGAACATTCGATTGGAAGCTCTTTAGGACAACTTTCTTTCTCTTCTTGCAAAACACTCGGCAGACCTCCGTGCAGCCTCTAGAACACGATGCGAGATGTTTTCTGTGCTGGCACAGTTTCTCCATGCCAGACAGAGTGGAAAAGCTTTTTGCTAAGATGTAGACGAGAAGAGAGGCTAAAGAAGCAGGTATGGTGCTCTGCAGAGCTAAGCACCGCTCCCGGGCCTCTTTCGGCAGAAGGCGCACACCGCAGAGCACTGTGAGCGGCAGAATCGTCTTTGCGCGAAGAAGCAGCTTCTTCGTCTCCGGGAGCCGGAGAGAGCGGCAACTTCGCAAAGGTGATGAAACAAGCTGTACGACACTGCGATTGTGTGCGCAACTTGCCAACTGAGAGAAAACAGTACCTGACCACTCTCCTGCATTTTCTATTAACATGAACATTCGATTGCAAGCTGTTTTGGACAACTTTCTTTCTCTTCTTTCAAAACACTCGGCAGACATGCGTGCAGCCTCTAGAACACGATGGGAGATGTTTTCTGTGCTGGCACAGTTTCTCCTTGCCAGACAGAGTGGAAAAGCTTTTTGCTAAGATTTAGACAAGAAGAGAGGCTAAAGACGAAGGTACGGTGCTCTGCAGAGCTAAGCACCGCTCCCGGACCTCTTTCGGCAGAAGGCGCACACCGCAGAGCACTGTGAGCGGCAGAATCGCCTTTGCGCGAAGAAGCAGCTTCTTCGTCTCCGGGAGCCGGAGAGAGCGGCAACTTCGCAAAGGTGATGAAACAAGCTGTACAACACTGCGATTGTGTGCGCAGCTTGCCAACTGAGAGAAAACAGTACCTGACCACTCTCCTGCCTTTTCTATTCACATGAACATTCGATTGCAAGCTGTTTTGGACAACTTTCTTTCTCTTCTTGCAAAACACTCGGCAGACCTCCGTGCAGCCTCTAGAACACGATGGGAGATGTTTTCTGTGCTGGCACAGTTTCTCCTTGCCAGACAGAGTGGAAAAGCTTTTTGCTAAGATGTAGACGAGAAGAGAGGCTAAAGAAGCAGGTAGAGTGCACTGCAGAGCTAAGCACAGCTCCCGGACCTCTTTCGGCAGAAGGCGCACACCGCAGAGCACTGTGAGCGGCAGAATCGTCTTTGCGCGAAGAAGCAGCTTCTTCGTCTCCTGGAGCCGGAGAGAGCGGCAACTTCGCAAAGGTGATGAAACAAGCTGTACAACACTGCGATTGTGTGCGCAGCTTGCCAACTGAGAGAAAACAGTACCTGACCACTCTCCTGCCTTTTCTATTCACATGAACATTCGATTGGAAGCTCTTTTGGACAACTTTCTTTCTCTTCTTGCAAAACACTCGGCAGACCTCCGTGCAGCCTCTAGAACACGATGGGAGATGTTTTCTGTGCTGGCACAGTTTCTCCATGCCAGACAGAGTGGAAAAGCTTTTTGCTAAGATGTAGACGAGAAGAGAGGCTAAAGAAGCAGGTATGGTGCTCTGCAGAGCTAAGCACCGCTCCCGGGCCTCTTTCGGCAGAAGGCGCACACCGCAGAGCACTGTGAGCGGCAGAATCGTCTTTGCGCGAAGAAGCAGCTTCTTCGTCTCCGGGAGCCGGAGAGAGCGGCAACTTCGCAAAGGTGATGAAACAAGCTGTACGACACTGCGATTGTGCGCGCAACTTGCCAACTGAGAGAAAACAGTACCTGACCACTCTCCTGCATTTTCTATTAACATGAACATTCGATTGGAAGCTGTTTTGGACAACTTTCTTTCTCTTCTTTCAAAACACTCGGCAGACCTGCGTGCAGCCTCTAGAACACGATGGGAGATGTTTTCTGTGCTGGCACAGTTTCTCCTTGCCAGACAGAGTGGAAAAGCTTTTTGCTAAGATTTAGACAAGAAGAGAGGCTAAAGACGAAGGTACGGTGCTCTGCAGAGCTAAGCACCGCTCCCGGACCTCTTTCGGCAGAAGGCGCACACCGCAGAGCACTGTGAGCGGCAGAATCGCCTTTGCGCGAAGAAGCAGCTTCTTCGTCTCCGGGAGCCGGAGAGAGCGGCAACTTCGCAAAGGTGATGAAACAAGCTGTACAACACTGCGATTGTGTGCGCAGCTTGCCAACTGAGAGAAAACAGTACCTGACCACTCTCCTGCCTTTTCTATTCACATGAACATTCGATTGCAAGCTGTTTTGGACAACTTTCTTTCTCTTCTTGCAAAACACTCGGCAGACCTCCGTGCAGCCTCTAGAACACGATGGGAGATGTTTTCTGTGCTGGCACAGTTTCTCCTTGCCAGACAGAGTGGAAAAGCTTTTTGCTAAGATGTAGACGAGAAGAGAGGCTAAAGAAGCAGGTAGAGTGCACTGCAGAGCTAAGCACAGCTCCCGGACCTCTTTCGGCAGAAGGCGCACACCGCAGAGCACTGTGAGCGGCAGAATCGTCTTTGCGCGAAGAAGCAGCTTCTTCGTCTCCGGGAGCCGGAGAGAGCGGCAACTTCGCAAAGGTGATGAAACAAGCTGTACAACACTGCGATTGTGTGCGCAGCTTGCCAACTGAGAGAAAACAGTACCTGACCACTCTCCTGCCTTTTCTATTCACATGAACATTCGATTGCAAGCTGTTTTGGACAACTTTCTTTCTCTTCTTGCAAAACACTCGGCAGACCTCCGTGCAGCCTCTAGAACACGATGGGAGATGTTTTCTGTGCTGGCACAGTTTCTCCTTGCCAGACAGAGTGGAAAAGCTTTTTGCTAAGATGTAGACGAGAAGAGAGGCTAAAGACGAAGGTACGGTGCTCTGCAGAGCAAAGCACCTCTCCCGGACCACTTTCGGCAGAAGGCGCACACCGCAGAGCACTGTGAGCGGCAGAATCGTCTTTGCGCGAAGAAGCAGCTTCTTCGTCTCCGGGAGCCGGAGAGAGCGGCAACTTCGCAAAGGTGATGAAACAAGCTGTACAACACTGCGATTGTGTGCGCAGCTTGCCAACTGAGAGAAAACAGTACCTGACCACTCTCCTGCCTTTTCTATTCACATGAACATTCGATTGCAAGCTGTTTTGGACAACTTTCTTTCTCTTCTTGCAAAACACTCGGCAGATCTCCGTGCAGCTTCTAGAACACGATGGGAGATGTTTTATGTGCTGCCAAAATTTCTCCTGGCCAGAGTGGAAAAGCTTTTTGCTAAGATGTAGACGAGAAGAGAGGCTAAAGACGAAGGTACGGTGCTCTGCAGAGCCAAGCACCGCTCCCGGGCCTCTTTCGGCAGAAGGCGCACACCGCAGAGCACTGTGAGCGGCAGAATCGTCTTTGCGCGAAGAAGCAGCTTCTTCGTCTCCGGGAGCCGGAGAGAGCGGCAACTTCGCAAAGGTGATGAAACAAGCTGTACAACACTGCGATTGTGTGCGCAGCTTGCCAACTGAGAGAAAACAGTACCTTACCACTCTCCTGCCTGTTGTAATCACATGAACATTCGATTGCAAGCTGTTTTGGACAACTTTCTTTCTCTTCTTGCAAAACACTCGGCAGACCTGCGTGCAGCCTCTAGAACACGATGGGAGATGTTTTCTGTGCTGGCACAGTTTCTCCTTGCCAGACAGAGTGGAAAAGCTTTTTGCTAAGATGTAGACGAGAAGAGAGGCTAAAGACGAAGGTACGGTGCTCTGCAGAGCTAAGCACCGCTCCCGGGCGTCTTTCGGCAGAAGGCGCACACCGCAGAGCACAGTGAGCGGCAGAATCGTCTTTGCGCGAAGAAGCAGCTTCTTCGTCTCCGGGAGCCGGAGAGAGCGGCAACTTCGCAAAGGTGATGAAACAAGCTGTACAACACTGCGATTGTGTGCGCAGCTTGCCAACTGAGAGAAAACAGTACCTGACCACTCTCCTGCCTTTTCTATTCACATGAACATTCGATTGCAAGCTGTTTTGGACAACTTTCTTTCTCTTCTTGCAAAACACTCGGCAGACCTGCGTGCAGCCTCTAGAACACGATGGGAGATGTTTTCTGTGCTGGCACAGTTTCTCCTTGCCAGACAGAGTGGAAAAGCTTTTTGCTAAGATGTAGACGAGAAGAGAGGCTAAAGACGAAGGTACGGTGCTCTGCAGAGCCAAGCACCGCTCCCGGGCGTCTTTCGGCAGAAGGCGCACACCGCAGAGCACTGTGAGCGGCAGAATCGTCTTTGCGCGAAGAAGCAGCTTCTTCGTCTCCGGGAGCCGGAGAGAGCGGCAACTTCGCAAAGGTGATGAAACAAGCTGTACAACACTGCGATTGTGTGCGCAGCTTGCCAACTGAGAGAAAACAGTACCTGACCACTCTCCTGCCTTTTCTATTCACATGAACATTCGATTGGAAGCTGTTTTGGACAACTTTCTTTCTCTTCTTGCAAAACACTCGGCAGACCTGCGTGCAGCCTCTAGAACACGATGGGAGATGTTTTCTGTGCTGGCACAGTTTCTCCTTGCCAGACAGAGTGGAAAAGCTTTTTGCTAAGATGTAGACGAGAAGAGAGGCTAAAGACGAAGGTACGGTGCTCTGCAGAGCTAAGCACCGCTCCCGGGCGTCTTTCGGCAGAAGGCGCACACCGCAGAGCACTGTGAGCGGCAGAATCGTCTTTGCGCGAAGAAGCAGCTTCTTCGTCTCCGGGAGCCGGAGAGAGCGGCAACTTCGCAAAGGTGATGAAACAAGCCGTACAACACTGCGATTGTGTGCGCAGCTTGCCAACTGAGAGAAAACAGTACCTGACCACTCTCCTGCCTTTTCTATTCACATGAACATTCGATTGCAAGCTGTTTTGGACAACTTTCTTTCTCTTCTTGCAAAACACTCGGCAGACCTGCGTGCAGCCTCTAGAACACGATGGGAGATGTTTTCTGTGCTGGCACAGTTTCTCCTTGCCAGACAGAGTGGAAAAGCTTTTTGCTAAGATGTAGACGAGAAGAGAGGCTAAAGATGAAGGTACGGTGCTCTGCAGAGCTAAGCACCGCTCCCGGACCTCTTTCGGCAGAAGGCGCACACCGCAGAGCACTGTGAGCGGCAGAATCGCCTTTGCGCGAAGAAGCAGCTTCTTCGTCTCCGGGAGCCGGAGAGAGCGGCAACTTCGCAAAGGTGATGAAACAAGCTGTACAACACTGCGATTGTGTGCGCAGCTTGCCAACTGAGAGAAAACAGTACCTGACCACTCTCCTGCCTTTTCTATTCACATGAACATTCGATTGGAAGCTCTTTTGGACAACTTTCTTTCTCTTCTTGCAAAACACTCGGCAGACCTCCGTGCAGCCTCTAGAACACGATGGGAGATGTTTTCTGTGCTGGCACAGTTTCTCCTTGCCAGACAGAGTGGAAAAGCTTTTTGCTAAGATGTAGACGAGAAGAGAGGCTAAAGAAGCAGGTAGAGTGCACTGCAGAGCTAAGCACAGCTCCCGGACCTCTTTCGGCAGAATGCGCACACCGCAGAGCACTGTGAGCGGCAGAATCGTCTTTGCGCGAAGAAGCAGCTTCTTCGTCTCCTGGAGCCGGAGAGAGCGGCAACTTCGCAAAGGTGATGAAACAAGCTGTACAACACTGCGATTGTGTGCGCAGCTTGCCAACTGAGAGAAAACAGTACCTGACCACTCTCCTGCCTTTTCTATTCACATGAACATTCGATTGGAAGCTGTTTTGGACAACTTTCTTTCTCTTCTTGCAAAACACTCGGCAGACCTCCGTGCAGCCTCTAGAACACGATGGGAGATGTTTTCTGTGCTGGCACAGTTTCTCCTTGCCAGACAGAGTGGAAAAGCTTTTTGCTAAGATGTAGACGAGAAGAGAGGCTAAAGACGAAGGTACGGTGCTCTGCAGAGCAAAGCACCGCTCCCGGACCACTTTCGACAGAAGGCGCACACCGCAGAGCACTGTGAGCGGCAGAATCGTCTTTGCGCGAAGAAGCAGCTTCTTCGTCTCCGGGAGCCGGAGAGAGCGGCAACTTCGCAAAGGTGATGAAACAAGCTGTACAACACTGCGATTGTGTGCGCAGCATGCCAACTGAGAGAAAACAGTACCTGACCACTCTCCTGCCTTTTCTATTCACATGAACATTCGATTGCAAGCTGTTTTGGACAACTTTCTTTCTCTTCTTGCAAAACACTCGGCAGATCTTCGTGCAGCTTCTAGAACACAATGGGAGATGTTTTATGTGCTGGCACAGTTTCTCCTTGCCAGACAGAGTGGAAAAGCTTTTTGCTAAGATGTAGACGAGAAGAGAGGCTAAAGACGAAGGTACGGTGCTCTGCAGAGCTAAGCACCGCTCCCGGACCTCTTTCGGCAGAAGGCGCACACCGCAGAGCACTGTGAGCGGCAGAATCGTCTTTGCGCGAAGAAGCAGCTTCTTCGTCTCCGGGAGCCGGAGAGAGCGGCAACTTCGCAAAGGTGATGAAACAAGCTGTACAACACTGCGATTGTGTGCGCAGCTTGCCAAATGAGAGAAAACAGTACCTGACCACTCTCCTGCCTGTTGTAATCACATGAACATTCGATTGCAAGCTGTTTTGGACAACTTTCTTTCTCTTCTTGCAAAACACTCGGCAGACCTCCGTGCAGCCTCTAGAACACGATGGGAGATGTTTTTTGTGCTGGCACAGTTTCTCCTTGCCAGACAGAGTGGAAAAGCTTTTTGCTAAGATGTAGACGAGAAGAGAGGCTAAAGACGAAGGTACGGTGCTCTGCAGAGCTAAGCACCGCTCCCGGGCGTCTTTCGGCAGAAGGCGCACACCGCAGAGCACAGTGAGCGGCAGAATCGTCTTTGCGCGAAGAAGCAGCTTCTTCGTCTCCGGGAGCCGGAGAGAGCGGCAACTTCGCAAAGGTGATGAAACAAGCTGTACAACACTGCGATTGTGTGCGCAGCTTGCCAACTGAGAGAAAACAGTACCTGACCACTCTCCTGCCTTTTCTATTCACATGAACATTCGATTGGAAGCTGTTTTGGACAACTTTCTTTCTCTTCTTGCAAAACACTCGGCAGACCTGCGTGCAGCCTCTAGAACACGATGGGAGATGTTTTCTGTGCTGGCACAGTTTCTCCTTGCCAGACAGAGTGGAAAAGCTTTTTGCTAAGATGTAGACGAGAAGAGAGGCTAAAGACGAAGGTACGGTGCTCTGCAGAGCTAAGAACCGCTCCCGGACCTCTTTCGGCAGAAGGCGCACACCGCAGAGCACTGTGAGCGGCAGAATCGCCTTTGCGCGAAGAAGCAGCTTCTTCGTCTCCGGGAGCCGGAGAGAGCGGCAACTTCGCAAAGGTGATGAAACAAGCTGTACAACACTGCGATTGTGTGCGCAGCTTGCCAACTGAGAGAAAACAGTACCTGACCACTCTCCTGCCTTTTGTAATCACGTGAACATTCGATTGGAAGCTGTTTTGGACAACTTTCTTTCTCTTCTTGCAAAACACTCGGCAGACCTCCGTGCAGCATCTAGAACACGATGGGAGATGTTTTCTGTGCTGGTAAAGTTTCTCCTTGCCAGACAGAGTGGAAAAGCTTTTTGCTAAGATGTAGACCAGAAGAGAGGCTAAAGACGAAGGTACGGTGCTCTGCAGAGCAAAGCACAGCTCCCGGACCTCTTTCGGCAGAAGGCGCACACCGCAGAGCACTGTGAGCGGCAGAATCGTCTTTGCGCGAAGAAGCAGCTTCTTCGTCTCCGGGAGCCGGAGAGAGCGGCAACTTCGCAAAGGTGATGAAACAAGCTGTACAACACTGCGATTGTGTGCGCAGCTTGCCAACTGAGAGAAAACAGTACCTGACCACTCTCCTGCCTTTTCTATTCACATGAACATTCGATTGCAAGCTGTTTACGACAACTTTCTTTCTCTTCTTGCAAAACACTCGGCAGACCTCCGTGCAGCCTCTAGAACACGATGGGAGATGTTTTCTGTGCTGGCACAGTTTCTCCTTGCCAGACAGAGTGGAAAAGCTTTTTGCTAAGATGTAGACGAGAAGAGAGGCTAAAGAAGCAGGTAGAGTGCTCTGCAGAGCTAAGCACATCTCCCGGACCTCTTTCGGCAGAAGGCGCACACCGCAGAGCACTGTGAGCGGCAGAATCGTCTTTGCGCGAAGAAGCAGCTTCTTCGTCTCCGGGAGCCGGAGAGAGCGGCAGCTTCGCAAAGGTGATGAAACAAGCTGTACGACACTGCGATTGTGTGCGCAGCTTGCCAACTGAGAGAAAACAGTACCTGACCACTCTCCTGCCTTTTCTATTCACATGAACATTCGATTGCAAGCTGTTTTGGACAACTTTCTTTCTCTTCTTGCAAAACACTCGGCAGACCTCCGTGCAGCCTCTAGAACACGATGGGAGATGTTTTTTGTGCTGGCGCAGTTTCTCCTTGCCAGACAGAGTGGAAAAGCTTTTTGCTAAGATGTAGACGAGAAGAGAGGCTAAAGAAGCAGGTATGGTGCTCTGCAGAGCTAAGCACCGCTCCCGGGCGTCTTTCGGCAGAAGACGCACACCGCAGAGCACTGTGAGCGGCAGAATCGTCTTTGCGCGAAGAAGCAGCTTCTTCGTCTCCGGGAGCCGGAGAGAGCGGCAACTTCGCAAAGGTGATGAAACAAGCTGTACAACACTGCGATTGTGTGCGCAGCTTGCCAACTGAGAGAAAACAGTACCTGACCACTCTCCTGCATTTTCTATTCACATGAACATTCGATTGCAAGCTGTTTTGGACAACTTTCTTTCTCTTCTTGCAAAACACTCGGCAGACCTGCGTGCAGCCTCTAGAACACGATGGGAGATGTTTTCTGTGCTGGCACAGTTTCTCCTTGCCAGACAGAGTGGAAAAGCTTTTTGCTAAGATGTAGACGAGAAGAGAGTCTAAAGACGAAGGTACGGTGCTCTGCAGAGCAAAGCACCGCTCCCGGACCACTTTCGGCAGAAGGCGCACACCGCAGAGCACTGTGAGCGGCAGAATCGTCTTTGCGCGAAGAAGCAGCTTCTTCGTCTCCGGGAGCCGGAGAGAGCGGCAACTTGGCAAAGGTGATGAAACAAGCTGTACAACACTGCGATTGTGTGCGCAGCTTGCCAACTGAGAGAAAACAGTACCTGACCACTCTGCTGCCTTTTCTATTCACATGAACATTCGATTGCAAGCTGTTTTGGACAACTTTCTTTCTCTTCTTGCAAAACACTCGGCAGATCTCCGTGGAGCTTCTAGAACACGATGGGAGATGTTTTATGTGCTGGCAAAGTTTCTCCTGGCCAGACAGAGTGGAAAAGCTTTTTGCTAAGATGTAGACGAGAAGAGAGGCTAAAGACGAAGGTACGGTGCTCTGCAGAGCTAAGCACCGCTCCCAGACCTCTTTCGGCAGAAGGCGCACACCGCAGAGCACTGTGAGCGGCAGAATCGTCTTTGCGCGAAGAAGCAGCTTCTTCGTCTCCGGGAGTCGGAGAGAGCGGCAACTTCGCAAAGGTGATGAAACAAGCTGTACAACACTGCGATTGTGTGCGCAGCTTGCCAACTGAGAGAAAACAGTACCTGACCACTCTCCTGCCTTTTCTATTCACATGAACATTCGATTGCAAGCTGTTTTGGACAACTTTCTCTTCTTGCAAAACACTCGGCAGACCTGCGTGCAGCCTCTAGAACACGATGGGAGATGTTTTCTGTGCTGGCACAGTTTCTCCTTGCCAGACAGAGTGGAAAAGCTTTTTGCTAAGATGTAGACGAGAAGAGAGGCTAAAGAAGCAGGTAGAGTGCTCTGCAGAGCTAAGCACAGCTCTCGGACCACTTTCGGCAGAAGGCGCACACCGCAGAGCACTGTGAGCGGCAGAATCGTCTTTGCGCTAAGAAGCAGCTTCTTCGTCTCCGGGAGCCGGAGAGAGCGGCAGCTTCGCAAAGGTGATGAAACAAGCTGTACGACACTGCGATTGTGTGCGCAGCTTGCCAACTGAGAGAAAACAGTACCTGACCACTCTCCTGCCTTTTCTATTCACATGAACATTCGATTGCAAGCTGTTTTGGACAACTTTCTTTCTCTTCTTGCAAAACACTCGGCAGACCTCCGTGCAGCCTCTAGAACACGATGGGAGATGTTTTTTGTGCTGGCACAGTTTCTCCTTGCCAGACAGAGTGGAAAAGCTTTTTGCTAAGATGTAGACGAGAAGAGAGGCTAAACACGAAGGTACGGTGCTCTGCAGAGCAAAGCACCGCTCCCGGACCACTTTCGGCAGAAGGCGCACACCGCAGAGCACTGTGAGCGGCAGAATCGTCTTTGCGCGAAGAAGCAGCTTCTTCGTCTCCGGGAGCCGGAGAGAGCGGCAACTTGGCAAAGGTGATGAAACAAGCTGTACAACACTGCGATTGTGTGCGCAGCTTGCCAACTGAGAGAAAACAGTACCTGACCACTCTCCTGCCTGTTGTAATCACATGAACATTCGATTGCAAGCTGTTTTGGACAACTTTCTTTCTCTTCTTGCAAAACACTCGGCAGACCTCCGTGCAGCCTCTAGAACACGATGGGAGATGTTTTTTGTGCTGGCACAGTTTCTCCTTGCCAGACAGAGTGGAAAAGCTTTTTGCTAAGATGTAGACGAGAAGAGAGGCTAAAGACGAAGGTACGGTGCTCTGCAGAGCAAAGCACCGCTCCCGGACCACTTTCGGCAGAAGGCGCACACCGCAGAGCACTGTGAGCGGCAGAATCGTCTTTGCGCGAAGAAGCAGCTTCTTCGTCTCCGGGAGCCGGAAGAGAGCGGCAACTTCGCAAAGGTGATGAAACAAGCTGTACAACACTGCGATTGTGTGCGCAGCTTGCCAACTGAGAGAAAACAGTACCTGACCACTCTCCTGCCTTTTCTATTCACATGAACATTCGATTGCAAGCTGTTTTGGACAACTTTCTTTCTCTTCTTGCAAAACACTCGGCAGACCTCCGTGCAGCCTCTAGAACACGATGGGAGATGTTTTTTGTGCTGGCACAGTTTCTCCTTGCCAGACAGAGTGGAAAAGCTTTTTGCTAAGATGTAGACGAGAAGAGAGGCTAAAGACGAAGGTACGGTGCTCTGCAGAGCTAAGCACCGCTCCCGGACCTTTTTCGGCAGAAGGCGCACACCGCAGAGCACTGTGAGCGGCAGAATCGTCTTTGCGCGAAGAAGCAGCTTCTTCGTCTCCTGGAGCCGGAGAGAGCGGCAACTTCGCAAAGGTGATGAAACAAGCTGTACAACACTGCGATTGTGTGCGCAGCTTGCCAACTGAGAGAAAACAGTACCTGACCACTCTCCTGCCTTTTCTATTCACATGAACATTCGATTGGAAGCTGTTTTGGACAACTTTCTTTCTCTTCTTGCAAAACACTCGGCAGACCTGCGTGCAGCCTCTAGAACACGATGGGAGATGTTTTCTGTGCTGGCACAGTTTCTCCTTGCCAGACAGAGTGGAAAAGCTTTTTGCTAAGATGTAGACGAGAAGAGAGGCTAAAGACGAAGGTACGGTGCTCTGCAGAGCAAAGCACCGCTCCCGGACCACTTTCGGCAGAAGGCGCACACCGCAGAGCACAGTGAGCGGCAGAATCGTCTTTGCGCGAAGAAACAGCTTCTTCGTCTCCGGGAGCCGGAGAGAGCGGCAACTTCGCAAAGGTGATGAAACAAGCTGTACAACACTGCGATTGTGTGCGCAGCTTGCCAACTGAGAGAAAACAGTACCTGACCACTCTCCTGCCTTTTCTATTCACATGAACATTCGATTGCAAGCTGTTTTGGACAACTTTCTTTCTCTTCTTGCAAAACACTCGGCAGATCTCCGTGCAGCTTCTAGAACACGATGGGAGATGTTTTATGTGCTGGCAAAGTTTCTCCTTGCCAGACAGAGTGGAAAAGCTTTTTGCTAAGATGTAGACGAGAAGAGAGGCTAAAGACGAAGGTACGGTGCTCTGCAGAGCTAAGCACCGCTCCCGGACCTCTTTCGGCAGAAGGCGCACACCGCAGAGCACTGTGAGCGGCAGAATCGTCTTTGCGCGAAGAAGCAGCTTCTTCGTCTCCGGGAGCCGGAGAGAGCGGCAACTTCGCAAAGGTGATGAAACAAGCTGTACAACACTGCGATTGTGTGCGCAGCTTGCCAACTGAGAGAAAACAGTACCTGACCACTCTCCTGCCTTTTCTATTCACATGAACATTCGATTGGAAGCTGTTTTGGACAACTTTCTTTCTCTTCTTGCAAAACACTCGGCAGACCTGCGTGCAGCCTCTAGAACACGATGGGAGATGTTTTTTGTGCTGGCACAGTTTCTCCTTGCCAGACAGAGTGGAAAAGCTTTTTGCTAAGATGTAGACGAGAAGAGAGGCTAAAGACGAAGGTACGGTGCTCTGCAGAGCTAAGCACCGCTCCCGGGCGTCTTTCGGCAGAAGGCGCACACCGCAGAGCACAGTGAGCGGCAGAATCGTCTTTGCGCGAAGAAGCAGCTTCTTCGTCTCCGGGAGCCGGAGAGAGCGGCAACTTCGCAAAGGTGATGAAACAAGCTGTACAACACTGCGATTGTGTGCGCAGCTTGCCAACTGAGAGAAAACAGTACCTGACCACTCTCCTGCCTTTTCTATTCACATGAACATTCGATTGGAAGCTGTTTTGGACAACTTTCTTTCTCTTCTTGCAAAACACTCGGCAGACCTGCGTGCAGCCTCTAGAACACGATGGGAGATGTTTTCTGTGCTGGCACAGTTTCTCCTTGCCAGACAGAGTGGAAAAGCTTTTTGCTAAGATGTAGACGAGAAGAGAGGCTAAAGAAGCAGGTATGGTGCTCTGCAGAGCTAAGCACCGCTCCCGGGCGTCTTTCGGCAGAAGGCGCACACCGCAGAGCACTGTGAGCGGCAGAATAGTCTTTGCGCGAAGAAGCAGCTTCTTCGTCTCCGGGAGCCGGAGAGAGCGGCAACTTCGCAAAGGTGATGAAACAAGCTGTACAACACTGCGATTGTGTGCGCAGCTTGCCAACTGAGAGAAAACAGTACCTGACCACTCTCCTGCCTTTTCTATTCACATGAACATTCGATTGGAAGCTCTTTTGGACAACTTTCTTTCTCTTCTTGCAAAACACTCGGCAGACCTGCGTGCAGCCTCTAGAACACGATGGGAGATGTTTTCTGTGCTGGCACAGTTTCTCCTTGCCAGACAGAGTGGAAAAGCTTTTTGCTAAGATGTAGACGAGAAGAGAGGCTAAAGACGAAGGTACGGTGCTCTGCAGAGCAACGCACCGCTCCCGGACCACTTTCGGCAGAAGGCGCACACCGCAGAGCACTGTGAGCGGCAGAATCGTCTTTGCGCGAAGAAGCAGCTTCTTCGTCTCCGGGAGCCGGAGAGAGCGGCAACTTCGCAAAGGTGATGAAACAAGCTGTACAACACTGCGATTGTGTGCGCAGCTTGCCAACTGAGAGAAAACAGTACCTGACCACTCTCCTGCCTTTTCTATTCACATGAACATTCGATTGCAAGCTGTTTTGGACAACTTTCTTTCTCTTCTTGCAAAACACTCGGCAGATCTCCGTGCAGCTTCTAGAACACGATGGGAGATGTTTTATGTGCTGGCAAAGTTTCTCCTGGCCAGACAGAGTGGAAAAGCTTTTTGCTAAGATGTAGACGAGAAGAGAGGCTAAAGACGAAGGTACGGTGCTCTGCAGAGCTAAGCACCGCTCCCGGACCACTTTCGGCAGAAGGCGCACACCGCAGAGCACAGTGAGCGGAAGAATCGTCTTTGCGCGAAGAAGCAGCTTCTTCGTCTCCGGGAGCCGGAGAGAGCGGCAGCTTCGCAAAGGTGATGAAACAAGCTGTACAACACTGCGATTGTGTGCGCAGCATGACAACTGAGAGAAAACAGTACCTGACCACTCTCCTGCCTTTTCTATTCACATAAACATTCGATTGCAAGCTGTTTTGGACAACTTTCTTTCTCTTCTTGCAAAACACTCGGCAGACCTCCGTGCAGCCTCTAGAACACGATGGGAGATGTTTTTTGTGCTGGCACAGTTTCTCCTTGCCAGACAGAGTGGAAAAGCTTTTTGCTAAGATGTAGACGAGAAGAGAGGCTAAAGACGAAGGTACGGTGCTCTGCAGAGCAACGCACCGCTCCCGGACCTTTTTCGGCAGAAGGCGCACACCGCAGAGCACAGTGAGCGGCAGAATCGTCTTTGCGCGAAGAAGCAGCTTCTTCGTCTCCGGGAGCCGGAGAGAGCGGCAACTTCGCAAAGGTGATGAAACAAGCTGTACAACACTGCGATTGTGTGCGCAGCTTGCCAACTGAGAGAAAACAGTACCTGACCACTCTCCTGCCTTTTCTATTCACATGAACATTCGATTGCAAGCTGTTTTGGACAACTTTCTTTCTCTTCTTGCAAAACACTCGGCAGATCTCCGTGCAGCTTCTAGAACACGATGGGAGATGTTTTATGTGCTGGCACAGTTTCTCCTGGCCAGACAGAGTGGAAAAGCTTTTTGCTAAGATGTAGACGAGAAGAGAGGCTAAAGACGAAGGTACGGTGCTCTGCAGAGCTAAGCACCGCTCCCGGACCTCTTTCGGCAGAAGGCGCACACCGCAGAGCACTGTGAGCGGCAGAGTCGTCTTTGCGCGAAGAAGCAGCTTCTTCGTCTCCGGGAGCCGGAGAGAGCGGCAACTTCGCAAAGGTGATGAAACAAGCTGTACAACACTGCGATTGTGTGCGCAGCTTGCCAACTGAGAGAAAACAGTACCTGACCACTCTCCTGCCTTTTCTATTCACATGAACATTCGATTGGAAGCTGTTTTGGACAACTTTCTTTCTCTTCTTGCAAAACACTCGGCAGACCTCCGTGCAGCCTCTAGAACACGATGGGAGATGTTTTTTGTGCTGGCACAGTTTCTCCTTGCCAGACAGAGTGGAAAAGCTTTTTGCTAAGATGTAGACGAGAAGAGAGGCTAAAGACGAAGGTACGGTGCTCTGCAGAGCTAAGCACCGCTCCCGGGCGTCTTTCGGCAGAAGGCGCACACCGCAGAGCACAGTGAGCGGCAGAATCGTCTTTGCGCGAAGAAGCAGCTTCTTCGTCTCCGGGAGCCGGAGAGAGCGGCAACTTCGCAAAGGTGATGAAACAAGCTGTACAACACTGCGATTGTGTGCGCAGCTTGCCAACTGAGAGAAAACAGTACCTGACCACTCTCCTGCCTTTTCTATTCACATGAACATTCGATTGCAAGCTGTTTTGGACAACTTTCTTTCTCTTCTTGCAAAACACTCGGCAGACCTGCGTGCAGCCTCTAGAACACGATGGGAGATGTTTTCTGTGCTGGCACAGTTTCTCCTTGCCAGACAGAGTGGAAAAGCTTTTTGCTAAGATGTAGACGAGAAGAGAGGCTAAAGAAGCAGGTATGGTGCTCTGCAGAGCTAAGCACCGCTCCCGGGCGTCTTTCGGCAGAAGGCGCACACCGCAGAGCACTGTGAGCGGCAGAATCGCCTTTGCGCGAAGAAGCAGCTTCTTCGTCTCCGGGAGCCGGAGAGAGCGGCAACTTCGCAAAGGTGATGAAACAAGCTGTACAACACTGCGATTGTGTGCGCAGCTTGCCAACTGAGAGAAAACAGTACCTGACCACTCTCCTGCCTTTTCTATTCACATGAACATTCGATTGGAAGCTGTTTTGGACAACTTTCTTTCTCTTCTTGCAAAACACTCGGCAGACCTGCGTGCAGCCTCTAGAACACGATGGGAGATGTTTTCTGTGCTGGCACAGTTTCTCCTTGCCAGACAGAGTGGAAAAGCTTTTTGCTAAGATGTAGACGAGAAGAGAGGCTAAAGACGAAGGTACGGTGCTCTGCAGAGTAACGCACCGCTCCCGGACCACTTTCGGCAGAAGGCACACACCGCAGAGCACTGTGAGCGGCAGAATCGTCTTTGCGCGAAGAAGCAGCTTCTTCGTCTCCGGGAGCCGGAGAGAGCGGCAACTTCGCAAAGGTGATGAAACAAGCTGTACAACACTGCGATTGTGTGCGCAGCTTGCCAACTGAGAGAAAACAGTACCTGACCACTCTCCTGCCTTTTCTATTCACATGAACATTCGATTGCAAGCTGTTTTGGACAACTTTCTTTCTCTTCTTGCAAAACACTCGGCAGATCTCCGTGCAGCTTCTAGAACACGATGGGAGATGTTTTATGTGCTGGCAAAGTTTCTCCTGGCCAGACAGAGTGGAAAAGCTTTTTGCTAAGATGTAGACGAGAAGAGAGGCTAAAGACGAAGGTACGGTGCTCTGCAGAGCTAAGCACCGCTCCCGGACCTCTTTCGGCAGAAGGCGCACACCGCAGAGCACAGTGAGCGGCAGAATCGTCTTTGCGCGAAGAAGCAGCTTCTTCGTCTCCGGGAGCCGGAGAGAGCGGCAGCTTCGCAAAGGTGATGAAACAAGCTGTACAACACTGCGATTGTGTGCGCAGCATGACAACTGAGAGAAAACAGTACCTGACCACTCTCCTGCCTTTTCTATTCACATGAACATTCGATTGCAAGCTGTTTTGGACAACTTTCTTTCTCTTCTTGCAAAACACTCGGCAGACCTCCGTGCAGCCTCTAGAACACGATGGGAGATGTTTTTTGTGCTGGCACAGTTTCTCCTTGCCAGACAGAGTGGAAAAGCTTTTTGCTAAGATGTAGACGAGAAGAGAGGCTAAAGACGAAGGTACGGTGCTCTGCAGAGCTAAGCACCGCTCCCGGACCTTTTTCGGCAGAAGGCGCACACCGCAGAGCACAGTGAGCGGCAGAATCGTCTTTGCGCGAAGAAGCAGCTTCTTCGTCTCCGGGAGTCGGAGAGAGCGGCAACTTCGCAAAGGTGATGAAACAAGCTGTACAACACTGCGATTGTGTGCGCAGCTTGCCAACTGAGAGAAAACAGTACCTGACCACTCTCCTGCCTTTTCTATTCACATGAACATTCGATTGCAAGCTGTTTTGGACAACTTTCTCTTCTTGCAAAACACTCGGCAGACCTGCGTGCAGCCTCTAGAACACGATGGGAGATGTTTTCTGTGCTGGCACAGTTTCTCCTTGCCAGACAGAGTGGAAAAGCTTTTTGCTAAGATGTAGACGAGAAGAGAGGCTAAAGAAGCAGGTAGAGTGCTCTGCAGAGCTAAGCACAGCTCTCGGACCTCTTTCGGCAGAAGGCGCACACCGCAGAGCACTGTGAGCGGCAGAATCGTCTTTGCGCTAAGAAGCAGCTTCTTCGTCTCCGGGAGCCGGAGAGAGCGGCAGCTTCGCAAAGGTGATGAAACAAGCTGTACGACACTGCGATTGTGTGCGCAGCTTGCCAACTGAGAGAAAACAGTACCTGACCACTCTCCTGCCTTTTCTATTCACATGAACATTCGATTGGAAGCTGTTTTGGACAACTTTCTTTCTCTTCTTGCAAAACACTCGGCAGACCTGCGTGCAGCCTCTAGAACACGATGGGAGATGTTTTTTGTGCTGGCACAGTTTCTCCTTGCCAGACAGAGTGGAAAAGCTTTTTGCTAAGATGTAGACGAGAAGAGAGGCTAAAGACGAAGGTACGGTGCTCTGCAGAGCAAAGCACCGCTCCCGGACCACTTTCGGCAGAAGGCGCACACCGCAGAGCACTGTGAGCGGCAGAATCGTCTTTGCGCGAAGAAGCAGCTTCTTCGTCTCCTGGAGCCGGAGAGAGCGGCAACTTCGCAAAGGTGATGAAACAAGCTGTACAACACTGCGATTGTGTGCGCAGCTTGCCAACTGAGAGAAAACAGTACCTGACCACTCTCCTGCCTTTTCTATTCACATGAACATTCGATTGGAAGCTGTTTTGGACAACTTTCTTTCTCTTCTTGCAAAACACTCGGCAGACCTGCGTGCAGCCTCTAGAACACGATGGGAGATGTTTTCTGTGCTGGCACAGTTTCTCCTTGCCAGACAGAGTGGAAAAGCTTTTTGCTAAGATGTAGACGAGAAGAGAGGCTAAAGACGAAGGTACGGTGCTCTGCAGAGCAAAGCACCGCTCCCGGACCACTTTCGGCAGAAGGCGCACACCGCAGAGCACAGTGAGCGGCAGAATCGTCTTTGCGCGAAGAAGCAGCTTCTTCGTCTCCGGGAGCCGGAGAGAGCGGCAACTTCGCAAAGGTGATGAAACAAGCTGTACAACACTGCGATTGTGTGCGCAGTTTGCCAACTGAGAGAAAACAGTACCTGACCACTCTCCTGCCTTTTCTATTCACATGAACATTCGATTGGAAGCTCTTTTGGACAACTTTCTTTCTCTTCTTGCAAAACACTCGGCAGATCTCCGTGCAGCTTCTAGAACACGATGGGAGATGTTTTATGTGCTGGCAAAGTTTCTCCTGGCCAGACAGAGTGGAAAAGCTTTTTGCTAAGATGTAGACGAGAAGAGAGGCTAAAGACGAAGGTACGGTGCTCTGCAGAGCTAAGCACCGCTCCCGGACCTCTTTCGGCAGAAGGCGCACACCGCAGAGCACTGTGAGCGGCAGAATCGTCTTTGCGCGAAGAAGCAGCTTCTTCGTCTCCGGGAGCCGGAGAGAGCGGCAACTTCGCAAAGGTGATGAAACAAGCTGTACAACACTGCGATTGTGTGCGCAGCTTGCCAACTGAGAGAAAACAGTACCTGACCACTCTCCTGCCTTTTCTATTCACATGAACATTCGATTGGAAGCTGTTTTGGACAACTTTCTTTCTCTTCTTGCAAAACACTCGGCAGACCTCCGTGCAGCCTCTAGAACACGATGGGAGATGTTTTTTGTGCTGGCACAGTTTCTCCTTGCCAGACAGAGTGGAAAAGCTTTTTGCTAAGATGTAGACGAGAAGAGAGGCTAAAGACGAAGGTACGGTGCTCTGCAGAGCTAAGCACCGCTCCCGGACCTCTTTCGGCAGAAGGCGCACACCGCAGAGCACAGTGAGCGGCAGAATCGTCTTTGCGCGAAGAAGCAGCTTCTTCGTCTCCGGGAGCCGGAGAGAGCGGCAACTTCGCAAAGGTGATGAAACAAGCTGTACAACACTGCGATTGTGTGCGCAGTTTGCCAACTGAGAGAAAACAGTACCTGACCACTCTCCTGCCTTTTCTATTCACATGAACATTCGATTGCAAGCTGTTTTGGACAACTTTCTTTCTCTTCTTGCAAAACACTCGGCAGACCTCCGTGCAGCCTCTAGAACACGATGGGAGATGTTTTCTGTGCTGGCACAGTTTCTCCTTGCCAGACAGAGTGGAAAAGCTTTTTGCTAAGATGTAGACGAGAAGAGAGGCTAAAGACGAAGGTACGGTGCTCTGCAGAGCAACGCACCGCTCCCGGACCACTTTCGGCAGAAGGCGCACACCGCAGAGCACTGTGAGCGGCAGAATCGTCTTTGCGCGAAGAAGCAGCTTCTTCGTCTCCGGGAGCCGGAGAGAGCGGCAACTTCGCAAAGGTGATGAAACAAGCTGTACAACACTGCGATTGTGTGCGCAGCTTGCCAACTGAGAGAAAACAGTACCTGACCACTCTCCTGCCTTTTCTATTCACATGAACATTCGATTGCAAGCTGTTTTGGACAACTTTCTTTCTCTTCTTGCAAAACACTCGGCAGATCTCCGTGCAGCTTCTAGAACACGATGGGAGATGTTTTATGTGCTGGCAAAGTTTCTCCTGGCCAGACAGAGTGGAAAAGCTTTTTGCTAAGATGTAGACGAGAAGAGAGGCTAAAGACGAAGGTACGGTGCTCTGCAGAGCTAAGCACCGCTCCCGGACCTCTTTCGGCAGAAGGCGCACACCGCAGAGCACAGTGAGCGGAAGAATCGTCTTTGCGCGAAGAAGCAGCTTCTTCGTCTCCGGGAGCCGGAGAGAGCGGCAGCTTCGCAAAGGTGATGAAACAAGCTGTACAACACTGCGATTGTGTGCGCAGCATGACAACTGAGAGAAAACAGTACCTGACCACTCTCCTGCCTTTTCTATTCACATGAACATTCGATTGCAAGCTGTTTTGGACAACTTTCTTTCTCTTCTTGCAAAACACTCGGCAGACCTCCGTGCAGCCTCTAGAACACGATGGGAGATGTTTTTTGTTCTGGCACAGTTTCTCCTTGCCAGACAGAGTGGAAAAGCTTTTTGCTAAGATGTAGACGAGAAGAGAGGCTAAAGACGAAGGTACGGTGCTCTGCAGAGCTAAGCACCGCTCCCGGACCTTTTTCGGCAGAAGGCGCGCACCGCAGAGCACTGTGAGCGGCAGAATCGTCTTTGCGCGAAGAAGCAGCTTCTTCGTCTCCGGGAGTCGGAGAGAGCGGCAACTTCGCAAAGGTGATGAAACAAGCTGTACAACACTGCGATTGTGTGCGCAGCTTGCCAACTGAGAGAAAACAGTACCTGACCACTCTCCTGCCTTTTCTATTCACATGAACATTCGATTGCAAGCTGTTTTGGACAACTTTCTCTTCTTGCAAAACACTCGGCAGACCTGCGTGCAGCCTCTAGAACACGATGGGAGATGTTTTCTGTGCTGGCACAGTTTCTCCTTGCCAGACAGAGTGGAAAAGCTTTTTGCTAAGATGTAGACGAGAAGAGAGGCTAAAGAAGCAGGTAGAGGGCTCTGCAGAGCTAAGCACAGCTCTCGGACCTCTTTCGGCAGAAGGCGCACACCGCAGAGCACTGTGAGCGGCAGAATCGTCTTTGCGCTAAGAAGCAGCTTCTTCGTCTCCGGGAGCCGGAGAGAGCGGCAGCTTCGCAAAGGTGATGAAACAAGCTGTACAACACTGCGATTGTGTGCGCAGCTTGCCAACTGAGAGAAAACAGTACCTGACCACTCTCCTGCCTTTTCTATTCACATGAACATTCGATTGCAAGCTGTTTTGGACAACTTTCTTTCTCTTCTTGCAAAACACTCGGCAGACCTCCGTGCAGCCTCTAGAACACGATGGGAGATGTTTTTTGTGCTGGCACAGTTTCTCCTTGCCAGACAGAGTGGAAAAGCTTTTTGCTAAGATGTAGACGAGAAGAGAGGCTAAAGACGAAGGTACGGTGCTCTGCAGAGCAAAGCACCGCTCCCGGACCACTTTCGGCAGAAGGCGCACACCGCAGAGCACTGTGAGCGGCAGAATCGCCTTTGCGCGAAGAAGCAGCTTCTTCGTCTCCGGGAGCCGGAGAGAGCGGCAACTTCGCAAAGGTGATGAAACAAGCTGTACAACACTGCGATTGTGTGCGCAGCTTGCCAAGTGAGAGAAAACAGTACCTTACCACTCTCCTGCCTGTTGTAATCACATGAACATTCGATTGCAAGCTGTTTTGGACAATTTTCTCTTCTTGCAAAACACTCGGCAGACCTCCGTGCAGCCTCAAGAACACGATGGGAGATGTTTTTTGTGCTGGCACAGTTTCTCCTTGCCAGACAGAGTGGAAAAGCTTTTTGCTAAGATGTAGACGAGAAGAGAGGCTAAAGACGA
The DNA here is from genome assembly GCF_028551555.1 of Melozone crissalis. Classification (NCBI taxonomy): domain Eukaryota; kingdom Metazoa; phylum Chordata; class Aves; order Passeriformes; family Passerellidae; genus Melozone; species Melozone crissalis. Next base: position 1,380,932 of record NW_026535937.1, read on the forward strand.
AGGTACGGTGCTCTGCAGAGCTAAGCACCGCTCCCGGACCTCTTTCGGCAGAAGGCGCACACCGCAGAGCACTGTGAGCGGCAGAATCGTCTTTGCGCGAAGAAGCAGCTTCTTCGTCTCCGGGAGCCGGAGAGAGTGGCAACTTCGCAAAGGTGATGAAACAAGCTGTACAACACTGCGATTGTGTGCGCAGCTTGCCAACTGAGAGAAAACAGTACCTGACCACTCTCCTGCATTTTCTATTCACATGAACATTCGATTGCAAGCTGTTTTGGACAACTTTCTTTCTCTTCTTGCAAAACACTCGGCAGACCTGCGTGCAGCCTCTAGAACACGATGGGAGATGTTTTCTGTGCTGGCACAGTTTCTCCTTGCCAGACAGAGTGGAAAAGCTTTTTGCTAAGATGTAGACGAGAAGAGAGGCTAAAGACGAAGGTACGGTGCTCTGCAGAGCTAAGCACCGCTCCCGGACCACTTTCGGCAGAAGGCGCACACCGCAGAGCACTGTGAGCGGCAGAATCGTCTTTGCGCGAAGAAGCAGCTTCTTCGTCTCCGGGAGCCGGAGAGAGCGGCAACTTCGCAAAGGTGATGAAACAAGCTGTACAACACTGCGATTGTGTGCGCAGCTTGCCAACTGAGAGAAAACAGTACCTGACCACTCTCCTGCCTTTTCTATTCACATGAACATTCGATTGCAAGCTGTTTTGGACAACTTTCTTTCTCTTCTTGCAAAACACTCGGCAGATCTCCGTGCAGCTTCTAGAACACGATGGGAGATGTTTTATGTGCTGGCAAAGTTTCTCCTGGCCAGACAGAGTGGAAAAGCTTTTTGCTAAGATGTAGACGAGAAGAGAGGCTAAAGACGAAGGTACGGTGCTCTGCAGAGCTAAGCACCGCTCCCGGACCTCTTTCGGCAGAAGGCGCACACCGCAGAGCACTGTGAGCGGCAGAATCGTCTTTGCGCGAAGAAGCAGCTTCTCTGTCTCCGGGAGCCGGAGAGAGCGGCAGCTTCGCAAAGGTGATGAAACAAGCTGTACAACACTGCGATTGTGTGCTCAGCTTGCCAACTGAGAGAAAACAGTACCTGACCACTCTCCTGCCTTTTCTATTCACATGAACATTCGATTGCAAGCTCTTTTGGACAACTTTCTTTCTCTTCTTGTAAAACACTCGGCAGACCTCCGTGCAGCCTCTAGAACACGATGGGAGATGTTTTTTGTGCTGGCACAGTTTCTCCTTGCCAGACAGAGTGGAAAAGCTTTTTGCTAAGATGTAGACGAGAAGAGAGGCTAAAGACGAAGGTACGGTGTTCTGCAGAGCTAAGCACCGCTCCCGGACCTTTTTCGGCAGAAGGCGCACACCGCAGAGCACTGTGAGCGGCAGAATCGTCTTTGCGCGAAGAAGCAGCTTCTTCGTCTCCTGGAGCCGGAGAGAGCGGCAACTTCGCAAAGGTGATGAAACAAGCTGTACAACACTGCGATTGTGTGCGCAGCTTGCCAACTGAGAGAAAACAGTACCTGACCACTCTCCTGCCTTTTCTATTCACATGAACATTCGATTGCAAGCTGTTTTGGACAACTTTCTTTCTCTTCTTGCAAAACACTCGGCAGACCTGCGTGCAGCCTCTAGAACACGATGGGAGATGTTTTCTGTGCTGGCACAGTTTCTCCTTGCCAGACAGAGTGGAAAAGCTTTTTGCTAAGATGTAGACGAGAAGAGAGGCTAAAGACGAAGGTACGGTGCTCTGCAGAGCAAAGCACCGCTCCCGGACCACTTTCGGCAGAAGGCGCACACCGCAGAGCACTGTGAGCGGCAGAATCGTCTTTGCGCGAAGAAGCAGCTTCTTCGTCTCCGGGAGCCGGAGAGAGCGGCAACTTCGCAAAGGTGATGAAACAAGCTGTACAACACTGCGATTGTGTGCGCAGCTTGCCAACTGAGAGAAAACAGTACCTGACCACTCTCCTGCCTTTTCTATTCACATGAACATTCGATTGCAAGCTGTTTTGGACAACTTTCTTTCTCTTCTTGCAAAACACTCGGCAGATCTCCGTGCAGCTTCTAGAACACGATGGGAGATGTTTTATGTGCTGGCAAAGTTTCTCCTGGCCAGACAGAGTGGAAAAGCTTTTTGCTAAGATGTAGACGAGAAGAGAGGCTAAAGACGAAGGTACGGTGCTCTGCAGAGCTAAGCACCGCTCCCGGACCTCTTTCGGCAGAAGGCGCACACCGCAGAGCACTGTGAGCGGCAGAATCGTCTTTGCGCGAAGAAGCAGCTTCTCTGTCTCCGGGAGCCGGAGAGAGCGGCAGCTTCGCAAAGGTGATGAAACAAGCTGTACAACACTGCGATTGTGTGCTCACCTTGCCAACTGAGAGAAAACAGTACCTGACCACTCTCCTGCCTTTTCTATTCACATGAACATTCGATTGCAAGCTCTTTTGGACAACTTTCTTTCTCTTCTTGTAAAACACTCGGCAGACCTCCGTGCAGCCTCTAGAACACGATGGGAGATGTTTTTTGTGCTGGCACAGTTTCTCCTTGCCAGACAGAGTGGAAAAGCTTTTTGCTAAGATGTAGACGAGAAGAGAGGCTAAAGACGAAGGTACGGTGTTCTGCAGAGCTAAGCACCGCTCCCGGACCTTTTTCGGCAGAAGGCGCACACCGCAGAGCACTGTGAGCGGCAGAATCGTCTTTGCGCGAAGAAGCAGCTTCTTCGTCTCCTGGAGCCGGAGAGAGCGGCAACTTCGCAAAGGTGATGAAACAAGCTGTACAACACTGCGATTGTGTGCGCAGCTTGCCAACTGAGAGAAAACAGTACCTGACCACTCTCCTGCCTTTTCTATTCACATGAACATTCGATTGCAAGCTGTTTTGGACAACTTTCTTTCTCTTCTTGCAAAACACTCGGCAGACCTGCGTGCAGCCTCTAGAACACGATGGGAGATGTTTTCTGTGCTGGCACAGTTTCTCCTTGCCAGACAGAGTGGAAAAGCTTTTTGCTAAGATGTAGACGAGAAGAGAGGCTAAAGACGAAGGTACGGTGCTCTGCAGAGCAAAGCACCGCTCCCGGACCACTTTCGGCAGAAGGCGCACACCGCAGAGCACTGTGAGCGGCAGAATCGTCTTTGCGCGAAGAAGCAGCTTCTTCGTCTCCGGGAGCCGGAGAGAGCGGCAACTTCGCAAAGGTGATGAAACAAGCTGTACAACACTGCGATTGTGTGCGCAGCTTGCCAACTGAGAGAAAACAGTACCTGACCACTCTCCTGCCTTTTCTATTCACATGAACATTCGATTGCAAGCTGTTTTGGACAACTTTCTTTCTCTTCTTGCAAAACACTCGGCAGATCTCCGTGCAGCTTCTAGAACACGATGGGAGATGTTTTATGTGCTGGCAAAGTTTCTCCTGGCCAGACAGAGTGGAAAAGCTTTTTGCTAAGATGTAGACGAGAAGAGAGGCTAAAGACGAAGGTACGGTGCTCTGCAGAGCTAAGCACCGCTCCCGGACCTCTTTCGGCAGAAGGCGCACACCGCAGAGCACAGTGAGCGGAAGAATCGTCTTTGCGCGAAGAAGCAGCTTCTTCGTCTCCGGGAGCCGGAGAGAGCGGCAGCTTCGCAAAGGTGATGAAACAAGCTGTACAACACTGCGATTGTGTGCTCAGTTTGCCAACTGAGAGAAAACAGTACCTGACCACTCTCCTGCCTTTTCTATTCACATGAACATTCGATTGCAAGCTCTTTTGGACAACTTTCTTTCTCTTCTTGTAAAACACTCGGCAGACCTCTGTGCAGCCTCTAGAACACGATGGGAGATGTTTTTTGTGCTGGCACAGTTTCTCCTTGCCAGACAGAGTGGAAAAGCTTTTTGCTAAGATGTAGACGAGAAGAGAGGCTAAAGACGAAGGTACGGTGCTCTGCAGAGCTAAGCACCGCTCCCGGACCTTTTTCGGCAGAAGGCGCACACCGCAGAGCACTGTGAGCGGCAGAATCGTCTTTGCGCGAAGAAGCAGCTTCTTCGTCTCCTGGAGCCGGAGAGAGCGGCAACTTCGCAAAGGTGATGAAACAAGCTGTACAACACTGCGATTGTGTGCGCAGCTTGCCAACTGAGAGAAAACAGTACCTGACCACTCTCCTGCCTTTTCTATTCACATGAACATTCGATTGGAAGCTGTTTTGGACAACTTTCTTTCTCTTCTTGCAAAACACTCGGCAGACCTGCGTGCAGCCTCTAGAACACGATGGGAGATGTTTTCTGTGCTGGCACAGTTTCTCCTTGCCAGACAGAGTGGAAAAGCTTTTTGCTAAGATGTAGACGAGAAGAGAGGCTAAAGACGAAGGTACGGTGCTCTGCAGAGCAAAGCACCGCTCCCGGACCACTTTCGGCAGAAGGCGCACACCGCAGAGCACAGTGAGCGGCAGAATCGTCTTTGCGCGAAGAAGCAGCTTCTTCGTCTCCGGGAGCCGGAGAGAGCGGCAACTTCGCAAAGGTGATGAAACAAGCTGTACAACACTGCGATTGTGTGCGCAGCTTGCCAACTGAGAGAAAACAGTACCTGACCACTCTCCTGCCTTTTCTATTCACATGAACATTCGATTGCAAGCTGTTTTGGACAACTTTCTTTCTCTTCTTGCAAAACACTCGGCAGATCTCCGTGCAGCTTCTAGAACACGATGGGAGATGTTTTATGTGCTGGCAAAGTTTCTCCTGGCCAGAGTGGAAAAGCTTTTTGCTAAGATGTAGACGAGAAGAGAGGCTAAAGACGAAGGTACGGTGCTCTGCAGAGCTAAGCACCGCTCCCGGACCTCTTTCGGCAGAAGACGCACACCGCAGAGCACTGTGAGCGGCAGAATCGTCTTTGCGCGAAGAAGCAGCTTCTTCGTCTCCGGGAGCCGGAGAGAGCGGCAACTTCGCAAAGGTGATGAAACAAGCTGTACAACACTGCGATTGTGTGCGCAGCTTGCCAACTGAGAGAAAACAGTACCTGACCACTCTCCTGCCTGTTGTAATCACATGAACATTCGATTGGAAGCTGTTTTGGACAACTTTCTTTCTCTTCTTGCAAAACACTCGGCAGACCTGCGTGCAGCCTCTAGAACACGATGGGAGATGTTTTTTGTGCTGGCACAGTTTCTCCTTGCCAGACAGAGTGGAAAAGCTTTTTGCTAAGATGTAGACGAGAAGAGAGGCTAAAGACGAAGGTACGGTGCTCTGCAGAGCTAAGCACCGCTCCCGGGCGTCTTTCGGCAGAAGGCGCACACCGCAGAGCACAGTGAGCGGCAGAATCGTCTTTGCGCGAAGAAGCAGCTTCTTCGTCTCCGGGAGCCGGAGAGAGCGGCAACTTCGCAAAGGTGATGAAACAAGCTGTACAACACTGCGATTGTGTGCGCAGCTTGCCAACTGAGAGAAAACAGTACCTGACCACTCTCCTGCCTTTTCTATTCACATGAACATTCGATTGCAAGCTGTTTTGGACAACTTTCTTTCTCTTCTTGCAAAACACTCGGCAGACCTGCGTGCAGCCTCTAGAACACGATGGGAGATGTTTTCTGTGCTGGCACATTTTCTCCTTGCCAGACAGAGTGGAAAAGCTTTTTGCTAAGATGTAGACGAGAAGAGAGGCTAAAGACGAAGGTACGGTGCTCGGCAGAGCCAAGCACCGCTCCCGGGCGTCTTTCGGCAGAAGGCGCACACCGCAGAGCACTGTGAGCGGCAGAATCGTCTTTGCGCGAAGAAGCAGCTTCTTCGTCTCCGGGAGCCGGAGAGAGCGGCAACTTCGCAAAGGTGATGAAACAAGCTGTACAACACTGCGATTGTGTGCGCAGCTTGCCAACTGAGAGAAAACAGTACCTGACCACTCTCCTGCCTTTTCTATTCACATGAACATTCGATTGGAAGCTGTTTTGGACAACTTTCTTTCTCTTCTTGCAAAACACTCGGCAGACCTGCGTGCAGCCTCTAGAACACGATGGGAGATGTTTTCTGTGCTGGCACAGTTTCTCCTTGCCAGACAGAGTGGAAAAGCTTTTTGCTAAGATGTAGACGAGAAGAGAGGCTAAAGACGAAGGTACGGTGCTCTGCAGAGCTAAGCACCGCTCCCGGACCTCTTTCGGCAGAAGGCGCACACCGCAGAGCACTGTGAGCGGCAGAATCGTCTTTGCGCGAAGAAGCAGCTTCTTCGTCTCCGGGAGCCGGAGAGAGCGGCAACTTCGCAAAGGTGATGAAACAAGCCGTACAACACTGCGATTGTGTGCGCAGCTTGCCAACTGAGAGAAAACAGTACCTGACCACTCTGCTGCCTTTTCTATTCACATGAACATTCGATTGCAAGCTGTTTTGGACAACTTTCTTTCTCTTCTTGCAAAACACTCGGCAGACCTGCGTGCAGCCTCTAGAACACGATGGGAGATGTTTTATGTGCTGGTAAAGTTTCTCCTTGCCAGACAGAGTGGAAAAGCTTTTTGCTAAGATGTAGACGAGAAGAGAGGCTAAAGACGAAGGTACGGTGCTCTGCAGAGCTAAGCACCGCTCCCGGGCCTCTTTCGGCAGAAGGCGCACACCGCAGAGCACTGTGAGCGGCAGAATCGTCTTTGCGCGAAGAAGCAGCTTCTTCGTCTCCGGGAGCCGGAGAGAGCGGCAACTTCGCAAAGGTGATGAAACAAGCTGTACGACACTGCGATTGTGTGCGCAACTTGCCAACTGAGAGAAAACAGTACCTGACCACTCTCCTGCCTTTTCTATTAACATGAACATTCGATTGGAAGCTGTTTTGGACAACTTTCTTTCTCTTCTTGCAAAACACTCGGCAGACCTCCGTGCAGCCTCTAGAACACGATGGGAGATGTTTTCTGTGCTGGCACGGTTTCTCCTTGCCAGACAGAGTGGAAAAGCTTTTTGCTAAGATTTAGACGAGAAGAGAGGCTAAAGACGAAGGTACGGTGCTCTGCAGAGCTAAGCACCGCTCCCGGACCTCTTACGGCAGAAGGCGCACACCGCAGAGCACTGTGAGCGGCAGAATCGCCTTTGCGCGAAGAAGCAGCTTCTTCGTCTCCGGGAGCCGGAGAGAGCGGCAACTTCGCAAAGGTGATGAAACAAGCTGTACAACACTGCGATTGTGTGCGCAGCATGACAACTGAGAGAAAACAGTACCTGACCACTCTCCTGCCTTTTCTATTCACATGAACATTCGATTGCAAGCTGTTTTGGACAACTTTCTTTCTCTTCTTGCAAAACACTCGGCAGACCTCCGTGCAGCCTCTAGAACACGATGGGAGATGTTTTTTGTTCTGGCACAGTTTCTCCTTGCCAGACAGAGTGGAAAAGCTTTTTGCTAAGATGTAGACGAGAAGACAGGCTAAAGACGAAGGTACGGTGCTCTGCAGAGCTAAGCACCGCTCCCGGACCTTTTTCGGCAGAAGGCGCGCACCGCAGAGCACTGTGAGCGGCAGAATCGTCTTTGCGCGAAGAAGCAGCTTCTTCGTCTCCGGGAGTCGGAGAGAGCGGCAACTTCGCAAAGGTGATGAAACAAGCTGTACAACACTGCGATTGTGTGCGCAGCTTGCCAACTGAGAGAAAACAGTACCTGACCACTCTCCTGCCTTTTCTATTCACATGAACATTCGATTGCAAGCTGTTTTGGACAACTTTCTCTTCTTGCAAAACACTCGGCAGACCTGCGTGCAGCCTCTAGAACACGATGGGAGATGTTTTCTGTGCTGGCACAGTTTCTCCTTGCCAGACAGAGTGGAAAAGCTTTTTGCTAAGATGTAGACGAGAAGAGAGGCTAAAGAAGCAGGTAGAGGGCTCTGCAGAGCTAAGCACAGCTCTCGGACCTCTTTCGGCAGAAGGCGCACACCGCAGAGCACTGTGAGCGGCAGAATCGTCTTTGCGCTAAGAAGCAGCTTCTTCGTCTCCGGGAGCCGGAGAGAGCGGCAGCTTCGCAAAGGTGATGAAACAAGCTGTACGACACTGCGATTGTGTGCGCAGCTTGCCAACTGAGAGAAAACAGTACCTTACCACTCTCCTGCCTGTTGTAATCACATGAACATTCGATTGCAAGCTGTTTTGGACAATTTTCTCTTCTTGCAAAACACTCGGCAGACCTCCGTGCAGCCTCAAGAACACGATGGGAGATGTTTTTTGTGCTGGCACAGTTTCTCCTTGCCAGACAGAGTGGAAAAGCTTTTTGCTAAGATGTAGACGAGAAGAGAGGCTAAAGACGAAGGTACGGTGCTCTGCAGAGCTAAGCACCGCTCCCGGACCTCTTTCGGCAGAAGGCGCACACCGCAGAGCACTGTGAGCGGCAGAATCGTCTTTGCGCGAAGAAGCAGCTTCTTCGTCTCCGGGAGCCGGAGAGAGTGGCAACTTCGCAAAGGTGATGAAACAAGCTGTACAACACTGCGATTGTGTGCGCAGCTTGCCAACTGAGAGAAAACAGTACCTGACCACTCTCCTGCATTTTCTATTCACATGAACATTCGATTGCAAGCTGTTTTGGACAACTTTCTTTCTCTTCTTGCAAAACACTCGGCAGACCTGCGTGCAGCCTCTAGAACACGATGGGAGATGTTTTCTGTGCTGGCACAGTTTCTCCTTGCCAGACAGAGTGGAAAAGCTTTTTGCTAAGATGTAGACGAGAAGAGAGGCTAAAGACGAAGGTACGGTGCTCTGCAGAGCTAAGCACCGCTCCCGGACCACTTTCGGCAGAAGGCGCACACCGCAGAGCACTGTGAGCGGCAGAATCGTCTTTGCGCGAAGAAGCAGCTTCTTCGTCTCCGGGAGCCGGAGAGAGCGGCAACTTCGCAAAGGTGATGAAACAAGCTGTACAACACTGCGATTGTGTGCGCAGCTTGCCAACTGAGAGAAAACAGTACCTGACCACTCTCCTGCCTTTTCTATTCACATGAACATTCGATTGCAAGCTGTTTTGGACAACTTTCTTTCTCTTCTTGCAAAACACTCGGCAGATCTCCGTGCAGCTTCTAGAACACGATGGGAGATGTTTTATGTGCTGGCAAAGTTTCTCCTGGCCAGACAGAGTGGAAAAGCTTTTTGCTAAGATGTAGACGAGAAGAGAGGCTAAAGACGAAGGTACGGTGCTCTGCAGAGCTAAGCACCGCTCCCGGACCTCTTTCGGCAGAAGGCGCACACCGCAGAGCACTGTGAGCGGCAGAATCGTCTTTGCGCGAAGAAGCAGCTTCTCTGTCTCCGGTAGCCGGAGAGAGCGGCAGCTTCGCAAAGGTGATGAAACAAGCTGTACAACACTGCGATTGTGTGCTCAGCTTGCCAACTGAGAGAAAACAGTACCTGACCACTCTCCTGCCTTTTCTATTCACATGAACATTCGATTGCAAGCTCTTTTGGACAACTTTCTTTCTCTTCTTGTAAAACACTCGGCAGACCTCCGTGCAGCCTCTAGAACACGATGGGAGATGTTTTTTGTGCTGGCACAGTTTCTCCTTGCCAGACAGAGTGGAAAAGCTTTTTGCTAAGATGTAGACGAGAAGAGAGGCTAAAGACGAAGGTACGGTGTTCTGCAGAGCTAAGCACCGCTCCCGGACCTTTTTCGGCAGAAGGCGCACACCGCAGAGCACTGTGAGCGGCAGAATCGTCTTTGCGCGAAGAAGCAGCTTCTTCGTCTCCTGGAGCCGGAGAGAGCGGCAACTTCGCAAAGGTGATGAAACAAGCTGTACAACACTGCGATTGTGTGCGCAGCTTGCCAACTGAGAGAAAACAGTACCTGACCACTCTCCTGCCTTTTCTATTCACATGAACATTCGATTGCAAGCTGTTTTGGACAACTTTCTTTCTCTTCTTGCAAAACACTCGGCAGACCTGCGTGCAGCCTCTAGAACACGATGGGAGATGTTTTCTGTGCTGGCACAGTTTCTCCTTGCCAGACAGAGTGGAAAAGCTTTTTGCTAAGATGTAGACGAGAAGAGAGGCTAAAGACGAAGGTACGGTGCTCTGCAGAGCAAAGCACCGCTCCCGGACCACTTTCGGCAGAAGGCGCACACCGCAGAGCACTGTGAGCGGCAGAATCGTCTTTGCGCGAAGAAGCAGCTTCTTCGTCTCCGGGAGCCGGAGAGAGCGGCAACTTCGCAAAGGTGATGAAACAAGCTGTACAACACTGCGATTGTGTGCGCAGCTTGCCAACTGAGAGAAAACAGTACCTGACCACTCTCCTGCCTTTTCTATTCACATGAACATTCGATTGCAAGCTGTTTTGGACAACTTTCTTTCTCTTCTTGCAAAACACTCGGCAGATCTCCGTGCAGCTTCTAGAACACGATGGGAGATGTTTTATGTGCTGGCAAAGTTTCTCCTGGCCAGACAGAGTGGAAAAGCTTTTTGCTAAGATGTAGACGAGAAGAGAGGCTAAAGACGAAGGTACGGTGCTCTGCAGAGCTAAGCACCGCTCCCGGACCTCTTTCGGCAGAAGGCGCACACCGCAGAGCACAGTGAGCGGAAGAATCGTCTTTGCGCGAAGAAGCAGCTTCTTCGTCTCCGGGAGCCGGAGAGAGCGGCAGCTTCGCAAAGGTGATGAAACAAGCTGTACAACACTGCGATTGTGTGCTCAGTTTGCCAACTGAGAGAAAACAGTACCTGACCACTCTCCTGCCTTTTCTATTCACATGAACATTCGATTGCAAGCTCTTTTGGACAACTTTCTTTCTCTTCTTGTAAAACACTCGGCAGACCTCTGTGCAGCCTCTAGAACACGATGGGAGATGTTTTTTGTGCTGGCACAGTTTCTCCTTGCCAGACAGAGTGGAAAAGCTTTTTGCTAAGATGTAGACGAGAAGAGAGGCTAAAGACGAAGGTACGGTGCTCTGCAGAGCTAAGCACCGCTCCCGGACCTTTTTCGGCAGAAGGCGCACACCGCAGAGCACTGTGAGCGGCAGAATCGTCTTTGCGCGAAGAAGCAGCTTCTTCGTCTCCTGGAGCCGGAGAGAGCGGCAACTTCGCAAAGGTGATGAAACAAGCTGTACAACACTGCGATTGTGTGCGCAGCTTGCCAACTGAGAGAAAACAGTACCTGACCACTCTCCTGCCTTTTCTATTCACATGAACATTCGATTGGAAGCTGTTTTGGACAACTTTCTTTCTCTTCTTGCAAAACACTCGGCAGACCTGCGTGCAGCCTCTAGAACACGATGGGAGATGTTTTCTGTGCTGGCACAGTTTCTCCTTGCCAGACAGAGTGGAAAAGCTTTTTGCTAAGATGTAGACGAGAAGAGAGGCTAAAGACGAAGGTACGGTGCTCTGCAGAGCAAAGCACCGCTCCCGGACCACTTTCGGCAGAAGGCGCACACCGCAGAGCACAGTGAGCGGCAGAATCGTCTTTGCGCGAAGAAGCAGCTTCTTCGTCTCCGGGAGCCGGAGAGAGCGGCAACTTCGCAAAGGTGATGAAACAAGCTGTACAACACTGCGATTGTGTGCGCAGCTTGCCAACTGAGAGAAAACAGTACCTGACCACTCTCCTGCCTTTTCTATTCACATGAACATTCGATTGCAAGCTGTTTTGGACAACTTTCTTTCTCTTCTTGCAAAACACTCGGCAGATCTCCGTGCAGCTTCTAGAACACGATGGGAGATGTTTTATGTGCTGGCAAAGTTTCTCCTGGCCAGAGTGGAAAAGCTTTTTGCTAAGATGTAGACGAGAAGAGAGGCTAAAGACGAAGGTACGGTGCTCTGCAGAGCTAAGCACCGCTCCCGGACCTCTTTCGGCAGAAGACGCACACCGCAGAGCACTGTGAGCGGCAGAATCGTCTTTGCGCGAAGAAGCAGCTTCTTCGTCTCCGGGAGCCGGAGAGAGCGGCAACTTCGCAAAGGTGATGAAACAAGCTGTACAACACTGCGATTGTGTGCGCAGCTTGCCAACTGAGAGAAAACAGTACCTGACCACTCTCCTGCCTGTTGTAATCACATGAACATTCGATTGGAAGCTGTTTTGGACAACTTTCTTTCTCTTCTTGCAAAACACTCGGCAGACCTGCGTGCAGCCTCTAGAACACGATGGGAGATGTTTTTTGTGCTGGCACAGTTTCTCCTTGCCAGACAGAGTGGAAAAGCTTTTTGCTAAGATGTAGACGAGAAGAGAGGCTAAAGACGAAGGTACGGTGCTCTGCAGAGCTAAGCACCGCTCCCGGGCGTCTTTCGGCAGAAGGCGCACACCGCAGAGCACAGTGAGCGGCAGAATCGTCTTTGCGCGAAGAAGCAGCTTCTTCGTCTCCGGGAGCCGGAGAGAGCGGCAACTTCGCAAAGGTGATGAAACAAGCTGTACAAGACTGCGATTGTGTGCGCAGCTTGCCAACTGAGAGAAAACAGTACCTGACCACTCTCCTGCCTTTTCTATTCACATGAACATTCGATTGCAAGCTGTTTTGGACAACTTTCTTTCTCTTCTTGCAAAACACTCGGCAGACCTGCGTGCAGCCTCTAGAACACGATGGGAGATGTTTTCTGTGCTGGCACATTTTCTCCTTGCCAGACAGAGTGGAAAAGCTTTTTGCTAAGATGTAGACGAGAAGAGAGGCTAAAGACGAAGGTACGGTGCTCGGCAGAGCCAAGCACCGCTCCCGGGCGTCTTTCGGCAGAAGGCGCACACCGCAGAGCACTGTGAGCGGCAGAATCGTCTTTGCGCGAAGAAGCAGCTTCTTCGTCTCCGGGAGCCGGAGAGAGCGGCAACTTCGCAAAGGTGATGAAACAAGCTGTACAACACTGCGATTGTGTGCGCAGCTTGCCAACTGAGAGAAAACAGTACCTGACCACTCTCCTGCCTTTTCTATTCACATGAACATTCGATTGGAAGCTGTTTTGGACAACTTTCTTTCTCTTCTTGCAAAACACTCGGCAGACCTGCGTGCAGCCTCTAGAACACGATGGGAGATGTTTTCTGTGCTGGCACAGTTTCTCCTTGCCAGACAGAGTGGAAAAGCTTTTTGCTAAGATGTAGACGAGAAGAGAGGCTAAAGACGAAGGTACGGTGCTCTGCAGAGCTAAGCACCGCTCCCGGACCTCTTTCGGCAGAAGGCGCACACCGCAGAGCACTGTGAGCGGCAGAATCGTCTTTGCGCGAAGAAGCAGCTTCTTCGTCTCCGGGAGCCGGAGAGAGCGGCAACTTCGCAAAGGTGATGAAACAAGCCGTACAACACTGCGATTGTGTGCGCAGCTTGCCAACTGAGAGAAAACAGTACCTGACCACTCTGCTGCCTTTTCTATTCACATGAACATTCGATTGCAAGCTGTTTTGGACAACTTTCTTTCTCTTCTTGCAAAACACTCGGCAGACCTGCGTGCAGCCTCTAGAACACGATGGGAGATGTTTTATGTGCTGGTAAAGTTTCTCCTTGCCAGACAGAGTGGAAAAGCTTTTTGCTAAGATGTAGACGAGAAGAGAGGCTAAAGACGAAGGTACGGTGCTCTGCAGAGCTAAGCACCGCTCCCGGGCCTCTTTCGGCAGAAGGCGCACACCGCAGAGCACTGTGAGCGGCAGAATCGTCTTTGCGCGAAGAAGCAGCTTCTTCGTCTCCGGGAGCCGGAGAGAGCGGCAACTTCGCAAAGGTGATGAAACAAGCTGTACGACACTGCGATTGTGTGCGCAACTTGCCAACTGAGAGAAAACAGTACCTGACCACTCTCCTGCCTTTTCTATTAACATGAACATTCGATTGGAAGCTGTTTTGGACAACTTTCTTTCTCTTCTTGCAAAACACTCGGCAGACCTCCGTGCAGCCTCTAGAACACGATGGGAGATGTTTTCTGTGCTGGCACGGTTTCTCCTTGCCAGACAGAGTGGAAAAGCTTTTTGCTAAGATTTAGACGAGAAGAGAGGCTAAAGACGAAGGTACGGTGCTCTGCAGAGCTAAGCACCGCTCCCGGACCTCTTACGGCAGAAGGCGCACACCGCAGAGCACTGTGAGCGGCAGAATCGCCTTTGCGCGAAGAAGCAGCTTCTTCGTCTCCGGGAGCCGGAGAGAGCGGCAACTTCGCAAAGGTGATGAAACAAGCTGTACAACACTGCGATTGTGTGCGCAGCTTGCCAACAGAGAGAAAACAGTACCTGACCACTCTCCTGCCTTTTCTATTCACATGAACATTCGATTGCAAGCTGTTTTGGACAACTTTCTTTCTCTTCTTGCAAAACACTCGGCAGACCTCCGTGCAGCCTCTAGAACACGATGGGAGATGTTTTCTGTGCTGGCACAGTTTCTCCTTGCCAGACAGAGTGGAAAAGCTTTTTGCTAAGATGTAGACGAGAAGAGAGGCTAAAGAAGCAGGTAGAGTGCACTGCAGAGCTAAGCACAGCTCCCGGACCTCTTTCGGCAGAAGGCGCACACCGCAGAGCACTGTGAGCGGCAGAATCGTCTTTGCGCGAAGAAGCAGCTTCTTCGTCTCCTGGAGCCGGAGAGAGCGGCAACTTCGCAAAGGTGATGAAACAAGCTGTACAACACTGCGATTGTGTGCGCAGCTTGCCAACTGAGAGAAAACAGTACCTGACCACTCTCCTGCCTTTTCTATTCACATGAAAATTCGATTGCAAGCTGTTTTGGACAACTTTCTTTCTCTTCTTGCAAAACACTCGGCAGACCTGCGTGCAGCCTCTAGAACACGATGGGAGATGTTTTCTGTGCTGGCACAGTTTCTCCTTGCCAGACAGAGTGGAAAAGCTTTTTGCTAAGATGTAGACGAGAAGAGAGGCTAAAGACGAAGGTACGGTGCTCTGCAGAGCAAAGCACCGCTCCCGGACCACTTTCGGCAGAAGGCGCACACCGCAGAGCACTGTGAGCGGCAGAATCGTCTTTGCGCGAAGAAGCAGCTTCTTCGTCTCCGGGAGCCGGAGAGAGCGGCAACTTCGCAAAGGTGATGAAACAAGCTGTACAACACTGCGATTGTGTGCGCAGCTTGCCAACTGAGAGAAAACAGTACCTGACCACTCTCCTGCCTTTTCTATTCACATGAACATTCGATTGCAAGCTGTTTTGGACAACTTTCTTTCTCTTCTTGCAAAACACTCGGCAGATCTCCGTGCAGCTTCTAGAACACGATGGGAGATGTTTTATGTGCTGGCACAGTTTCTCCTTGCCAGACAGAGTGGAAAAGCTTTTTGCTAAGATGTAGACGAGAAGAGAGGCTAAAGACGAAGGTACGGTGCTCTGCAGAGCTAAGCACCGCTCCCGGACCTCTTTCGGCAGAAGGCGCACACCGCAGAGCACTGTGAGCGGCAGAATCGTCTTTGCGCGAAGAAGCAGCTTCTTCGTCTCCGGGAGCCGGAGAGAGCGGCAACTTCGCAAAGGTGATGAAACAAGCTGTACAACACTGCGATTGTGTGCGCAGCTTGCCAACTGAGAGAAAACAGTACCTGACCACTCTCCTGCCTGTTGTAATCACATGAACATTCGATTGCAAGCTGTTTTGGACAACTTTCTTTCTCTTCTTGCAAAACACTCGGCAGACCTCCGTGCAGCCTCTAGAACACGATGGGAGATGTTTTTTGTGCTGGCACAGTTTCTCCTTGCCAGACAGAGTGGAAAAGCTTTTTGCTAAGATGTAGACGAGAAGAGAGGCTAAAGACGAAGGTACGGTGCTCTGCAGAGCTAAGCACCGCTCCCGGGCGTCTTTCGGCCGAAGGCGCACACCGCAGAGCACAGTGAGCGGCAGAATCGTCTTTGCGCGAAGAAGCAGCTTCTTCGTCTCCGGGAGCCGGAGAGAGCGGCAACTTCGCAAAGGTGATGAAACAAGCTGTACAACACTGCGATTGTGTGCGCAGCTTGCCAACTGAGAGAAAACAGTACCTGACCACTCTCCTGCCTTTTCTATTCACATGAACATTCGATTGCAAGCTGTTTTGGACAACTTTCTTTCTCTTCTTGCAAAACACTCGGCAGACCTCCGTGCAGCCTCTAGAACACGATGGGAGATGTTTTCTGTGCTGGCACAGTTTCTCCTTGCCAGACAGAGTGGAAAAGCTTTTTGCTAAGATGTAGACGAGAAGAGAGGCTAAAGACGAAGGTACGGTGCTCTGCAGAGCCAAGCACCGCTCCCGGGCGTCTTTCGGCAGAAGGCGCACACCGCAGAGCACTGTGAGCGGCAGAATCGTCTTTGCGCGAAGAAGCAGCTTCTTCGTCTCCGGGAGCCGGAGAGAGCGGCAACTTCGCAAAGGTGATGAAACAAGCTGTACAACACTGCGATTGTGTGCGCAGCTTGCCAACTGAGAGAAAACAGTACCTGACCACTCTCCTGCCTTTTCTATTCACATGAACATTCGATTGCAAGCTGTTTTGGACAACTTTCTTTCTCTTCTTGCAAAACACTCGGCAGACCTGCGTACAGCCTCTAGAACACGATGGGAGATGTTTTCTGTGCTGGCACAGTTTCTCCTTGCCAGACAGAGTGGAAAAGCTTTTTGCTAAGATGTAGACGAGAAGAGAGGCTAAAGACGAAGGTACGGTGCTCTGCAGAGCTAAGCACCGCTCCCGGACCACTTTCGGCAGAAGGCGCACACCGCAGAGCACTGTGAGCGGCAGAATCGCCTTTGCGCGAAGAAGCAGCTTCTTCGTCTCCGGGAGCCGGAGAGAGCGGCAACTTCGCAAAGGTGATGAAACAAGCTGTAAAACACTGCGATTGTGTGCGCAGCTTGCCAACTGAGAGAAAACAGTACCTGACCACTCTCCTGCCTTTTGTAATCACATGAACATTCGATTGGAAGCTGTTTTGGACAACTTTCTTTCTCTTCTTGCAAAACACTCGGCAGACCTCCGTGCAGCCTCTAGAACACGATGGGAGATGTTTTCTGTGCTGGTAAAGTTTCTCCTTGCCAGACAGAGTGGAAAAGCTTGTTGCTAAGATGTAGACCAGAAGAGAGGCTAAAGACGAAGGTACGGTGCTCTGCAGAGCTAAGCACAGCTCCCGGACCTCTTTCGGCAGAAGGCGCACACCGCAGAGCACTGTGAGCGGCAGAATCGTCTTTGCGCGAAGAAGCAGCTTCTTCGTCTCCGGGAGCCGGAGAGAGCGGCAACTTCGCAAAGGTGATGAAACAAGCTGTACAACACTGCGATTGTGTGCGCAGCTTGCCAACTGAGAGAAAACAGTACCTGACCACTCTCCTGCCTTTTCTATTCACATGAACATTCGATTGCAAGCTGTTTACGACAACTTTCTTTCTCTTCTTGCAAAACACTCGGCAGACCTCCGTGCAGCCTCTAGAACACGATGGGAGATGTTTTCTGTGCTGGCACAGTTTCTCCTTGCCAGACAGAGTGGAAAAGCTTTTTGCTAAGATGTAGACGAGAAGAGAGGCTAAAGAAGCAGGTAGAGTGCTCTGCAGAGCTAAGCACAGCTCCCGGACCTCTTTCGGCAGAAGGCGCACACCGCAGAGCACTGTGAGCGGCAGAATCGTCTTTGCGCGAAGAAGCAGCTTCTTCGTCTCCGGGAGCCGGAGAGAGCGGCAGCTTCGCAAAGGTGATGAAACAAGCTGTACGACACTGCGATTGTGTGCGCAGCTTGCCAACTGAGAGAAAACAGTACCTGACCACTCTCCTGCCTTTTCTATTCACATGAACATTCGATTGCAAGCTGTTTTGGACAACTTTCTTTCTCTTCTTGCAAAACACTCGGCAGACCTCCGTGCAGCCTCTAGAACACGATGGGAGATGTTTTTTGTGCTGGCGCAGTTTCTCCTTGCCAGACAGAGTGGAAAAGCTTTTTGCTAAGATGTAGACGAGAAGAGAGGCTAAAGAAGCAGGTATGGTGCTCTGCAGAGCTAAGCACCGCTCCCGGGCGTCTTTCGGCAGAAGGCGCACACCGCAGAGCACTGTGAGCGGCAGAATCGTCTTTGCGCGAAGAAGCAGCTTCTTCGTCTCCGGGAGCCGGAGAGAGCGGCAACTTCGCAAAGGTGATGAAACAAGCTGTACAACACTGCGATTGTGTGCGCAGTTTGCCAACTGAGAGAAAACAGTACCTGACCACTCTCCTGCCTTTTCTATTCACATGAACATTCGATTGGAAGCTGTTTTGGACAACTTTCTTTCTCTTCTTGCAAAACACTCGGCAGACCTCCGTGCAGCCTCTAGAACACGATGGGAGATGTTTTCTGTGCTGGCAGAGTTTCTCCTTGCCAGACAGAGTGGAAAAGCTTTTTGCTAAGATGTAGACGAGAAGAGAGGCTAAAGACGAAGGTACGGTGCTCTGCAGAGCTAAGCACCGCTCCCGGACCTCTTTCGGCAGAAGACACACACTGCAGAGTACTGTGAGCGGCAGAATCGTCTTTGCGCGAAAATGCAGCTTCTTCGTCTCCGGGAGCCGGAGCGTGCGGCAACTTCGCAAAGGTGATGAAACAAGCTGTACAACACTGCGATTGTGTGCGCAGCTTGCCAACTGAGAGAAAACAGTACCTGACCACTCTCCTGCCTTTTCTATTCACATGAACATTCGATTGCAAGCTGTTTTGGACAACTTTCTTTCTCTTCTTGCAAAACACTCGGCAGACCTCCGTGCAGCCTCTAGAACACGATGGGAGATGTTTTCTGTGCTGGCACAGTTTCTCTTTGCCAGACAGAGTGGAAAAGCTTTTTGCTAAGATGTAGACGAGAAGAGAGGCTAAAGACGAAGGTACGGTGCTCTGCAGAGCTAAGCACCGCTCCCGGACCTCTTTCGGCAGAAGACACACACTGCAGAGCACTGTGAGCGGCAGAATAGTGTTTGCGCGAAAACGCAGCTTCTTCGTCTCCGGGAGCCGGAGAGAGCGGCAACTTCGCAAAAGTGATGAAACAAGCTGTACAACACTGCGATTGTGTGCGGAGCTTGCCAACTGAGAGAAAACAGTACCTGACCACTCTCCTGCCATTTCTATTCACATGAACATTCGATTGCAAGCTGTTTTGGACAACTTTCTTTCTCTTCTTGCAAAACACTCGGCAGACCTCCGTGCAGCCTCTAGAGCACGATGGGAGATGTTTTCTGTGCTGGCACAGTTTCTCCTTGCCAGACAGAGTGGAAAAGCTTTTTGCTAAGATGTAGACGAGAAGAGAGGCTAAAGACGAAGGTACGGTGCTCTGCAGAGCCAAGCACCGCTCCCGGGCGTCTTTCGGCAGAAGGCGCACACCGCAGAGCACTGTGAGCGGCAGAATCGTCTTTGCGCGAAGAAGCAGCTTCTTCGTCTCCGGGAGCCGGAGAGAGCGGCAACTTCGCAAAGGTGATGAAACAAGCTCTACAACACTGCGATTGTGTGCGCAGCTTGCCAACTGAGAGAAAACAGTACCTGACCACTCTCCTGCCTTTTCTATTCACATGAACATTCGATTGCAAGCTGTTTTGGACAACTTTCTTTCTCTTCTTGCAAAACACTCGGCAGACCTGCGTGCAGCCTCTAGAACACGATGGGAGATGTTTTCTGTGCTGGCACAGTTTCTCCTTGCCAGACAGAGTGGAAAAGCTTTTTGCTAAGATGTAGACGAGAAGAGAGGCTAAAGACGAAGGTACGGTGCTCTGCAGAGCTAAGCACCGCTCCCGGACCTCTTTCGGCAGAAGGCGCACACCGCAGAGCACTGTGAGCGGCAGAATCGCCTTTGCGCGAAGAAGCAGCTTCTTCGTCTCCGGGAGCCGGAGAGAGCGGCAACTTCGCAAAGGTGATGAAACAAGCTGTACAACACTGCGATTGTGTGCGCAGCTTGCCAACTGAGAGAAAACAGTACCTGACCACTCTCCTGCCTTTTCTATTCACATGAACATTCGATTGCAAGCTGTTTTGGACAACTTTCTTTCTCTTCTTGCAAAACACTCGGCAGACCTCCGTGCAGCCTCTAGAACACGATGGGAGATGTTTTCTGTGCTGGTAAAGTTTCTCCTTGCCAGACAGAGTGGAAAAGCTTGTTGCTAAGATGTAGACCAGAAGAGAGGCTAAAGACGAAGGTACGGTGCTCTGCAGAGCTAAGCACAGCTCCCGGACCTCTTTCGGCAGAAGGCGCACACCGCAGAGCACTGTGAGCGGCAGAATCGTCTTTGCGGGAAGAAGCAGCTTCTTCGTCTCCGGGAGCCGGAGAGAGCGGCAACTTCGCAAAGGTGATGAAACAAGCTGTACAACACTGCGATTGTGTGCGCAGCTTGCCAACTGAGAGAAAACAGTACCTGACCACTCTCCTGCCTTTTCTATTCACATGAACATTCGATTGCAAGCTGTTTACGACAACTTTCTTTCTCTTCTTGCAAAACACTCGGCAGACCTCCGTGCAGCCTCTAGAACACGATGGGAGATGTTTTCTGTGCTGGCACAGTTTCTCCTTGCCAGACAGAGTGGAAAAGCTTTTTGCTAAGATGTAGACGAGAAGAGAGGCTAAAGAAGCAGGTAGAGTGCTCTGCAGAGCTAAGCACAGCTCCCGGACCTCTTTCGGCAGAAGGCGCACACCGCAGAGCACTGTGAGCGGCAGAATCGTCTTTGCGCGAAGAAGCAGCTTCTTCGTCTCCGGGAGCCGGAGAGAGCGGCAGCTTCGCAAAGGTGATGAAACAAGCTGTACGACACTGCGATTGTGTGCGCAGCTTGCCAACTGAGAGAAAACAGTACCTGACCACTCTCCTGCCTTTTCTATTCACATGAACATTCGATTGCAAGCTGTTTTGGAGAACTTTCTTTCTCTTCTTGCAAAACACTCGGCAGACCTCCGTGCAGCCTCTAGAACACGATGGGAGATGTTTTTTGTGCTGGCGCAGTTTCTCCTTGCCAGACAGAGTGGAAAAGCTTTTTGCTAAGATGTAGACCAGAAGAGAGGCTAAAGAAGCAGGTATGGTGCTCTGCAGAGCTAAGCACCGCTCCCGGGCGTCTTTCGGCAGAAGGCGCACACCGCAGAGCACTGTGAGCGGCAGAATCGTCTTTGCGCGAAGAAGCAGCTTCTTCGTCTCCGGGAGCCGGAGAGAGCGGCAACTTCGCAAAGGTGATGAAACAAGCTGTACAACACTGCGATTGTGTGCGCAGCTTGCCAACTGAGAGAAAACAGTACCTGACCACTCTCCTGCCTTTTCTATTCACATGAACATTCGATTGGAAGCTGTTTTGGACAACTTTCTTTCTCTTCTTGCAAAACACTCGGCAGACCTGCGTGCAGCCTCTAGAACACGATGGGAGATGTTTTCTGTGCTGGCACAGTTTCTCCTTGCCAGACAGAGTGGAAAAGCTTTTTGCTAAGATGTAGACGAGAAGAGAGGCTAAAGACGAAGGTACGGTGCTCTGCAGAGCTAAGCACCGCTCCCGGACCTCTTTCGGCAGAAGACACACACTGCAGAGCACTGTGAGCGGCAGAATCGTCTTTGCGCGAAGAAGCAGCTTCTTCGTCTCCGGGAGCCGGAGAGTGCGGCAACTTCGCAAAGGTGATGAAACAAGCTGTACAACACTGCGATTGTGTGCGCAGCTTGCCAACTGAGAGAAAACAGTACCTGACCACTCTCCTGCCTTTTCTATTCACATGAACATTCGATTGCAAGCTGTTTTGGACAACTTTCTTTCTCTTCTTGCAAAACACTCGGCAGACCTCCGTGCAGCCTCTAGAACACGATGGGAGATGTTTTCTGTGCTGGCACAGTTTCTCTTTGCCAGACAGAGTGGAAAAGCTTTTTGCTAAGATGTAGACGAGAAGAGAGGCTAAAGACGAAGGTACGGTGCTCTGCAGAGCTAAGCACCGCTCCCGGACCTCTTTCGGCAGAAGGCGCACACCGCAGAGCACTGTGAGCGGCAGAATCGTCTTTGCGCGAAGAAGCAGCTTCTTCGTCTCCGGGAGCCGGAGAGAGCGGCAACTTCGCAAAGGTGATGAAACAAGCTGTACAACACTGCGATTGTGTGCGCAGTTTGCCAACTGAGAGAAAACAGTACCTGACCACTCTCCTGCCTTTTCTATTCACATGAACATTCGATTGCAAGCTGTTTTGGACAACTTTCTTTCTCTTCTTGCAAAACACTCGGCAGACCTCCGTGCAGCCTCTAGAACACGATGGGAGATGTTTTCTGTGCTGCCACAGTTTCTCCTTGCCAGACAGAGTGGAAAAGCTTTTTGCTAAGATGTAGATGAGAAGAGAGTCTAAAGACGAAGGTACGGTGCTCTGCAGAGCTAAGCACCGCTCCCGGACCTCTTTCGGCAGAAGACGCACACTGCAGAGCACTGTGAGCGGCAGAATAGTCTTTGCGCGAAAACGCAGCTTCTTCGTCTCCGGGAGCCGGGGAGAGCGGCAACTTCGCAAAGGTGATGAAACAAGCTGTACAACACTGCGATTGTGTGCGCAGCTTGCCAACTGAGAGAAAACAGTACCTGACCACTCTCCTGCCTTTTCTATTCACATGAACATTCGATTGCAAGCTGTTTTGGACAACTTTCTTTCTCTTCTTGCAAAACACTCGGCAGACCTCCGTGCAGCCTCTAGAACACGATGGGAGATGTTTTCTGTGCTGGCACAGTTTCTCCTTGCCAGACAGAGTGGAAAAGCTTTTTGCTAAGATGTAGACGAGAAGAGAGGCTAAAGACGAAGGTACGGTGCTCTGCAGAGCTAAGCACCGCTCCCGGACCTCTTTCGGCAGAAGGCGCACACCGCAGAGCACTGTGAGCGGCAGAATCGTCTTTGCGCGAAGAAGCAGCTTCTTCGTCTCCGGGAGCCGGAGAGAGCGGCAACTTCGCAAAGGTGATGAAACAAGCTGTACAACACTGCGATTGTGTGCGCAGTTTGCCAACTGAGAGAAAACAGTACCTGACCACTCTCCTGCCTTTTCTATTCACATGAACATTCGATTGCAAGCTGTTTTGGACAACTTTCTTTCTCTTCTTGCAAAACACTCGGCAGACCTCCGTGCAGCCTCTAGAACACGATGGGAGATGTTTTCTGGGCTGGCACAGTTTCTCCTTGCCAGACAGAGTGGAAAAGCTTTTTACTAAGATGTAGACGAGAAGAGAGGCTAAAGACGAAGGTACGGTGCTCTGCAGAGCTAAGCACAGCTCCCGGACCTCTTTCGGCAGAAGACGCACACTGCAGAGCACTGTGAGCGGCAGAATCGTCTTTGCGCGAAAACGCAGCTTCTTCGTCTCCGGGAGCCGGAGAGAGCGGCAACTTCGCAAAAGTGATGAAACAAGCTGTACAACACTGCGATTGTGTGCGCAGCTTGCCAACTGAGAGAAAACAGTACCTGACCACTCTCCTGCCTTTTCTATTCACATGAACATTCGATTGCAAGCTGTTTTGGACAACTTTCTTTCTCTTCTTGCAAAACACTCGGCAGACCTCCGTGCAGCCTCTAGAGCACGATGGGAGATGTTTTTTGAGCTGGCACAGTTTCTCCTTGCCAGACAGAGTGGAAAAGCTTTTTGCTAAGATGTAGACGAGAAGAGAGGCTGAAGACGAAGGTACGGTGCTCTGCAGAGCTAAGCACAGCTCCCGGGCCTCTTTCGGCAGAAGACACACACTGCAGAGCACTGTGAGCGGCAGAATCGTCTTTGCGCGAAGAAGCAGCTTCTTCGTCTCCGGGAGCCGGAGAGAGCGGCAACTTCGCAAAGGTGATGAAACAAGCTGTACAACACTGCGATTGTGTGCGCAGCTTGCCAACTGAGAGAAAACAGTACCTGACCATCTCCTGTCTTTTCTATTCACATGAACATTCGATTGCAAGCTGTTTTGGACAACTTTCTTTCTCTTCTTGCAAAACACTCGGCAGACCTCCGTGCAGCCTCTAGAACACGATGGGAGATGTTTTCTGGGCTGGCACAGTTTCTCCTTGCCAGACAGAGTGGAAAAGCTTTTTGCTAAGATGTAGACGAGAAGAGAGGCTAAAGACGAAGGTACGGTGCTCTGCAGAGCTAAGCACCGCTCCCGGACCTCTTTCGGCAGAAGGCGCACACCGCAGAGCACTGTGAGCGGCAGAATCGTCTTTGCGCGAAGAAGCAGCTTCTTCGTCTCCAGGAGCCGGAGAGAGCGGCAACTTCGCAAAGGTGATGAAACAAGCTGTACAACACTGCGATTGTGTGCGCAGTTTGCCAACTGAGAGAAAACAGTACCTGACCACTCTCCTGCCTTTTCTATTCACATGAACATTCGATTGCAAGCTGTTTTGGACAACTTTCTTTCTCTTCTTGCAAAACACTCGGCAGACCTCCGTGCAGCCTCTAGAACACGATGGGAGATGTTTTCTGTGCTGGCACAGTTTCTCCTTGCCAGACAGAGTGGAAAAGCTTTTTGCTAAGATGTAGACGAGAAGAGAGGCTAAAGACGAAGGTACGGTGCTCTGCAGAGCTAAGCACCGCTCCCGGACCTCTTTCGGCAGAAGACACACACTGCAGAGCACTGTGAGCGACAGAATAGTCTTTGCGCGAAAACGCAGCTTCTTCGTCTCCGGGAGCCGGGGAGAGCGGCAACTTCGCAAAGGTGATGAAACAAGCTGTACAACACTGCGATTGTGTGCGCAGCTTGCCAACTGAGAGAAAACAGTACCTGACCACTCTCCTGCCTTTTCTATTCACATGAACATTCGATTGCAAGCTGTTTTGGACAACTTTCTTTCTCTTCTTGCAAAACACTCGGCAGACCTCCGTGCAGCCTCTAGAACACGATGGGAGATGTTTTCTGTGCTGGCACAGTTTCTCCTTGCCAGACAGAGTGGAAAAGCTTTTTACTAAGATGTAGACGAGAAGAGAGGCTAAAGACGAAGGTACGGTGCTCTGCAGAGCTAAGCACCGCTCCCGGACCTCTTTCGGCAGAAGGCGCACACCGCAGAGCACTGTGAGCGGCAGAATCGTCTTTGCGCGAAGAAGCAGCTTCTTCGTCTCCGGGAGCCGGAGAGAGCGGCAACTTCGCAAAGGTGATGAAACAAGCTGTATAACACTGCGATTGTGTGCGCAGTTTGCCAACTGAGAGAGAACAGTACCTGACCACTCTCCTGCC
Source organism: Melozone crissalis (assembly GCF_028551555.1). Lineage (NCBI taxonomy): Eukaryota > Metazoa > Chordata > Aves > Passeriformes > Passerellidae > Melozone > Melozone crissalis. The sequence goes on from NW_026535937.1 coordinate 1,405,831, forward strand.
TTTTCTATTCACATGAACATTCGATTGCAAGCTGTTTTGGACAACTTTCCTTCTCTTCTTGCAAAACACTCGGCAGACCTCCGTGCAGCCTCTAGAGCACGATGGGAGATGTTTTTTGTGCTGGCACAGTTTCTCCTTGCCAGACAGAGTGGAAAAGCTTTTTGCTAAGATGTAGACGAGAAGAGAGGCTAAAGACGAAGGTACGGTGCTCTGCAGAGCTAAGCACCGCTCCCGGACCTCTTTCGGCAGAAGGCGCACACCGCAGAGCACTGTGAGCGGCAGAATCGTCTTTGCGCGAAGAAGCAGCTTCTTCGTCTCCGGGAGCCGGAGAGAGCGGCAACTTCGCAAAGGTGATGAAACAAGCTGTACAACACTGCGATTGTGTGCGCAGCTTGCCAACTGAGAGAAAACAGTACCTGACCACTCTCCTGCCTTTTCTATACACATGAACATTCGATTGCAAGCTGTTTTGGACAACTTTCTTTCTCTTCTTGCAAAACACTCGGCAGACCTCCGTGCAGCCTCTAGAACACGATGGGAGATGTTTACTGTGCTGGCACAGTTTCTCTTTGCCAGACAGAGTGGAAAAGCTTTTTGCTAAGATGTAGACGAGAAGAGAGGCTAAAGACGAAGGTACGGTGCTCTGCAGAGCTAAGCACCGCTCCCGGGCCTCTTTCGGCAGAAGGCGCACACCGCAGAGCACTGTGAGCGGCAGAATCGTCTTTGCGCGAAGAAGCAGCTTCTTCGTCTCCGGGAGCCGGAGAGAGCGGCAACTTCGCAAAGGTGATGAAACAAGCTGTACAACACTGCGATTGTGTGCGCAGTTTGCCAACTGAGAGAAAACAGTACCTGACCACTCTCCTGCCTTTTCTATTCACATGAACATTCGATTGCAAGCTGTTTTGGACAACTTTCTTTCTCTTCTTGCAAAACACTCGGCAGACCTCCGTGCAGCCTCTAGAACACGATGGGAGATGTTTTCTGTGCTGGCACAGTTTCTCCTTGCCAGACAGAGTGGAAAAGCTTCTTGCTAAGATGTAGACGAGAAGAGAGGCTAAAGACGAAGGTACGGTGCTCTGCAGAGCTAAGCACCGCTCCCGGACCTCTTTCGGCAGAAGACGCACACTGCAGAGCACTGTGAGCGGCAGAATAGTCTTTGCGCGAAAACGCAGATTCTTCGTCTCCGGCAGCCGGGGAGAGCGGCAACTTCGCAAAGGTGATGAAACAAGCTGTACAACACTGCGATTGTGTGCGCAGCTTGCCAACTGAGAGAAAACAGTACCTGACCACTCTCCTGCCTTTTCTATTCACATGAACATTCGATTGCAAGCTGTTTTGGACAACTTTCTTTCTCTTCTTGCAAAACACTCGGCAGACCTCCGTGCAGCCTCTAGAACACGATGGGAGATGTTTTCTGTGCTGGCACAGTTTCTCCTTGCCAGACAGAGTGGAAAAGCTTTTTGCTAAGATGTAGACGAGAAGAGAGGCTAAAGACGAAGGTACGGTGCTCTGCAGAGCTAAGCACCGCTCCCGGACCTCTTTCGGCAGAAGGCGCACACCGCAGAGCACTGTGAGCGGCAGAATCGTCTTTGCGCGAAGAAGCAGCTTCTTCGTCTCCGGGAGCCGGAGAGAGCGGCAACTTCGCAAAGGTGATGAAACAAGCTGTACAACACTGCGATTGTGTGCGCAGTTTGCCAACTGAGAGAAAACAGTACCTGACCACTCTCCTGCCTTTTCTATTCACATGAACATTCGATTGCAAGCTGTTTTGGACAACTTTCTTTCTCTTCTTGCAAAACACTCGGCAGACCTCCGTGCAGCCTCTAGAACACGATGGGAGATGTTTTCTGTGCTGGCTCAGTTTCTCTTTGCCAGACAGAGTGGAAAAGCTTTTTGCTAAGATGTAGATGAGAAGAGAGGCTAAAGACGAAGGTACGGTGCTCTGCAGAGCTAAGCACCGCTCCCGGACCTCTTTCGGCAGAAGACACACACTGCAGAGCACTGTGAGCGGCAGAATAGTGTTTGCGCGCAAACGCAGCTTCTTCGTCTCCGGGAGCCGGAGAGAGCGGCAACTTCGCAAAAGTGATGAAACAAGCTGTACAACACTGCGATTGTGTGCGGAGCTTGCCAACTGAGAGAAAACAGTACCTGACCACTCTCCTGCCATTTCTATTCACATGAACATTCGATTGCAAGCTGTTTTGGACAACTTTCTTTCTCTTCTTGCAAAACACTCGGCAGACCTCCGTGCAGCCTCTAGAACAGGATGGGAGATGTTTTCTGGGCTGGCACAGTTTCTCCTTGCCAGACAGAGTGGAAAAGCTTTTTGCTAAGATGTAGACGAGAAGAGAGGCTAAAGACGAAGGTACGGTGCTCTGCAGAGCTGAGCACCGCTCCCGGGCCTCTTTCGGCAGAAGACGCACACCGCAGAGCACTGTGAGCAGCAGAATAGTCTTTGCGCGAACAAGCAGCTTCTTCGTCTCCGGGAGCCGGAGAGAGCGGCAGCTTCGCAAAGGTGGTGAAACAAGCTGTACAACACTGCGATTGTGTGCGCAGCTTGCCAACTGAGAGAAAACAGTACCTGACCACTCTCCTGCCTTTTCTATTCACATGAACATTCGATTGCAAGCTGTTTTGGACAACTTTCTTTCTCTTCTTGCAAAACACTCGGCAGACCTCCGTGCAGCCTGTAGAACACGATGGGAGATGTTTTCTGTGCTGGCACAGTTTATCCTTGCCAGACAGAGTGGAAAAGCTTTTTGCTAAGATGTAGACGAGAAGAGAGGCTAAAGACGAAGGTACGGTGATCTGCAGAGCTAAGCACCGCTCCCGGGCGTCTTTCGGCAGAAGGCGCACACCGCAGAGCACTGTGAGCGGCAGAATCGTCTTTGCGCGAAGAAGCAGCTTCTTCGTCTCCGGGAGCCGGAGAGAGCGGCAACTTCGCAAAGGTGATGAAACAAGCTGTACAACACTGCGATTGTGTGCGCAGTTTGCCAACTGAGAGAAAACAGTACCTGACCACTCTCCTGCCTTTTCTATTCACATGAACATTCGATTGCAAGCTGTTTTGGACAACTTTCTTTCTCTTCTTGCAAAACACTCGGCAGACCTCCGTGCAGCCTCTAGAACACGATGGGAGATGTTTTCTGGGCTGGCACAGTTTCTCCTTGCCAGACAGAGTGGAAAAGCTTTTTGCTAAGATGTAGACGAGAAGAGAGGCTAAAGACGAAGGTACGGTGCTCTGCAGAGCTAAGCACCGCTCCCGGGCCTCTTTCGGCATAAGACGCACACCGCAGAGCACTGTGAGCGGCAGAATCGTCTTTGCGCGAAGAAGCAGCTTCTTCGTCTCCGGGAGCCGGAGAGAGCGGCAGCTTCGCAAAGGTGATGAAACAAGCTGTACAACACTGCGATTGTGTGCGCAGCTTGCCAACTGAGAGAAAACAGTACCTGACCACTCTCCTGCCTTTTCTATTCACATGAACATTCGATTGCAAGCTGTTTTGGACAACTTTCTTTCTCTTCTTGCAAAACACTCGGCAGACCTCCGTGCAGCCTCTAGAACACGATGGGAGATGTTTTCTTCGCTCGCGAAGTTTCTCCTTGCCAGACAGAGTGGAAAAGCTTTTTGCTAAGATGTAGACGAGAAGAGAGGCTAAAGACGAAGGTACGGTGCTCTGCAGAGCTGAGCACAGCTCCCGGGCCTCTTTCGGCAGAAGACACACACTGCAGAACACTGTGAGCGGCAGAATCGTCTTTGCGCGAAGAAGCAGCTTCTTCGTCTCCGGGAGCCGGAGAGAGCGGCAACTTCGCAAAGGTGATGAAACAAGCTGTACAACACTGCGATTGTGTGCGCAGTTTGCCAACTGAGAGAAAACAGTACCTGACCACTCTCCTGCCTTTTCTATTCACATGAACATTCGATTGCAAGCTGTTTTGGACAACTTTCTTTCTCTTCTTGCAAAACACTCGGCAGACCTCCGTGCAGCCTCTAGAACACGATGGGAGATGTTTTTTGTGCTGGCACAGTTTCTCCTTGCCAGACAGAGTGGAAAAGCTTTTTGCTAAGATGTAGACGAGAAGAGAGGCTAAAGACGAAGGTACGGTGCTCTGCAGAGCTAAGCACCGCTCCCGGGCCTCTTTCGGCAGAAGGCGCACACCGCAGAGCACTGTGAGCGGCAGAATCGTCTTTGCGCGAAGAAGCAGCTTCTTCGTCTCCGGGAGCCGGAGAGAGCGGCAACTTCGCAAAGGTGATGAAACAAGCTGTACAACACTGCGATTGTGTGCGCAGCTTGCCAACTGAGAGAAAACAGTACCTGACCATCTCCTGCCTTTTCTATTCACATGAATATTCGATTGCAAGCTGTTTTGGACAACTTTCTTTCTCTTCTTGCAAAACACTCGGCAGACCTCCGTGCAGCCTCTAGAACACGATGGGAGATGTTTTCTGTGCTGGCACAGTTTCTCCTTGCCAGACAGAGTGGAAAAGCTTTTTGCTAAGATGTAGACGAGAAGAGAGGATAAAGACGAAGGTACGGTGCTCTGCAGAGCTAAGCACCGCTCCCGGACCTCTTTCGGCAGAAGGCGCACACCGCAGAGCAGAGTGAGCGGCAGAATCGTCTTTGCGCGAAGAAGCAGCTTCTTCGTCTCCGGGAGCCGGAGAGAGCGGCAGCTTCGCAAAGGTGATGAAACAAGCTGTACAACACTGCGATTGTGTGCGCAGCTTGCCAACTGAGAGAAAACAGTACCTGACCACTCTCCTGCCTTTTCTATTCACTTGAACATTCGATTGCAAGCTTTTTTGGACAACTTTCTTTCTCTTCTTGCAAAACACTCGGCAGACCTCCGTGCAGCCTCTAGAACACGATGGGAGATGTTTTCTGGGCTGGCACAGTTTCTCTTTGCCAGACAGAGTGGAAAAGCTTTTTGCTAAGATGTAGACGAGAAGAGAGGCTAAAGACGAAGGTACGGTGCTCTGCAGAGCTAAGCACCGCTCCCGGACCTCTTTCGGCAGAAGGCGCACACCGCAGAGCACTGTGAGCGGCAGAATCGTCTTTGCGCGAAGAAGCAGCTTCTTCGTCTCCGGGAGCCGGAGAGAGCGGCAACTTCGCAAAGGTGATGAAACAAGCTGTACAACACTGCGATTGTGTGCGCAGTTTGCCAACTGAGAGAAAACAGTACCTGACCACTCTCCTGCCTTTTCTATTCACATGAACATTCGATTGCAAGCTGTTTTGGACAACTTTCTTTCTCTTCTTGCAAAACACTCGGCAGACCTCCGTGCAGCCTCTAGAACACGATGGGAGATGTTTTCTGTGCTGGCACAGTTTCTCCTTGCCAGACAGAGTGGAAAAGCTTCTTGCTAAGATGTAGATGAGAAGAGAGGCTAAAGACGAAGGTACGGTGCTCTGCAGAGCTAAGCACCGCTCCCGGACCTCTTTCGGCAGAAGACGCACACTGCAGAGCACTGTGAGCGGCAGAATAGTCTTTGCGCGAAAACGCAGCTTCTTCGTCTCCGGGAGCCGGGGAGAGCGGCAACTTCGCAAAGGTGATGAAACAAGCTGTACAACACTGCGATTGTGTGCGCAGTTTGCCAACTGAGAGAAAACAGTACCTGACCACTCTCCTGCCTTTTCTATTCACATGAACATTCGATTGGAAGCTGTTTTGGACAACTTTCTTTCTCTTCTTGCAAAACACTCGGCAGACCTGCGTGCAGCCTCTAGAACACGATGGGAGATGTTTTCTGTGCTGGCACAGTTTCTCCTTGCCAGACAGAGTGGAAAAGCTTTTTGCTAAGATGTAGACGAGAAGAGAGGCTAAAGACGAAGGTACGGTGCTCTGCAGAGCTAAGCACCGCTCCCGGACCTCTTTCGGCAGAAGGCGCACACCGCAGAGCACTGTGAGCGGCAGAATCGTCTTTGCGCGAAGAAGCAGCTTCTTCGTCTCCGGGAGCCGGAGAGAGCGGCAACTTCGCAAAGGTGATGAAACAAGCTGTACAACACTGCGATTGTGTGCGCAGCTTGCCAACTGAGAGAAAACAGTACCTGACCACTCTCCTGCCTTTTCTATTCACATGAACATTCGATTGCAAGCTGTTTTGGACAACTTTCTTTCTCTTCTTGCAAAACACTCGGCAGACCTCCGTGCAGCCTCTAGAGCACGATGGGAGATGTATTTTGTGCTGGCACAGTTTCTCCTTGCCAGACAGAGTGGAAAAGCTTTTTGCTAAGATGTAGACGAGAAGAGAGGCTAAAGACGAAGGTACGGTGCTCTGCAGAGCTAAGCACCGCTCCCGGACCTCTTTCGGCAGAAGGCGCACACCGCAGAGCACTGTGAGCGGCAGAATCGTCTTTGCGCGAAGAAGCAGCTTCTTCGTCTCCGGGAGCCGGAGAGAGCGGCAACTTCGCAAAGGTGATGAAACAAGCTGTACAACACTGCGATTGTGTGCGCAGCTTGCCAACTGAGAGAAAACAGTACCTGACCACTCTCCTGCCTTTTCTATTCACATGAACATTCGATTGCAAGCTGTTTTGGACAACTTTCTTTCTCTTCTTGCAAAACACTCGGCAGACCTCCGTGCAGCCTCTAGAACACGATGGGAGATGTTTTCTGTGCTGGCACAGTTTCTCTTTGCCAGACAGAGTGGAAAAGCTTTTTGCTAAGATGTAGACGAGAAGAGAGGCTAAAGACGAAGGTACGGTGCTCTGCAGAGCTAAGCACCGCTCCCGGGCCTCTTTCGGCAGAAGACGCACACCGCAGAGCACTGTGAGCGGCAGAATCGTCTTTGCGCGAAGAAGCAGCTTCTTCGTCTCCGGGAGCCGGAGAGAGCGGCAGCTTCGCAAAGGTGATGAAACAAGCTGTACAACACTGCGATTGTGTGCGCAGCTTGCCAACTGAGAGAAAACAGTACCTGACCACTCTCCTGCCTTTTCTATTCACATGAACATTCGATTGCAAGCTGTTTTGGACAACTTTCTTTCTCTTCTTGCAAAACACTCGGCAGACCTCCGTGCAGCCTCTAGAACACGATGGGAGATGTTTTCTGTGCTGGCACAGTTTCTCCTTGCCAGACAGAGTGGAAAAGCTTTTTGCTAAGATGTAGATGAGAAGAGAGGCTAAAGACGAAGGTACGGTGCTCTGCAGAGCTAAGCACCGCTCCCGGACCTCTTTCGGCAGAAGACGCACACTGCAGAGCACTGTGAGCGGCAGAATAGTCTTTGCGCGAAAACGCAGCTTCTTCGTCTCCGGGAGCCGGGGAGAGCGGCAACTTCGCAAAGGTGATGAAACAAGCTGTACAACACTGCGATTGTGTGCGCAGCTTGCCAACTGAGAGAAAACAGTACCTGACCACTCTCCTGCCTTTTCTATTCACATGAACATTCGATTGCAAGCTGTTTTGGACAACTTTCTTTCTCTTCTTGCAAAACACTCGGCAGACCTCCGTGCAGCCTCTAGAACACGATGGGAGATGTTTTCTGTGCTGGCACAGTTTCTCCTCGCCAGACAGAGTGGAAAAGCTTTTTGCTAAGATGTAGACGAGAAGAGAGGCTAAAGACGAAGGTACGGTGCTCTGCAGAGCTAAGCACCGCTCCCGGACCTCTTTCGGCAGAAGGCGCACACCGCAGAGCACTGTGAGCGGCAGAATCGTCTTTGCGCGAAGAAGCAGCTTCTTCGTCTCCGGGAGCCGGAGAGAGCGGCAACTTCGCAAAGGTGATGAAACAAGCTGTACAACACTGCGATTGTGTGCGCAGTTTGCCAACTGAGAGAAAACAGTACCTGACCACTCTCCTGCCTTTTCTATTCACATGAACATTCGATTGCAAGCTGTTTTGGACAACTTTCTTTCTCTTCTTGCAAAACACTCGGCAGACCTCCGTGCAGCCTCTAGAACACGATGGGAGATGTTTTCTGGGCTGGCACAGTTTCTCCTTGCCAGACAGAGTGGAAAAGCTTTTTGCTAAGATGTAGACGAGAAGAGAGGCTAAAGACGAAGGTACGGTGCTCTGCAGAGCTAAGCACAGCTCCCGGACCTCTTTCGGCAGAAGACGCACACTGCAGAGCACTGTGAGCGGCAGAATCGTCTTTGCGCGAAAACGCAGCTTCTTCGTCTCCGGGAGCCGGAGAGAGCGGCAACTTCGCAAAAGTGATGAAACAAGCTGTACAACACTGCGATTGTGTGCGCAGCTTGCCAACTGAGAGAAAACAGTACCTGACCACTCTCCTGCCTTTTCTATTCACATGAACATTCGATTGCAAGCTGTTTTGGACAACTTTCTTTCTCTTCTTGCAAAACACTCGGCAGACCTCCGTGCAGCCTCTAGAACACGATGGGAGATGTTTTCTGGGCTGGCACAGTTTCTCCTTGCCAGACAGAGTGGAAAAGCTTTTTGCTAAGATGTAGACGAGAAGAGAGGCTAAAGACGAAGGTACGGTGCTCTGCAGAGCTAAGCACCGCTCCCGGACCTCTTTCGGCAGAAGGCGCACACCGCAGAGCACTGTGAGCGGCAGAATCGTCTTTGCGCGAAGAAGCAGCTTCTTCGTCTCCAGGAGCCGGAGAGAGCGGCAACTTCGCAAAGGTGATGAAACAAGCTGTACAACACTGCGATTGTGTGCGCAGTTTGCCAACTGAGAGAAAACAGTACCTGACCACTCTCCTGCCTTTTCTATTCACATGAACATTCGATTGCAAGCTGTTTTGGACAACTTTCTTTCTCTTCTTGCAAAACACTCGGCAGACCTCCGTGCAGCCTCTAGAACACGATGGGAGATGTTTTCTGTGCTGGCACAGTTTCTCCTTGCCAGACAGAGTGGAAAAGCTTTTTGCTAAGATGTAGATGAGAAGAGAGGCTAAAGACGAAGGTACGGTGCTCTGCAGAGCTAAGCACCGCTCCCGGACCTCTTTCGGCAGAAGACACACACTGCAGAGCACTGTGAGCGGCAGAATAGTCTTTGCGCGAAAACGCAGCTTCTTCGTCTCCGGGAGCCGGGGAGAGCGGCAACTTCGCAAAGGTGATGAAACAAGCTGTACAACACTGCGATTGTGTGCGCAGCTTGCCAACTGAGAGAAAACAGTACCTGACCACTCTCCTGCCTTTTCTATTCACATGAACATTCGATTGCAAGCTGTTTTGGACAACTTTCTTTCTCTTCTTGCAAAACACTCGGCAGACCTCCGTGCAGCCTCTAGAACACGATGGGAGATGTTTTCTGTGCTGGCACAGTTTCTCCTTGCCAGACAGAGTGGAAAAGCTTTTTACTAAGATGTAGACGAGAAGAGAGGATAAAGACGAAGGTACGGTGCTCTGCAGAGCTAAGCACCGCTCCCGGACCTCTTTCGGCAGAAGGCGCACACCGCAGAGCACTGTGAGCGGCAGAATCGTCTTTGCGCGAAGAAGCAGCTTCTTCGTCTCCGGGAGCCGGAGAGAGCGGCAACTTCGCAAAGGTGATGAAACAAGCTGTATAACACTGCGATTGTGTGCGCAGTTTGCCAACTGAGAGAAAACAGTACCTGACCACTCTCCTGCCTTTTCTATTCACATGAACATTCGATTGCAAGCTGTTTTGGACAACTTTCTTTCTCTTCTTGCAAAACACTCGGCAGACCTCCGTGCAGCCTCTAGAGCACGATGGGAGATGTTTTTTGTGCTGGCACAGTTTCTCCTTGCCAGACAGAGTGGAAAAGCTTTTTGCTAAGATGTAGACGAGAAGAGAGGCTAAAGACGAAGGTACGGTGCTCTGCAGAGCTAAGCACCGCTCCCGGACCTCTTTCGGCAGAAGGCGCACACCGCAGAGCACTGTGAGCGGCAGAATCGTCTTTGCGCGAAGAAGCAGCTTCTTCGTCTCCGGGAGCCGGAGAGAGCGGCAACTTCGTAAAGGTGATGAAACAAGCTGTACAACACTGCGATTGTGTGCGCAGCTTGCCAACTGAGAGAAAACAGTACCTGACCACTCTCCTGCCTTTTCTATTCACATGAACATTCGATTGCAAGCTGTTTTGGACAACTTTCTTTCTCTTCTTGCAAAACACTCGGCAGACCTCCGTGCAGCCTCTAGAACACGATGGGAGATGTTTACTGTGCTGGCACAGTTTCTCTTTGCCAGACAGAGTGGAAAAGCTTTTTGCTAAGATGTAGACGAGAAGAGAGGCTAAAGACGAAGGTACGGTGCTCTGCAGAGCTAAGCACCGCTCCCGGGCCTCTTTCGGCAGAAGGCGCACACCGCAGAGCACTGTGAGCGGCAGAATCGTCTTTGCGCGAAGAAGCAGCTTCTTCGTCTCCGGGAGCCGGAGAGAGCGGCAACTTCGCAAAGGTGATGAAACAAGCTGTACAACACTGCGATTGTGTGCGCAGTTTGCCAACTGAGAGAAAACAGTACCTGACCACTCTCCTGCCTTTTCTATTCACATGAACATTCGATTGCAAGCTGTTTTGGACAACTTTCTTTCTCTTCTTGCAAAACACTCGGCAGACCTCCGTGCAGCCTCTAGAACACGATGGGAGATATTTTCTCTGCTGGCACAGTTTCTCCTTGCCAGACAGAGTGGAAAAGCTTTTTGCTAAGATGTAGACGAGAAGAGAGGCTAAAGACGAAGGTACGGTGCTCTGCAGAGCCAAGCACCGCTCCCGGGCCTCTTTCGGCAGAAGGCGCACACCGCAGAGCACTGTGAGCGGCAGAATCGTCTTTGCGCGAAGAAGCAGCTTCTTCGTCTCCGGGAGCCGGAGAGAGCGGCAACTTCGCAAAGGTGATGAAACAAGCTGTACAACACTGCGATTGTGTGCGCAGCTTGCCAACTGAGAGAAAACAGTACCTGACCACTCTCCTGCCTTTTCTATTCACATGAACATTCGATTGCAAGCTGTTTTGGACAACTTTCTTTCTCTTCTTGCAAAACACTCGGCAGACCTCCGTGCAGCCTCTAGAACACGATGGGAGATGTTTTTTGTGCTGGCACAGTTTCTCCTTGCCAGACAGAGTGGAAAAGCTTTTTGCTAAGATGTAGACGAAAAGAGAGGCTAAAGACGAAGGTACGGTGCTCTGCAGAGCTGAGCACCGCTCCTGAATCTCTTTCGGCAGAAGGCGCACACCGCAGAGCACTGTGAGCGGCAGAATCGTCTTTGCGCGAAGAAGCAGCTTCTTCGTCTCCGGGAGCCGGAGAGAGCGGCAGCTTCGCAAAGGTGATGAAACAAGCTGTACAACATTGCGATTGTGTGCGCAGCTTGCCAACTGAGAGAAAACAGTACCTGACCACTCTGCTGCCTTTTCTATTCACATGAACATTCGATTGCAAGCTGTTTTGGACAACTTTCTTTCTCTTCTTGCAAAACACTCGGCAGACCTCCGTGCAGCCTCTAGAACACGATGGGAGATGTTTTCTGTGCTGGCACAGTTTCTCCTTGCCAGACAGAGTGGAAAAGCTTTTTGCTAAGATGTAGACGAGAAGAGAGGCTAAAGACGAAGGTACGGTGCTCTGCAGAGCTAAGCACCGCTCCCGGGCGTCTTTCGGCAGAAGGCGCACACCGCAGAGCACTGTGAGCGGCAGAATCGTCTTTGCGCGAAAATGCAGCTTCTTCGTCTCCGGGAGCCGGAGAGAGCGGCAACTTCGCAAAGGTGATGAAACAAGCTGTACAACACTGCGATTGTGTGCGCAGCTTGCCAACTGAGAGAAAACAGTACCTGACCACTCTCCTGCCTTTTCTATTCACATGAACATTCGATTGCAAGCTGTTTTGGACAACTTTCTTTCTCTTCTTGCAAAACACTCGGCAGACCTCCGTGCAGCCTCTAGAACACGATGGGAGATGTTTTCTGGGCTGGCACAGTTTCTCCTTGCCAGACAGAGTGGAAAAGCTTTTTGCTAAGATGTAGACGAGAAGAGAGGCTAAAGACGAAGGTACGGTGCTCTGCAGAGCTAAGCACCGCTCCCGGGCCTCTTTCGGCAGAAGACGCACACCGCAGAGCACTGTGAGCGGCAGAATAGTCTTTGCGCGAAGAAGCAGCTTCTTCGTCTCCGGGAGCCGGAGAGAGCGGCAGCTTCGCAAAGGTGGTGAAACAAGCTGTACAACACTGCGATTGTGTGCGCAGCTTGCCAACTGAGAGAAAACAGTACCTGACCACTCTCCTGCCTTTTCTATTCACATGAACATTCGATTGGAAGCTGTTTTGGACAACTTTCTTTCTCTTCTTGCAAAACACTCGGCAGACCTCCGTGCAGCCTGTAGAACACGATGGGAGATGTTTTCTGTGCTGGCACAGTTTATCCTTGCCAGACAGAGTGGAAAAGCTTTTTGCTAAGATGTAGACGAGAAGAGAGGCTAAAGACGAAGGTACGGTGATCTGCAGAGCTAAGCACCGCTCCCGGGCGTCTTTCGGCAGAAGGCGCACACCGCAGAGCACTGTGAGCGGCAGAATCGTCTTTGCGCGAAGAAGCAGCTTCTTCGTCTCCGGGAGCCGGAGAGAGCGGCAACTTCGCAAAGGTGATGAAACAAGCTGTACAACACTGCGATTGTGTGCGCAGTTTGCCAACTGAGAGAAAACAGTACCTGACCACTCTCCTGCCTTTTCTATTCACATGAACATTCGATTGCAAGCTGTTTTGGACAACTTTCTTTCTCTTCTTGCAAAACACTCGGCAGACCTCCGTGCAGCCTCTAGAACACGATGGGAGATGTTTTCTGGGCTGGCACAGTTTCTCCTTGCCAGACAGAGTGGAAAAGCTTTTTGCTAAGATGTAGACGAGAAGAGAGGCTAAAGACGAAGGTACGGTGCTCTGCAGAGCTAAGCACCGCTCCCGGGCCTCTTTCGGCAGAAGACGCACACCGCAGAGCACTGTGAGCGGCAGAATCGTCTTTGCGCGAAGAAGCAGCTTCTTCGTCTCCGGGAGCCGGAGAGAGCGGCAGCTTCGCAAAGGTGATGAAACAAGCTGTACAACACTGCGATTGTGTGCGCAGCTTGCCAACTGAGAGAAAACAGTACCTGACCACTCTCCTGCCTTTTCTATTCACATGAACATTCGATTGCAAGCTGTTTTGGACAACTTTCTTTCTCTTCTTGCAAAACACTCGGCAGACCTCCGTGCAGCCTCTAGAACACGATGGGAGATGTTTTCTTTGCTCGCGAAGTTTCTCCTTGCCAGACAGAGTGGAAAAGCTTTTTGCTAAGATGTAGACGAGAAGAGAGGCTAAAGACGAAGGTACGGTGCTCTGCAGAGCTGAGCACAGCTCCCGGGCCTCTTTCGGCAGAAGACACACACTGCAGAACACTGTGAGCGGCAGAATCGTCTTTGCGCGAAGAAGCAGCTTCTTCGTCTCCGGGAGCCGGAGAGAGCGGCAACTTCGCAAAGGTGATGAAACAAGCTGTACAACACTGCGATTGTGTGCGCAGTTTGCCAACTGAGAGAAAACAGTACCTGACCACTCTCCTGCCTTTTCTATTCACATGAACATTCGATTGCAAGCTGTTTTGGACAACTTTCTTTCTCTTCTTGCAAAACACTCGGCAGACCTCCGTGCAGCCTCTAGAACACGATGGGAGATGTTTTTTGTGCTGGCACAGTTTCTCCTTGCCAGACAGAGTGGAAAAGCTTTTTGCTAAGATGTAGACGAGAAGAGAGGCTAAAGACGAAGGTACGGTGCTCTGCAGAGCTAAGCACCGCTCCCGGGCCTCTTTCGGCAGAAGGCGCACACCGCAGAGCACTGTGAGCGGCAGAATCGTCTTTGCGCGAAGAAGCAGCTTCTTCGTCTCCGGGAGCCGGAGAGAGCGGCAACTTCGCAAAGGTGATGAAACAAGCTGTACAACACTGCGATTGTGTGCGCAGCTTGCCAACTGAGAGAAAACAGTACCTGACCATCTCCTGCCTTTTCTATTCACATGAATATTCGATTGCAAGCTGTTTTGGACAACTTTCTTTCTCTTCTTGCAAAACACTCGGCAGACCTCCGTGCAGCCTCTAGAACACGATGGGAGATGTTTTCTGTGCTGGCACAGTTTCTCCTTGCCAGACAGAGTGGAAAAGCTTTTTGCTAAGATGTAGACGAGAAGAGAGGATAAAGACGAAGGTACGGTGCTCTGCAGAGCTAAGCACCGGTCCCGGACCTCTTTCGGCAGAAGGCGCACACCGCAGAGCACTGTGAGCGGCAGAATCGTCTTTGCGCGAAGAAGCAGCTTCTTCGTCTCCGGGAGCAGGAGAGAGCGGCAGCTTCGCAAAGGTGATGAAACAAGCTGTACAACACTGCGATTGTGTGCGCAGCTTGCCAACTGAGAGAAAACAGTACCTGACCACTCTCCTGCCTTTTCTATTCACTTGAACATTCGATTGCAAGCTTTTTTGGACAACTTTCTTTCTCTTCTTGCAAAACACTCGGCAGACCTCCGTGCAGCCTCTAGAACACGATGGGAGATGTTTTCTGTGCTGGCACAGTTTCTCTTTGCCAGACAGAGTGGAAAAGCTTTTTGCTAAGATGTAGACGAGAAGAGAGGCTAAAGACGAAGGTACGGTGCTCTGCAGAGCAAAGCCCCGCTCCCGGACCACTTTCGGCAGAAGGCGCACACCGCAGAGCACTGTGAGCGGCAGAATCGTCTTTGCGCGAAGAAGCAGCTTCTTCGTCTCCGGGAGCCGGAGAGAGCGGCAACTTCGCAAAGGTGATGAAACAAGCTGTACAACACTGCGATTGTGTGCGCAGTTTGCCAACTGAGAGAAAACAGTACCTGACCACTCTCCTGCCTTTTCTATTCACATGAACATTCGATTGCAAGCTGTTTTGGACAACTTTCTTTCTCTTCTTGCAAAACACTCGGCAGACCTGCGTGCAGCCTCTAGAACACGATGGGAGATGTTTTCTGTGCTGGCACAGTTTCTCCTTGCCAGACAGAGTGGAAAAGCTTCTTGCTAAGATGTAGATGAGAAGAGAGGCTAAAGACGAAGGTACGGTGCTCTGCAGAGCTAAGCACCGCTCCCGGACCTCTTTCGGCAGAAGACGCACACTGCAGAGCACTGTGAGCGGCAGAATAGTCTTTGCGCGAAAACGCAGCTTCTTCGTCTCCGGGAGCCGGGGAGAGCGGCAACTTCGCAAAGGTGATGAAACAAGCTGTACAACACTGCGATTGTGTGCGCAGCTTGCCAACTGAGAGAAAACAGTACCTGACCACTCTCCTGCCTTTTCTATTCACATGAACATTCGATTGCAAGCTGTTTTGGACAACTTTCTTTCTCTTCTTGCAAAACACTCGGCAGACCGCCGTGCAGCCTCTAGAACACGATGGGAGATGTTTTCTGTGCTGGCACAGTTTCTCCTTGCCAGACAGAGTGGAAAAGCTTTTTGCTAAGATGTAGACGAGAAGAGAGGCTAAAGACGAAGGTACGGTGCTCTGCAGAGCTAAGCACCGCTCCCGGACCTCTTTCGGCAGAAGGCGCACACCGCAGAGCACTGTGAGCGGCAGAATCGTCTTTGCGCGAAGAAGCAGCTTCTTCGTCTCCGGGAGCCGGAGAGAGCGGCAACTTCGCAAAGGTGATGAAACAAGCTGTACAACACTGCGATTGTGTGCGCAGTTTGCCAACTGAGAGAAAACAGTACCTGACCACTCTCCTGCCTTTTCTATTCACATAAACATTCGATTGCAAGCTGTTTTGGACAACTTTCTTTCTCTTCTTGCAAAACACTCGGCAGACCTCCGTGCAGCCTCTAGAACACGATGGGAGATGTTTTCTTTGCTCGCGAAGTTTCTCCTTGCCAGACAGAGTGGAAAAGCTTTTTGCTAAGATGTAGACGAGAAGAGAGGCTAAAGACGAAGGTACGGTGCTCTGCAGAGCTGAGCACAGCTCCCGGGCCTCTTTCGGCAGAAGACACACACTGCAGAACACTGTGAGCGGCAGAATCGTCTTTGCGCGAAGAAGCAGCTTCTTCGTCTCCGGGAGCCGGAGAGAGCGGCAACTTCGCAAAGGTGATGAAACAAGCTGTACAACACTGCGATTGTGTGCGCAGTTTGCCAACTGAGAGAAAACAGTACCTGACCACTCTCCTGCCTTTTCTATTCACATGAACATTCGATTGCAAGCTGTTTTGGACAACTTTCTTTCTCTTCTTGCAAAACACTCGGCAGACCTCCGTGCAGCCTCTAGAACACGATGGGAGATGTTTTTTGTGCTGGCACAGTTTCTCCTTGCCAGACAGAGTGGAAAAGCTTTTTGCTAAGATGTAGACGAGAAGAGAGGCTAAAGACGAAGGTACGGTGCTCTGCAGAGCTAAGCACCGCTCCCGGGCCTCTTTCGGCAGAAGGCGCACACCGCAGAGCACTGTGAGCGGCAGAATCGTCTTTGCGCGAAGAAGCAGCTTCTTCGTCTCCGGGAGCCGGAGAGAGCGGCAACTTCGCAAAGGTGATGAAACAAGCTGTACAACACTGCGATTGTGTGCGCAGCTTGCCAACTGAGAGAAAACAGTACCTGACCATCTCCTGCCTTTTCTATTCACATGAATATTCGATTGCAAGCTGTTTTGGACAACTTTCTTTCTCTTCTTGCAAAACACTCGGCAGACCTCCGTGCAGCCTCTAGAACACGATGGGAGATGTTTTCTGTGCTGGCACAGTTTCTCCTTGCCAGACAGAGTGGAAAAGCTTTTTGCTAAGATGTAGACGAGAAGAGAGGCTAAAGACGAAGGTACGGTGCTCTGCAGAGCTAAGCACCGGTCCCGGACCTCTTTCGGCAGAAGGCGCACACCGCAGAGCACTGTGAGCGGCAGAATCGTCTTTGCGCGAAAATGCAGCTTCTTCGTCTCCGGGAGCCGGAGAGAGCGGCAACTTCGCAAAGGTGATGAAACAAGCTGTACAACACTGCGATTGTGTGCGCAGCTTGCCAACTGAGAGAAAACAGTACCTGACCACTCTCCTGCCTTTTCTATTCACATGAACATTCGATTGCAAGCTGTTTTGGACAACTTTCTTTCTCTTCTTGCAAAACACTCGGCAGACCTCCGTGCAGCCTCTAGAACACGATGGGAGATGTTTTCTGGGCTGGCACAGTTTCTCCTTGCCAGACAGAGTGGAAAAGCTTTTTGCTAAGATGTAGACGAGAAGAGAGGCTAAAGACGAAGGTACGGTGCTCTGCAGAGCTAAGCACCGCTCCCGGGCCTCTTTCGGCAGAAGACGCACACCGCAGAGCACTGTGAGCGGCAGAATAGTCTTTGCGCGAAGAAGCAGCTTCTTCGTCTCCGGGAGCCGGAGAGAGCGGCAGCTTCGCAAAGGTGGTGAAACAAGCTGTACAACACTGCGATTGTGTGCGCAGCTTGCCAACTGAGAGAAAACAGTACCTGACCACTCTCCTGCCTTTTCTATTCACATGAACATTCGATTGCAAGCTGTTTTGGACAACTTTCTTTCTCTTCTTGCAAAACACTCGGCAGACCTCCGTGCAGCCTGTAGAACACGATGGGAGATGTTTTCTGTGCTGGCACAGTTTCTCCTTGCCAGACAGAGTGGAAAAGCTTTTTGCTAAGATGTAGACGAGAAGAGAGGCTAAAGACGAAGGTACGGTGATCTGCAGAGCTAAGCACCGCTCCCGGGCGTCTTTCGGCAGAAGGCGCACACCGCAGAGCACTGTGAGCGGCAGAATCGTCTTTGCGCGAAGAAGCAGCTTCTTCGTCTCCGGGAGCCGGAGAGAGCGGCAACTTCGCAAAGGTGATGAAACAAGCCGTACAACACTGCGATTGTGTGCGCAGTTTGCCAACTGAGAGAAAACAGTACCTGACCACTCTCCTGCCTTTTCTATTCACATGAACATTCGATTGCAAGCTGTTTTGGACAACTTTCTTTCTCTTCTTGCAAAACACTCGGCAGACCTCCGTGCAGCCTCTAGAACACGATGGGAGATGTTTTCTGGGCTGGCACAGTTTCTCCTTGCCAGACAGAGTGGAAAAGCTTTTTGCTAAGATGTAGACGAGAAGAGAGGCTAAAGACGAAGGTACGGTGCTCTGCAGAGCTAAGCACCGCTCCCGGGCCTCTTTCGGCAGAAGACGCACACCGCAGAGCACTGTGAGCGGCAGAATCGTCTTTGCGCGAAGAAGCAGCTTCTTCGTCTCCGGGAGCCGGAGAGAGCGGCAGCTTCGCAAAGGTGATGAAACAAGCTGTACAACACTGCGATTGTGTGCGCAGCTTGCCAACTGAGAGAAAACAGTACCTGACCACTCTCCTGCCTTTTCTATTCACATGAACATTCGATTGCAAGCTGTTTTGGACAACTTTCTTTCTCTTCTTGCAAAACACTCGGCAGACCTCCGTGCAGCCTCTAGAACACGATGGGAGATGTTTTCTTTGCTCGCGAAGTTTCTCCTTGCCAGACAGAGTGGAAAAGCTTTTTGCTAAGATGTAGACGAGAAGAGAGGCTAAAGACGAAGGTACGGTGCTCTGCATAGCTGAGCACAGCTCCCGGGCCTCTTTCGGCAGAAGACACACACTGCAGAACACTGTGAGCGGCAGAATCGTCTTTGCGCGAAGAAGCAGCTTCTTCGTCTCCGGGAGCCGGAGAGAGCGGCAACTTCGCAAAGGTGATGAAACAAGCTGTACAACACTGCGATTGTGTGCGCAGTTTGCCAACTGAGAGAAAACAGTACCTGACCACTCTCCTGCCTTTTCTATTCACATGAACATTCGATTGCAAGCTGTTTTGGACAACTTTCTTTCTCTTCTTGCAAAACACTCGGCAGACCTCCGTGCAGCCTCTAGAACACGATGGGAGATGTTTTTTGTGCTGGCACAGTTTCTCCTTGCCAGACAGAGTGGAAAAGCTTTTTGCTAAGATGTAGACGAGAAGAGAGGCTAAAGACGAAGGTACGGTGCTCTGCAGAGCTAAGCACCGCTCCCGGGCCTCTTTCGGCAGAAGGCGCACACCGCAGAGCACTGTGAGCGGCAGAATCGTCTTTGCGCGAAGAAGCAGCTTCTTCGTCTCCGGGAGCCGGAGAGAGCGGCAACTTCGCAAAGGTGATGAAACAAGCTGTACAACACTGCGATTGTGTGCGCAGCTTGCCAACTGAGAGAAAACAGTACCTGACCATCTCCTGCCTTTTCTATTCACATGAATATTCGATTGCAAGCTGTTTTGGACAACTTTCTTTCTCTTCTTGCAAAACACTCGGCAGACCTCCGTGCAGCCTCTAGAACACGATGGGAGATGTTTTCTGTGCTGGCACAGTTTCTCCTTGCCAGACAGATTGGAAAAGCTTTTTGCTAAGATGTAGACGAGAAGAGAGGATAAAGACGAAGGTACGGTGCTCTGCAGAGCTAAGCACCGGTCCCGGACCTCTTTCGGCAGAAGGCGCACACCGCAGAGCACTGTGAGCGGCAGAATAGTCTTTGCGCGAAGAAGCAGCTTCTTCGTCTCCGGGAGCCGGAGAGAGCGGCAACTTCGCAAAGGTGATGAAACAAGCTGTACAACACTGCGATTGTGTGCGCAGCTTGCCAACTGAGAGAAAACAGTACCTGACCACTCTCCTGCCTTTTCTATTCACTTGAACATTCGATTGCAAGCTTTTTTGGACAACTTTCTTTCTCTTCTTGCAAAACACTCGGCAGACCTGCGTGCAGCCTCTAGAACACGATGGGAGATGTTTTCTGTGCTGGCACAGTTTCTCCTTGCCAGACAGAGTGGAAAAGCTTTTTGCTAAGATGTAGACGAGAAGAGAGGCTAAAGACGAAGGTACGGTGCTCTGCAGAGCTAAGCACCGCTCCCGGACCTCTTTCGGCAGAAGGCGCACACCGCAGAGCACTGTGAGCGGCAGAATCGTCTTTGCGCGAAGAAGCAGCTTCTTCGTCTCCGGGAGCCGGAGAGAGTGGCAGCTTCGCAAAGGTGATGAAACAAGCTGTACAACACTGCGATTGTGTGCGCAGCTTGCCAACTGAGAGAAAACAGTACCTGACCACTCTCCTGCCTTTTCTATTCACATGAACATTCGATTGCAAGCTGTTTTGGACAACTTTCTTTCTCTTCTTGCAAAACACTCGGCAGACCTCCGTGCAGCCTCTAGAACACGATGGGAGATGTTTTTTGTGCTGGCACAGTTTCTCCTTGCCAGACAGAGTGGAAAAGCTTTTTGCTAAGATGTAGACGAGAAGAGAGGCTAAAGACGAAGGTACGGTGCTCTGCAGAGCTAAGCACCGCTCCCGGACCTCTTTCGGCAGAAGACGCACACCGCAGAGCACTGTGAGCGGCAGAATAGTCTTTGCGCGAAGAAGCAGCTTCTTCGTCTCCGGGAGCCGGAGAGAGCGGCAGCTTCGCAAAGGTGGTGAAACAAGCTGTACAACACTGCGATTGTGTGCGCAGCTTGCCAACTGAGAGAAAACAGTACCTGACCACTCTCCTGCCTTTTCTATTCACATGAACATTCGATTGCAAGCTGTTTTGGACAACTTTCTTTCTCTTCTTGCAAAACACTCGGCAGACCTCCGTGCAGCCTCTAGAACACGATGGGAGATGTTTTTTGTGCTGGCACAGTTTCTCCTTGCCAGACAGAGTGGAAAAGCTTTTTGCTAAGATGTAGACGAGAAGAGAAGCTGAAGAAGCAGGTATGGTGCTCTGCAGAGCTAAGCACCGCTCCCGGACCTCTTTCGGCAGAAGGCGCACACCGCAGAGCACTGTGAGCGGCAGAATCGTCTTTGCGCGAAGAAGCAGCTTCTTCGTCTCCGGGAGCCGGAGAGAGCGGCAACTTCGCAAAGGTGATGAAACAAGCTGTACAACACTGCGATTGTGTGCGCAGCTTGCCAACTGAGAGAAAACAGTACCTGACCACTCTCCTGCCTTTTCTATTCACATGAACATTCGATTGCAAGCTGTTTTGGACAACTTTCTTTCTCTTCTTGCAAAACACTCGGCAGACCTCCGTGCAGCCTCTAGAACACGATGGGAGATGTTTTCTGGGCTGGCACAGTTTCTCCTTGCCAGACAGAGTGGAAAAGCTTTTTGCTAAGATGTAGACGAGAAGAGAGGCTAAAGACGAAGGTACGGTGCTCTGCAGAGCTAAGCACCGCTCCCGG
Source organism: Melozone crissalis (assembly GCF_028551555.1). NCBI lineage: Eukaryota > Metazoa > Chordata > Aves > Passeriformes > Passerellidae > Melozone > Melozone crissalis. The sequence continues at coordinate 1,426,846 of NW_026535937.1, forward strand.
GCCTCTTTCGGCAGAAGACGCACACCGCAGAGCACTGTGAGCGGCAGAATCGTCTTTGCGCGAAGAAGCAGCTTCTTCGTCTCCGGGAGCCGGAGAGAGCGGCAACTTCGCAAAGGTGATGAAACAAGCTGTACAACACTGCGATTGTGTGCGCAGCTTGCCAACTGAGAGAAAACAGTACCTGACCACTCTCCTGCCTTTTCTATTCACATGAACATTCGATTGCAAGCTGTTTTGGACAACTTTCTTTCTCTTCTTGCAAAACACTCGGCAGACCTCCGTGCAGCCTCTAGAACACGATGGGAGATCTTTTCTGGGCTGGCACAGTTTCTCCTTGCAAGACAGAGTGGAAAAGCTTTTTGCTAAGATGTAGACGAGAAGAGAGGCTAAAGACGAAGGTACGGTGCTCTGCAGAGCTAAGCACCGCTCCCGGGCCTCTTTCGGCAGAAGACGCACACCGCAGAGCACTGTGAGCGGCAGAATAGTCTTTGCGCGAAGAAGCAGCTTCTTCGTCTCCGGGAGCCGGAGAGAGCGGCAGCTTCGCAAAGGTGGTGAAACAAGCTGTACAACACTGCGATTGTGTGCGCAGCTTGCCAACTGAGAGAAAACAGTACCTGACCACTCTCCTGCCTTTTCTATTCACATGAACATTCGCTTGGAAGCTCTTTTGGACAACTTTCTTTCTCTTCTTGCAAAACACTCGGCAGACCTGCGTGCAGCCTCTAGAACACGATGGGAGATGTTTTCTGTGCTGGCACAGTTTATCCTTGCCAGACAGAGTGGAAAAGCTTTTTGCTAAGATGTAGACGAGAAGAGAGGCTAAAGACGAAGGTACGGTGATCTGCAGAGCTAAGCACCGCTCCCGGGCGTCTTTCGGCAGAAGGCGCACACCGCAGAGCACTGTGAGCGGCAGAATCGTCTTTGCGCGAAGAAGCAGCTTCTTCGTCTCCGGGAGCCGGAGAGAGCGGCAACTTCGCAAAGGTGATGAAACAAGCTGTACAACACTGCGATTGTGTGCGCAGTTTGCCAACTGAGAGAAAACAGTACCTGACCACTCTCCTGCCTTTTCTATTCACATGAACATTCGATTGCAAGCTGTTTTGGACAACTTTCTTTCTCTTCTTGCAAAACACTCGGCAGACCTCCGTGCAGCCTCTAGAACACGATGGGAGATGTTTTCTGGGCTGGCACAGTTTCTCCTTGCCAGACAGAGTGGAAAAGCTTTTTGCTAAGATGTAGACGAGAAGAGAGGCTAAAGACGAAGGTACGGTGCTCTGCAGAGCTAAGCACCGCTCCCGGGCCTCTTTCGGCAGAAGACGCACACCGCAGAGCACTGTGAGCGGCAGAATCGTCTTTGCGCGAAGAAGCAGCTTCTTCGTCTCCGGGAGCCGGAGAGAGCGGCAGCTTCGCAAAGGTGATGAAACAAGCTGTACAACACTGCGATTGTGTGCGCAGCTTGCCAACTGAGAGAAAACAGTACCTGACCACTCTCCTGCCTTTTCTATTCACATGAACATTCGATTGCAAGCTGTTTTGGACAACTTTCTTTCTCTTCTTGCAAAACACTCGGCAGACCTCCGTGCAGCCTCTAGAACACGATGGGAGATGTTTTCTTTGCTCGCGAAGTTTCTCCTTGCCAGACAGAGTGGAAAAGCTTTTTGCTAAGATGTAGACGAGAAGAGAGGCTAAAGACGAAGGTACGGTGCTCTGCAGAGCTGAGCACAGCTCCCGGGCCTCTTTCGGCAGAAGACACACACTGCAGAACACTGTGAGCGGCAGAATCGTCTTTGCGCGAAGAAGCAGCTTCTTCGTCTCCGGGAGCCGGAGAGAGCGGCAACTTCGCAAAGGTGATGAAACAAGCTGTACAACACTGCGATTGTGTGCGCAGTTTGCCAACTGAGAGAAAACAGTACCTGACCACTCTCCTGCCTTTTCTATTCACATGAACATTCGATTGCAAGCTCTTTTGGACAACTTTCTTTCTCTTCTTGCAAAACACTCGGCAGACCTCCGTGCAGCCTCTAGAACACGATGGGAGATGTTTTTTGTGCTGGCACAGTTTCTCCTTGCCAGACAGAGTGGAAAAGCTTTTTGCTAAGATGTAGACGAGAAGAGAGGCTAAAGACGAAGGTACGGTGCTCTGCAGAGCTAAGCACCGCTCCCGGGCCTCTTTCGGCAGAAGGCGCACACCGCAGAGCACTGTGAGCGGCAGAATCGTCTTTGCGCGAAGAAGCAGCTTCTTCGTCTCCGGGAGCCGGAGAGAGCGGCAACTTCGCAAAGGTGATGAAACAAGCTGTACAACACTGCGATTGTGTGCGCAGCTTGCCAACTGAGAGAAAACAGTACCTGACCATCTCCTGCCTTTTCTATTCACATGAATATTCGATTGCAAGCTGTTTTGGACAACTTTCTTTCTCTTCTTGCAAAACACTCGGCAGACCTCCGTGCAGCCTCTAGAACACGATGGGAGATGTTTTCTGTGCTGGCACAGTTTCTCCTTGCCAGACAGAGTGGAAAAGCTTTTTGCTAAGATGTAGACGAGAAGAGAGGCTAAAGACGAAGGTACGGTGCTCTGCAGAGCTAAGCACCGCTCCCGGACCTCTTTCGGCAGAAGACGCACACCTCAGAGCACTGTGAGCGGCAGAATAGTCTTTGCGCGAAGAAGCAGCTTCTTCGTCTCCGGGAGCCGGAGAGAGCGGCAGCTTCGCAAAGGTGGTGAAACAAGCTGTACAACACTGCGATTGTGTGCGCAGCTTGCCAACTGAGAGAAAACAGTACCTGACCACTCTCCTGCCTTTTCTATTCACATGAACATTCGATTGCAAGCTGTTTTGGACAACTTTCTTTCTCTTCTTGCAAAACACTCGGCAGACCTCCGTGCAGCCTCTAGAACACGATGGGAGATGTTTTTTGTGCTGGCACAGTTTCTCCTTGCCAGACAGAGTGGAAAAGCTTTTTGCTAAGATGTAGACGAGAAGAGAAGCTGAAGAAGCAGGTATGGTGCTCTGCAGAGCTAAGCACCGCTCCCGGACCTCTTTCGGCAGAAGGCGCACACCGCAGAGCACTGTGAGCGGCAGAATCGTCTTTGCGCGAAGAAGCAGCTTCTTCGTCTCCGGGAGCCGGAGAGAGCGGCAACTTCGCAAAGGTGATGAAACAAGCTGTACAACACTGCGATTGTGTGCGCAGCTTGCCAACTGAGAGAAAACAGTACCTGACCACTCTCCTGCCTTTTCTATTCACATGAACATTCGATTGCAAGCTGTTTTGGACAACTTTCTTTCTCTTCTTGCAAAACACTCGGCAGACCTCCGTGCAGCCTCTAGAACACGATGGGAGATGTTTTCTGGGCTGGCACAGTTTCTCCTTGCCAGACAGAGTGGAAAAGCTTTTTGCTAAGATGTAGACGAGAAGAGAGGCTAAAGACGAAGGTACGGTGCTCTGCAGAGCTAAGCACCGCTCCCGGGCCTCTTTCGGCAGAAGACGCACACCGCAGAGCACTGTGAGCGGCAGAATAGTCTTTGCGCGAAGAAGCAGCTTCTTCGTCTCCGGGAGCCGGAGAGAGCGGCAGCTTCGCAAAGGTGGTGAAACAAGCTGTACAACACTGCGATTGTGTACGCAGCTTGCCAACTGAGAGAAAACAGTACCTGACCACTCTCCTGCCTTTTCTATTCACATGAACATTCGATTGCAAGCTCTTTTGGACAACTTTCTTTCTCTTCTTGCAAAACACTCGGCAGACCTCCGTGCAGCCTCTAGAACACGATGGGAGATGTTTTCTGTGCTGGCACAGTTTCTCCTTGCCAGACAGAGTGGAAAAGCTTTTTGCTAAGATGTAGACGAGAAGAGAGGCTAAAGACGAAGGTACGGTGATCTGCAGAGCTAAGCACCGCTCCCGGGCCTCTTTCGGCAGAAGGCGCACACCGCAGAGCACTGTGAGCGGCAGAATCGTCTTTGCGCGAAGAAGCAGCTTCTTCGTCTCCGGGAGCCGGAGAGAGCGGCAACTTCGCAAAGGTGATGAAACAAGCTGTACAACACTGCGATTGTGTGCGCAGTTTGCCAACTGAGAGAAAACAGTACCTGACCACTCTCCTGCCTTTTCTATTCACATGAACATTCGATTGCAAGCTCTTTTGGACAACTTTCTTTCTCTTCTTGCAAAACACTCGGCAGACCTCCGTGCAGCCTCTAGAACACGATGGGAGATGTTTTCTGGGCTGGCACAGTTTCTCCTTGCCAGACAGAGTGGAAAAGCTTTTTGCTAAGATGTAGACGAGAAGAGAGGCTAAAGACGAAGGTACGGTGCTCTGCAGAGCTAAGCACCGCTCCCGGGCCTCTTTCGGCAGAAGACGCACACCGCAGAGCACTGTGAGCGGCAGAATCGTCTTTGCGCGAAGAAGCAGCTTCTTCGTCTCCGGGAGCCGGAGAGAGCGGCAGCTTCGCAAAGGTGATGAAACAAGCTGTACAACACTGCGATTGTGTGCGCAGCTTGCCAACTGAGAGAAAACAGTACCTGACCACTCTCCTGCCTTTTCTATTCACATGAACATTCGATTGCAAGCTGTTTTGGACAACTTTCTTTCTCTTCTTGCAAAACACTCGGCAGACCTCCGTGCAGCCTCTAGAACACGATGGGAGATGTTTTCTTTGCTCGCGAAGTTTCTCCTTGCCAGACAGAGTGGAAAAGCTTTTTGCTAAGATGTAGACGAGAAGAGAGGCTAAAGACGAAGGTACGGTGCTCTGCAGAGCTGAGCACAGCTCCCGGGCCTCTTTCGGCAGAAGACACACACTGCAGAACACTGTGAGCGGCAGAATCGTCTTTGCGCGAAGAAGCAGCTTCTTCGTCTCCGGGAGCCGGAGAGAGCGGCAACTTCGCAAAGGTGATGAAACAAGCTGTACAACACTGCGATTGTGTGCGCAGCTTGCCAACTGAGAGAAAACAGTACCTGACCACTCTCCTGCCTTTTCTATTCACATGAACATTCGATTGCAAGCTGTTTTGGACAACTTTCTTTCTCTTCTTGCAAAACACTCGGCAGACCTGCGTGCAGCCTCTAGAACACGATGGGAGATGTTTTTTGTGCTGGCACAGTTTCTCCTTGCCAGACAGAGTGGAAAAGCTTTTTGCTAAGATGTAGACGAGAAGAGAGGCTAAAGACGAAGGTACGGTGCTCTGCAGAGCTAAGCACCGCTCCCGGGCCTCTTTCGGCAGAAGGCGCACACCGCAGAGCACTGTGAGCGGCAGAATCGTCTTTGCGCGAAGAAGCAGCTTCTTCGTCTCCGGGAGCCGGAGAGAGCGGCAGCTTCGCAAAGGTGATGAAACAAGCTGTACAACACTGCGATTGTGTGCGCAGCTTGCCAACTGAGAGAAAACAGTACCTGACCACTCTCCTGCCTTTTCTATTCACATGAACATTTGATTGCAAGCTGTTTTGGACAACTTTCTTTCTCTTCTTGCAAAACACTCGGCAGACCTCCGTGCAGCCTCTAGAACACGATGGGAGATGTTTTTTGTGCTGGCACAGTTTCTCCTTGCCAGACAGAGTGGAAAAGCTTTTTGCTAAGATGTAGACGAGAAGAGAGGCTAAAGACGAAGGTACGGTGCTCTGCAGAGCTAAGCACCGCTCCCGGACCTCTTTCGGCAGAAGACGCACACCGCAGAGCACTGTGAGCGGCAGAATAGTCTTTGCGCGAAGAAGCAGCTTCTTCGTCTCCGGGAGCCGGAGAGAGCGGCAGCTTCGCAAAGGTGGTGAAACAAGCTGTACAACACTGCGATTGTGTGCGCAGCTTGCCAACTGAGAGAAAACAGTACCTGACCACTCTCCTGCCTTTTCTATTCACATGAACATTCGATTGCAAGCTGTTTTGGACAACTTTCTTTCTCTTCTTGCAAAACACTCGGCAGACCTCCGTGCAGCCTCTAGAACACGATGGGAGATGTTTTTTGTGCTGGCACAGTTTCTCCTTGCCAGACAGAGTGGAAAAGCTTTTTGCTAAGATGTAGACGAGAAGAGAAGCTGAAGAAGCAGGTATGGTGCTCTGCAGAGCTAAGCACCGCTCCCGGACCTCTTTCGGCAGAAGGCGCACACCGCAGAGCACTGTGAGCGGCAGAATCGTCTTTGCGCGAAGAAGCAGCTTCTTCGTCTCCGGGAGCCGGAGAGAGCGGCAACTTCGCAAAGGTGATGAAACAAGCTGTACAACACTGCGATTGTGTGCGCAGTTTGCCAACTGAGAGAAAACAGTACCTGACCACTCTCCTGCCTTTTCTATTCACATGAACATTCGATTGCAAGCTGTTTTGGACAACTTTCTTTCTCTTCTTGCAAAACACTCGGCAGACCTCCGTGCAGCCTCTAGAACACGATGGGAGATATTTTCTTTGCTCGCGAAGTTTCTCCTTGCCAGACAGAGTGGAAAAGCTTTTTGCTAAGATGTAGACGAGAAGAGAGGCTAAAGACGAAGGTACGGTGCTCTGCAGAGCTGAGCACAGCTCCCGGGCCTCTTTCGGCAGAAGACACACACTGCAGAACACTGTGAGCGGCAGAATCGTCTTTGCGCGAAGAAGCAGCTTCTTCGTCTCCGGGAGCCGGAGAGAGCGGCAACTTCGCAAAGGTGATGAAACAAGCTGTACAACACTGCGATTGTGTGCGCAGTTTGCCAACTGAGAGAAAACAGTACCTGACCACTCTCCTGCCTTTTCTATTCACATGAACATTCGATTGCAAGCTGTTTTGGACAACTTTCTTTCTCTTCTTGCAAAACACTCGGCAGACCTCCGTGCAGCCTCTAGAACACGATGGGAGATGTTTTTTGTGCTGGCACAGTTTCTCCTTGCCAGACAGAGTGGAAAAGCTTTTTGCTAAGATGTAGACGAGAAGAGAGGCTAAAGACGAAGAGTACGGTGCTCTGCAGAGCTAAGCACCGCTCCCGGGCCTCTTTCGGCAGAAGGCGCACACCGCAGAGCACTGTGAGCGGCAGAATCGTCTTTGCGCGAAGAAGCAGCTTCTTCGTCTCCGGGAGCCGGAGAGAGCGGCAACTTCGCAAAGGTGATGAAACAAGCTGTACAACACTGCGATTGTGTGCGCAGCTTGCCAACTGAGAGAAAACAGTACCTGACCATCTCCTGCCTTTTCTATTCACATGAATATTCGATTGCAAGCTGTTTTGGACAACTTTCTTTCTCTTCTTGCAAAACACTCGGCAGACCTCCGTGCAGCCTCTAGAACACGATGGGAGATGTTTTTTGTGCTGGCACAGTTTCTCCTTGCCAGACAGAGTGGAAAAGCTTTTTGCTAAGATGTAGACGAGAAGAGAAGCTGAAGAAGCAGGTATGGTGCTCTGCAGAGCTAAGCACCGCTCCCGGACCTCTTTCGGCAGAAGGCGCACACCGCAGAGCACTGTGAGCGGCAGAATCGTCTTTGCGCGAAGAAGCAGCTTCTTCGTCTCCGGGAGCCGGAGAGAGCGGCAACTTCGCAAAGGTGATGAAACAAGCTGTACAACACTGCGATTGTGTGCGCAGCTTGCCAACTGAGAGAAAACAGTACCTGACCACTCTCCTGCCTTTTCTATTCACATGAACATTCGATTGCAAGCTGTTTTGGACAACTTTCTTTCTCTTCTTGCAAAACACTCGGCAGACCTCCGTGCAGCCTCTAGAACACGATGGGAGATGTTTTCTGGGCTGGCACAGTTTCTCCTTGCCAGACAGAGTGGAAAAGCTTTTTGCTAAGATGTAGACGAGAAGAGAGGCTAAAGACGAAGGTACGGTGCTCTGCAGAGCTAAGCACCGCTCCCGGGCCTCTTTCGGCAGAAGACGCACACCGCAGAGCACTGTGAGCGGCAGAATAGTCTTTGCGCGAAGAAGCAGCTTCTTCGTCTCCGGGAGCCGGAGAGAGCGGCAGCTTCGCAAAGGTGGTGAAACAAGCTGTACAACACTGCGATTGTGTGCGCAGCTTGCCAACTGAGAGAAAACAGTACCTGACCACTCTCCTGCCTTTTCTATTCACATGAACATTCGATTGCAAGCTGTTTTGGACAACTTTCTTTCTCTTCTTGCAAAACACTCGGCAGACCTCCGTGCAGCCTGTAGAACACGATGGGAGATGTTTTCTGTGCTGGCACAGTTTATCCTTGCCAGACAGAGTGGAAAAGCTTTTTGCTAAGATGTAGACGAGAAGAGAGGCTAAAGACGAAGGTACGGTGATCTGCAGAGCTAAGCACCGCTCCCGGGCGTCTTTCGGCAGAAGGCGCACACCGCAGAGCACTGTGAGCGGCAGAATCGTCTTTGCGCGAAGAAGCAGCTTCTTCGTCTCCGGGAGCCGGAGAGAGCGGCAACTTCGCAAAGGTGATGAAACAAGCTGTACAACACTGCGATTGTGTGCGCAGTTTGCCAACTGAGAGAAAACAGTACCTGACCACTCTCCTGCCTTTTCTATTCACATGAACATTCGATTGCAAGCTCTTTTGGACAACTTTCTTTCTCTTCTTGCAAAACACTCGGCAGACCTCCGTGCAGCCTCTAGAACACGATGGGAGATGTTTTCTGGGCTGGCACAGTTTCTCCTTGCCAGACAGAGTGGAAAAGCTTTTTGCTAAGATGTAGACGAGAAGAGAGGCTAAAGACGAAGGTACGGTGCTCTGCAGAGCTAAGCACCGCTCCCGGGCCTCTTTCGGCAGAAGACGCACACCGCAGAGCACTGTGAGCGGCAGAATCGTCTTTGCGCGAAGAAGCAGCTTCTTCGTCTCCGGGAGCCGGAGAGAGCGGCAGCTTCGCAAAGGTGATGAAACAAGCTGTACAACACTGCGATTGTGTGCGCAGCTTGCCAACTGAGAGAAAACAGTACCTGACCACTCTCCTGCCTTTTCTATTCACATGAACATTCGATTGCAAGCTGTTTTGGACAACTTTCTTTCTCTTCTTGCAAAACACTCGGCAGACCTCCGTGCAGCCTCTAGAACACGATGGGAGATGTTTTCTTTGCTTGCGAAGTTTCTCCTTGCCAGACAGAGTGGAAAAGCTTTTTGCTAAGATGTAGACGAGAAGAGAGGCTAAAGACGAAGGTACGGTGCTCTGCAGAGCTGAGCACAGCTCCCGGGCCTCTTTCGGCAGAAGACACACACTGCAGAACACTGTGAGCGGCAGAATCGTCTTTGCGCGAAGAAGCAGCTTCTTCGTCTCCGGGAGCCGGAGAGAGCGGCAACTTCGCAAAGGTGATGAAACAAGCTGTACAACACTGCGATTGTGTGCGCAGTTTGCCAACTGAGAGAAAACAGTACCTGACCACTCTCCTGCCTTTTCTATTCACATGAACATTCGATTGCAAGCTCTTTTGGACAACTTTCTTTCTCTTCTTGCAAAACACTCGGCAGACCTCCGTGCAGCCTCTAGAACACGATGGGAGATGTTTTTTGTGCTGGCACAGTTTCTCCTTGCCAGACAGAGTGGAAAAGCTTTTTGCTAAGATGTAGACGAGAAGAGAGGCTAAAGACGAAGGTACGGTGCTCTGCAGAGCTAAGCACCGCTCCCGGGCCTCTTTCGGCAGAAGGCGCACACCGCAGAGCACTGTGAGCGGCAGAATCGTCTTTGCGCGAAGAAGCAGCTTCTTCGTCTCCGGGAGCCGGAGAGAGCGGCAACTTCGCAAAGGTGATGAAACAAGCTGTACAACACTGCGATTGTGTGCGCAGCTTGCCAACTGAGAGAAAACAGTACCTGACCATCTCCTGCCTTTTCTATTCACATGAATATTCGATTGCAAGCTGTTTTGGACAACTTTCTTTCTCTTCTTGCAAAACACTCGGCAGACCTCCGTGCAGCCTCTAGAACACGATGGGAGATGTTTTCTGTGCTGGCACAGTTTCTCCTTGCCAGACAGAGTGGAAAAGCTTTTTGCTAAGATGTAGACGAGAAGAGAGGATAAAGACGAAGGTACGGTGCTCTGCAGAGCTAAGCACCGGTCCCGGACCTCTTTCGGCAGAAGGCGCACACCGCAGAGCACTGTGAGCGGCAGAATCGTCTTTGCGCGAAGAAGCAGCTTCTTCGTCTCCGGGAGCCGGAGAGAGCGGCAGCTTCGCAAAGGTGATGAAACAAGCTGTACAACACTGCGATTGTGTGCGCAGCTTGCCAACTGAGAGAAAACAGTACCTGACCACTCTCCTGCCTTTTCTATTCACTTGAACATTCGATTGCAAGCTTTTTTGGACAACTTTCTTTCTCTTCTTGCAAAACACTCGGCAGACCTGCGTGCAGCCTCTAGAACACGATGGGAGATGTTTTCTGTGCTGGCACAGTTTCTCCTTGCCAGACAGAGTGGAAAAGCTTTTTGCTAAGATGTAGACGAGAAGAGAAGCTGAAGAAGCAGGTATGGTGCTCTGCAGAGCTAAGCACCGCTCCCGGACCTCTTTCGGCAGAAGGCGCACACCGCAGAGCACTGTGAGCGGCAGAATCGTCTTTGCGCGAAGAAGCAGCTTCTTCGTCTCCGGGAGCCGGAGAGAGCGGCAACTTCGCAAAGGTGATGAAACAAGCTGTACAACACTGCGATTGTGTGCGCAGCTTGCCAACTGAGAGAAAACAGTACCTGACCACTCTCCTGCCTTTTCTATTCACATGAACATTCGATTGCAAGCTCTTTTGGACAACTTTCTTTCTCTTCTTGCAAAACACTCGGCAGACCTCCGTGCAGCCTCTAGAACACGATGGGAGATGTTTTCTGGGCTGGCACAGTTTCTCCTTGCCAGACAGAGTGGAAAAGCTTTTTGCTAAGATGTAGACGAGAAGAGAGGCTAAAGACGAAGGTACGGTGCTCTGCAGAGCTAAGCACCGCTCCCGGACCTCTTTCAGCAGAAGGCGCACACCGCAGAGCACTGTGAGCGGCAGAATAGTCTTTGCGCGAAGAAGCAGCTTCTTCGTCTCCGGGAGCCGGAGAGAGCGGCAACTTCGCAAAGGTGATGAAACAAGCTGTACAACACTGCGATTGTGTGCGCAGCTTGCCAACTGAGAGAAAACAGTACCTGACCATCTCCTGCCTTTTCTATTCACATGAATATTCGATTGCAAGCTGTTTTGGACAACTTTCTTTCTCTTCTTGCAAAACACTCGGCAGACCTCCGTGCAGCCTCTAGAACACGATGGGAGATGTTTTCTGTGCTGGCACAGTTTCTCCTTGCCAGACAGAGTGGAAAAGCTTTTTGCTAAGATGTAGAGGAGAAGAGAGGATAAAGACGAAGGTACGGTGCTCTGCAGAGCTAAGCACCGGTCCCGGACCTCTTTCGGCAGAAGGCGCACACCGCAGAGCACTGTGAGCGGCAGAATCGTCTTTGCGCGAAGAAGCAGCTTCTTCGTCTCCGGGAGCCGGAGAGAGCGGCAGCTTCGCAAAGGTGATGAAACAAGCCGTACAACACTGCGATTGTGTGCGCAGCTTGCCAACTGAGAGAAAACAGTACCTGACCACTCTCCTGCCTTTTCTATTCACATGAACATTCGATTGCAAGCTGTTTTGGACAACTTTCTTTCTCTTCTTGCAAAACACTCGGCAGACCTCCGTGCAGCCTCTAGAACACGATGGGAGATGTTTTTTGTGCTGGCACAGTTTCTCCTTGCCAGACAGAGTGGAAAAGCTTTTTGCTAAGATGTAGACGAGAAGAGAAGCTGAAGAAGCAGGTATGGTGCTCTGCAGAGCTAAGCACCGCTCCCGGACCTCTTTCGGCAGAAGGCGCACACCGCAGAGCACTGTGAGCGGCAGAATCGTCTTTGCGCGAAGAAGCAGCTTCTTCGTCTCCGGGAGCCGGAGAGAGCGGCAACTTCGCAAAGGTGATGAAACAAGCTGTACAACACTGCGATTGTGTGCGCAGCTTGCCAACTGAGAGAAAACAGTACCTGACCACTCTCCTGCCTTTTCTATTCACATGAATATTCGATTGCAAGCTGTTTTGGACAACTTTCTTTCTCTTCTTGCAAAACACTCGACAGACCTCCGTGCAGCCTCTAGAACACGATGGGAGATGTTTTCTGTGCTGGCACAGTTTCTCCTTGCCAGACAGAGTGGAAAAGCTTTTTGCTAAGATGTAGACGAGAAGAGAGGCTAAAGACGAAGGTACGGTGCTCTGCAGAGCTAAGCACCGCTCCCGGACCTCTTTCAGCAGAAGGCGCACACCGCAGAGCACTGTGAGCGGCAGAATCGTCTTTGCGCGAAGAAGCAGCTTCTTCGTCTCCGGGAGCCGGAGAGAGCGGCAGCTTCGCAAAGGTGATGAAACAAGCTGTACAACACTGCGATTGTGTGCGCAGCTTGCCAACTGAGAGAAAACAGTACCTGACCACTCTCCTGCCTTTTCTATTCACATGAACATTCGATTGCAAGCTGTTTTGGACAACTTTCTTTCTCTTCTTGCAAAACACTCGGCAGACCTCCGTGCAGCTTCTAGAACACGATGGGAGATGTTTTCTGTGCTGGCGAAGTTTCTCCTTGCCAGACAGAGTGGAAAAGCTTTTTGCTAAGATGTAGACGAGAAGAGAGGCTAAAGACGAAGGTACGGTGCTCTGCAGAGCTAAGCACAGCTCCCGGGCCTCTTTCGGCAGAAGGCGCACACCGCAGAGCACTATGAGCGGCAGAATCGTCTTTGCGCGAAGAAGCAGCTTCTTCGTCTCCGGGAGCCGGAGAGAGCGGCAACTTCGCAAAGGTGATGAAACAAGCTGCACAACACTGCGATTGTGTGCGCAGCTTGCCAACTGAGAGAAAACAGTACCTGACCACTCTCCTGCCTTTTCTATTCACATGAACATTCGATTGCAAGCTGTTTTGGACAACTTTCTTTCTCTTCTTGCAAAACACTCGGCAGACCTCCGTGCAGCCTCTAGAACACGATGGGAGATGTTTTCTGTGCTGGCACAGTTTCTCCTTGCCAGACAGAGTGGAAAAGCTTTTTCCTAACATGTAGACTAGAAGAGAGTGTTGCCTTCCGATGCAAGGCAGGCGACCTGGTTCAGACGAACAGCACGGCAGCCCTCTCACTAGGGCCACTCGGGCCAATGACACACGCAGACATCAATGTGATGGACGGTCAAAAGGCGTTTATTATCTCGTCTCTTGGGTTTTTATAGTCTAAGGGGTCTCTACGTCAGCATGGGTCTGTCTTTACCTTCTATGGTTAGTAAGAGGTGGACTGTTACTGGGTAGGGGATGGAAAGTTACTGGAATTTGGTTAGGCGGGTTACATTCCTATGTAAGTTTCTTATCTATGGGAGGCAGGTGGTCTTATCTAAGGGGATCTGAGGGTCCTGGCTTTCCGTGACATCGCGAGATCTTCCGCAGCGCCTTTCCCTGTCTACCACATCTCCCCCCCCCTTTTCACAAATGGATGAGGTAGTCATGCCAATAGGTACTTAAGTGAGGTATAAGGTCGTAGCTTGACAAGGGAAAAGGGTCTTGGGAGTCCTGAGTAAGCTTTTGTCAGACAAGCTCGGAGGATCTTGTGACTGACGGTGTTCCCTGGTTGAATTCCCTGGTTGAATTCTCTGGTTGATTTCACAGCAATTGTCGTCGGCCTAAGAACAGGATGTTGGTCCGTTCCAGGCGGGTCTGAACGAACGAGACCAGTTTGTTCAGCAGGCATGGTCCGAAGGTGACTGTTAGAAACAGCATGGCCAATGGACCTATCAGGACAGAAATCAGAATGGTTAGCCAAGGTGATTGATTGAACCAGGACTCGTACCAGCCCTGTTGGGCCTCCCTGTCTTTCTGTCTCTGAGCCAGTCGGTTCCGGAGTTCTGCCATGGAGTCCCTCACGACTCCCGTGTGATCTGCGTAGAAACAGCACTCCTCCTTCAAGGCGGCGCACAGGCCCCCTTGCTGCATGAACAGGAGGTCTAGGCCTCGCCTGTTCTGCAAGACCACTTCTGAGAGTGAGGAGACCGACTTCTCTAGAAAGGAGATGGATTTCTCAATCCTTTGCAGGTCCTCGTCAATTGTTGCTTGCAGCTGTGACAGTCCTTGGTGCTGGGTCGCTAGGGCTGAGACTCCTGTGGCCGTTCCGGCTGCTCCCAGGCCGAGTAGCATCGCGATAGTTATACCTGTCAATATTTCTCTTTTGTGAATCCGGCCGGGTCCCTCAAGAAGATGGTACATTTCTTCGTCTGAGTGGTACAGGATCCTAGGAACAATCAGAACTTGGACACAGAAGTCGTTAGAGTCATTGAATTTGGGAAGGAACACACAAGGACTCACTCCGGATCGCTGGCAAACCCACATCCCAGATGCGGCTGGGACTGCCCATTTATTGTTTTTCCTGTTAGGCTTGACGATTTTGGTGCAGACGTTGCCTTTCCGCCTAGCTAGGGTTGCATTGCCAAAGCATCTGCCTCGGCCTGTGACTTGACTCAGGGTGATTCCCTTGCGAGGGGTGTCCCATCTGCACTGGTGAGGGGCGTCGGCTGAGGAGTAACTGAAGGGAGTGTTTAGAGCGACTCCTTCGAAAAAGGGGGGTTTGACATCGTAACAAAGCCAGCAGGATTCGGTTAGGTTAGGGTTGGATTCGTTCAGGGATACAAAGGTAGCTTCTAACATGCGAAGGATTGGGTCTGCGTCTGACTCGGTTAAGCGGCTCATCTGAAAGGTCTCCGCTTGACCGGTCGGGACTTTGCTGACCCCTGTGGGTAAGGTTTTGGGGTAGGTTACGTTTCTCCCTTTCGGCACGCTTTTAATCGCTTTGTTGGGTCCGACTGCTCGGGGTGCTGACGGTTGAAGCCTGATAATTTGCACATTCGCCCTCTCTTTTGACCCTTGAAGGACTACTGTCCACGTTCTGCCTGTGGCCCAGCTAGGGTGATCTGGCTGCAAGACCGTCATGTTGTACTCAGTGCATGCCCGAAATCTAGGGATTTTATGTTGGTTTCGATGGAAATTCCCGTGAAAGAAGAGGGGTATTTTGCAACCGATGGGTGCCCAGGTGAACTGTAGGAATTTGTCTGGCTCTTGTGGATCCCACCCAGGCCCCGATGGCCTGGCATCTGTAACTGTAGTTTCGCAACCCCAGTGCCCACAGTATCCCCACCCTGGGTGATTGCAGTAACTTTTCCCAGGGTTTGAAGCTGGGCACCAGTAGGATAGGTACGAGTGTGTGACGTGTGGGGAATAGGGGTGTACCTTTGGCTGTCCTGGAAACAGGTCGGTGATGCGGAGCACGAAGGATGGGGTGTTCGGTGTGGTGATTTGTCTGAGCGCTTTGCCCCTACTAAGGTGTCGCATTACCCACCTGAAGGGCTGATGGGGGTAGTGGTCTGGGCTGGCTTGCCCCCTGGCAACAAGCCCCAACAGCAAAATCGCACAGAAACACCCTTGGTGCTTGGGTCTCACCCGTGCGGGTCTCTCGGGTGCTGCTTGGCGGCTTGGTGGTCTGTTGCTTTCGTCCGGAACTGGAAAGTGCGCGTCACGAGGACGTCCCACGAGCAGGTCCTGTAAACAGATACTCGCAATTCTCGTCAGTCTCATTCTGCTCGCCCTGAAGGTCCGGTTTAATCGACTTAAGTGGACACCACCTGATTTTGCCATCCTTTTTGACCGCTGCGTACCCTCGCCCTGTGAGCACCAGCCTCCAACCCTGTTCCCACTCGCCTAGCTCGTTTCTGATTACCACCTGCGGGCCCTCTTCTAGCGTTCGAGTAACCCAGTGTTTTTGAACGGGACTGTTTGTTTCATCTCCCCTAGGGAATTGATTCAGTGCCAGCAAGGCGGTTGCCAGCATACGTGCCTGATCTCCTGGGGGAATGGCGTTGGCAAAGCCCTCTGCTTTTGCCAACACTTCTATCTTGGTTTTCAGGGTCTGGTTTGCTCTCTGTACTATGGCCTGTCCGGTACTGTTATGTGGGATGCCGTGCACTAGCGTGATACCCCATTTCGAGGCGAATTCCTGTACTTGTTTGGATTTGAAGTTGGAGCCGTTGTCCGTTTTGATCTGCTTGGGGATGCCAAGCCAGGCCATGGCTGTCAGCCAGTGCTGAATTGTGGCTTTGGAATTGGTTTTGGGGTGCTGTGTAGCTACGATCGCTCCGCTATAAGTGTCTACTGTCACTGCAAGCCAAGCTCGGGGCCTTAGTATTTCGCACCAGGTGAAGTCCGACTGCCAGATTTCTGAGGGCTTGAGGCCTCTCGGGTTGACTCCGTAGGACCAAAGGGGTGACTTCTGGCAATGAGGGCAAGTGGCTACCACATGTTTGGCGTCCGCCGTCGAGATTCCGCATCTCTTCGCCAGTGCTTTGACTCCGATGTGGAGCGACTCGTGCAGTTGACGAGCTCTTTGCAAGGTCCAAACGCCTTTCGCTGCGGCGTCTGCTTTGTCGTTGCCGATCTGAAAGTAACCTTTGACTGGGTCATGGCTGTTGATGTGGATGACTGACACGGTGCCCTGTCGCGAGGAGAGTGCTTCTTCCAGCATTAGGGCTGCTGCTGATGTTGACACTTCGATGAAGTCGAGGGAGCTCTTTGCTTGCTGTGTCAGCTCCTTGGGTTCCCAGGGGTGCTTTCCTTTCAGGAGGTCGTACAGAGGGTCCATGATCTCGGGAGGAATCAGGACGATGTTGCGAAGCCACTGCAGCGATCCCACCAGGCGTTGCACGTCGTGGAGCGTCTCGATGTCTCGGTTGATCTTCATCTCGGGGGATGTCACGTAGGAGCTTGTGATGCCTACTCCCAGGAAGGTCACGCAGGGTCCTCTCTTGATCTTTGCGCTCGCGATCTCGAAGCCGTTGGCTTGAAGGGTTTCCGTGACTGTGGACACCAGGTGATCCACTTGGCTTGTCGATGGTGCTGCGACCAGGATGTCGTCCATGTACTGGATGATGGTTGCGGTGGGGTATGAGTGTCGGACTGGCGTCAGTGCTTTGTCCACGGTGATTTGGCATATGGTGGGACTGTCGACCAGGCCTTGCGGAAGTACTCTCCATTGGAAGCGAAGGTTGGGCCTCTCGCCGTTCCGAAATGCCACGGAAAAGGCGAATCGTTCTCTGTCCTCAGGGTGCAGGGGTATTGAAAAGAAGCAGTCCTTGATGTCCAGTACTGCACACGGCTGCCCTGTGGGGACGGCTGAGTTCGTGGGAAGCAGTGTCTGGACTGGACCCATGGGTCGAATCGTCTTGTTCACTTCTCCCAGGTCGTGGACGAGACGATAGCCTTGTCCGGACCTTTTGGGGACTACGAATACCGGGGTGTTCCATGGGCTGGTGGAGGGTTCTATGTGACCCTTTTCCAGTTCTCGATCGACCAGTTCCAGCAAGGCTGCCTGTCGAAGGAAGGAGACCCAGACACCAATTGGTTCATCCAAGTCCAATTTATTGATCGAATACGGCGGGTTAAATATGGTTCTTAATAAGCTTCATACATATTGCAAAAGTTGAGCTCAGGATTGGTTAGTTACATATCAGCAACTACACCTACTTCGACATTCTTGTGCTTATTCTTCTGTTACATTCTGCAGATATTCAGGACTAATCTCACCTCCCTTTCCTCATGTTGCAGCAAGGCCATCCGGCATTCTTGCCTGTCAGCAGTCACTGAATCAGAGACTGCTGACCTCCCTTTCAAGCTTAACCAGCGGCATTAAATCAGTATGGCCTTTCTCAATTAACCAACTCTTAATAAAATCCTCCACATTTCCCCCGCTTTCTTCTTGAGCAAGGAGATTAGTTTGCCAGGTTTTTGCTATCATACGGCTAACCATGTTTTGAATACAAGTAAAAATACAAGGCAAAATAAGCAAAAACATTAAGATCACACCCAGTAAGCCGATAGCATATGTCACAATGTTCCTTAGCCATGGTCCAAGCCCTAAGCCTTTAAGCCATTCGTCAATTCCTAAACCTTCTTCTTCTTTGAGATTGTGAAGTCCCTGTTGTAGTTCTTTTATCTTAGTATGAATGGACACCGAATGATCAGACAAATTCATACAACACATTCCCTCAAATTCTTCACATCCATGCCCTTGTGCTAAGAGCAAAAAATCTACAGCAGCTCTATTTTGTAAAACAGCGTGGTTAACACTTTGCACATCTGCAGTCATCATGTCCAGAATTTGGGATGTCTGGTTCAGCTCATTCCTTGTCCAGCACCCTAATTGTTTTGCTAAATTCATAGCCTTATTGGCAGATCCTCCTGGTAAGATAGTTGAAACTACTACTTGTCTGAATGTACCCCAAAACTTTGGATCTCCAATCTGGCTGCAGTCCAAGTCATGTATACTACGCCTTTTCCTGTTTGATGTTTGACTGAGCTGCATTAGCAAGGATACATTAGGGTGAAACAAGGACAATTTTCCCAAATAACAGGGTCCACCCTGTGGCTTAGCTGGTACACCATTCCACGCCCTGTCTCCACAAATTAGAAATATTCCTGTCGGTAATTTCATTGGTGCCATAATGTTTGTGCCGTTACATTGACTGTAATGCTGTGGAGAGAATTCACTCAAATTCAGGGATGAATCCAAGGTGGCCCATGTGTCTTTAGGTTGATTTAAATTCTGGACATCCAAGGGTTTGAAACTAAACCATCCGCCAGCTGTGGTGTTAGACATACTGGCATTTGCACTTCCAAAAAGATCTAATTCTTCAGGAGGAGAACGCAAGGAAGTGTTAAGTGATTGGATTAGTAAACATTGGCGATAGCCATCACTCTGACCTGCAGTATATCCTTGCTGTGCTGGCAATGTGATGTTAGACATGTTACGCATGCATAAGGTTCGATTATTTATTAAACTGCAAAATTCTCCAGGAGACCACACTGGAAGTCCTACCAAGCATGTTCAAAATGGATTAGTAACCCCTCCAAGACTAAGACAAAGTGATGATTGATTAGTTTGATTAGCAAGTGTTACCCATAGATTTTCTCTTGGCTGACTGAAGTGTGTTATTCCTACTGCTTTAACTGCTACAGCGTTAAGCAGTATAATAAAAACAAACTTCATTTTTCTTTCCTTTTTGCCTGTTTTTTCTTCCTCTGCTGTCTTTTACTTGACTTGTTAGGCTGATTAAAATGGACCTGAGTCAGTCTTTGAATACACTGATCTAACCCCAAATCAGCATCCTTGCTCACAGGTATAGCATATGGCAAGTTTAAAGGCAAATCAGCTTTACAGCGAGCTGCTATAATGCGTGAGGCACTAGTAACTTCAAGCTCTCTAAGTGCTTGCTGCAACTTCCATCTAATATATGCTATAACCACTTGTTCTGCACTCTCAAAAAGCTCCAATCCTGCCCTTCCTGGCAGACCAGTATTTTGTTCAAGAGCTCTAACCCAGACAAAATCTTGAATCCACTTCCCGAAACAAGGTCCACACCATAAATTTGCTATTGTCTTTTGTGAGTACCAATAAATCTTATTACAACCTGCACAAAGCAAAGCTATCCATGCATAGCACTTATCAGCATCCCTTTTGCAAACATAACAAGGAAGTGAATGTAAGTAGGGACCAGTATAAAAATCTGTCTCTTCGACCCAATGCAACCAATTTAATGGTGGTGATTGCAAAGCCTCTTCACCTTTCTTACTATATAAGGCTAATAGTTCAAGCTCTTTCTTTAGCGCAAGGCGTATTTTATTTCGTAATCGTTGTTCCTGCTCGTTATCTTCTTCAATAACTGTATCCTCCCGAGGGTCCCACAAATGTAAAATTGTCCTAATCATAGAAAACTAATTAGCCTTATTTAGAAGAGGTTGCTCCCTTTCTAGCCTTCTTTTTCTTATCAGTTTTCAGTTTTGCTGCTCCTAATTTCACTGGTCCCGTCACTTTCAAACTTAATTTTTGTAATTTTTCAATGCAATGATCTAATGCTCTTTCAGGATTCCCCCTGAAGGGCCCTACAATAGAACGTTGTGTTAAAGGTACTAATTTTCTACACCTTACAGAGATTATACGTGATTTACTTTGAACCTTAATTCTACTTACAACACATTGTACTTCCCAACGATAATAAGCAAGAATTTTTTGTTCAGGAGACTCATAAAGATTTAAAGCGACATACGCATTTAGTCCCGTTTGTCTCCTTAATTCATCTTGCCAGTTTTTACCCCACGTGTGCTCGTGCTCGCAAGTATGACACCATAAATCCCGTAATAATGATTGTTCTATCCAAAAAGTATTATCACAGCCCCCACAACGTAGAGCTATCCAGGCAGCACAATGTGGATCATAACAGTCAAGGCAATGTTCCTTTGCTGGATTTGTTAAACGAAAAGTTGATAATGAGTCAGTAAAACCAATCAACTCCTGGGCCGTCCGATAGTGACATGTCAGTGCTCTGTCCAACACTTTCGAGTGTCCCTTCAGCTGTAGCAGCAGCGGTTGTAGGACTAGAGGCAGTTTCTCCCTCAGTCGCTCCCTGTCCTCCTCTGTGAGGCGATCCACTAGAGGCTGCATCAAAAACAGGTTTAGTCCACTTAGCAGGCACCCACAAAGGTCCTGTAGGTGAAGAAACACAAAGATACCCCCGACCCCAATATAATACTTTCACAGGTTTTTCCCATAATCCTGTACTCGGGTTCTTATACCTAACCCAGACCTCCGTCTCCTCAGTATTTTTCTGACCTGACCTTGGATGATGTTTAATCGCAGGAGGGGTATCATCTTCTCCAAAAATACATAAATGATTGATCACATACAGAACCTTGGCCAAACATGATTGTGGGTCTGTTAAGTCTTGATGCTTCTCAATATACCGTTTAAGGGTACCGTTTGCTCTTTCCACTATTGCCTGTCCAGTAGAAGAGTGTGGAATACCTGTCACATGCTTAATGGACCACCGATTTAAGAATTTCTGGACCCTAGCACACACATAAGCTCGACCATTATCTGTTTCGATGCTTCTTGGAACTCCCATAACAGCAAAGCAACTTAACAGGTGCCTAATAACATGTGTAGCTTTTTGTCCTGCCTGAGCCGTAGCCCATATGTAGTGACTATATGTATCTACAGTGACATGCACGTACTTAACTTTACCAAATCTAGGTACCTGTGTAACATCCATTTGCCATTTTTCATTTATTTCCAAACCTCGAGGATTAACTCCCACGCCTAAACCTATTCCTTCATTATGATAACTACATATTGGACATGCTCTAACAATGGCTTTAGCTTCTGATAAACTCAGTTCAAAATGTTTTGCAAGCCCTCTTGCATTTTGATGATATCTGCTATGTGCTTCTCTGGCCAATGTATGCTTGTCAATAGGACAAGAGTTATCAATGGGTAAAGTAACCAATTTGTCTGCACGTTCATTCCCTTCTCCTAAACCTTCAGACCATTTATGGCTCCTAATATGAATCACAGAATACGCTGCACTTCTTTCTCGTAAAGCTTTCCTTAATTGTATCAAAAGTTCATACAATCGTTTATTATTCACTTCCTTAATTGCTGCTTCCTCTATTCGTCTGGCTACTCCGGCAACATACATAGAGTCTGTGACCACATTTAAAGGCTCCTGTAAATTAGACACTGCCCATACTACTGCCAACAATTCCAAAGTTTGTAAACTATCTGCAGGATCTGCTGTAAGAAGTTGATGCTTCCATTGTCCTTTTTCTTGCCAGGTGACAGCAGCACGCCTTGATTTCTTTCCCGCATCTGTAAAAGCTGTAATAGCTCCTTCTATAGGGCGTTCTTCCCTCAATGGTCGAGTAATCCAGTTCCATTCTGTCATCCATTGCAAAACTTTAGGCACTAATTTGCTGGTTTCTACTTTAGCAGGTGATGCTAATAATGCTTCCTGCAAGTTCTTTGAATTAATCAAGTACCAGTCTAAAGTCTCTTTCTCCATAGGCAATCTAATGGTAGCAGGTTCTCGACCATCCACTTCAATAATTCTGAGACGCCCTTTTTTGACTAACACAGCCAATTGTTCAATTTTTGAGAATATTGTTCTCTTATGTTGTAGTGATGGTGACAACCATTCCAGAACTCGTATCTCCCCCGTTTTCTCCTGTTGTTGAGAGAGAGCACCAAGCAAATAGCAAGGACTATTCCAAATAGTAAGGTCAATAGGGCAGTCGAGTTGTCGACGAGACACATATCCCTGTTGTACACAATTACTAATTTGTTGCAAGGCAAGATAGTGCTCCTTTGTCAGGTGTACAGGAGTAGTAGGATCAATACCCTTTAACAAAGGCCGCAGGGTTTCTAATAAATGATTTGGTATTCCCACAATAGGTTTTAACCACTGTAAATCTCCCAGCAACTTCTGTGCATCATGCAAAGTTTTAATGTCCAATTGTAATTCCAATTTTTGAGGTATTACTTTTTGATCTGTTAAAGTCCATCCCAGATATTTCCACGGTGTGGTGGTCTGAATTTTCTCAGCAGCAATAACAAGCGAATATGCTGAAAGAGTATCTCTAATACTGTCAATCTGCAGAGAGGAGAATGGTTGTTGCTGGGCAAACAAAATGTCGTCCATGTAATGATATATTATAGTTGCTGGCCACTTACGACGTAGTGGCTGTAATGCAGCATCAACATAAAGCTGACACAACATCGGGGAATTACGCATGCCTTGCGGAAGAGTCGTCCATTCAAATCTTTTATCTGGCTCTCCACGATTTATTGCCGGTAAAGTAAAAGCAAATCTCTTCATATCATCAGGATGCAGCCCAATAGTGAAAAAACAATCCTTTAGATCAATAATTAAAAGTGGCCAGTGTTCTGGGATCATAGCTGGATTTGGAAGACCAGGCTGTAAGGCCCCCATTGATTCCATCTGTTCATTTACAGCCCGTAAATCATGTATCAAACGATATTTCCCTGATTTCTTCTTGATAACAAAAATAGGTGTATTCCAAGAGCTCGTAGAAAGTCGTAAGTGTCCCTGTGAATATTGTTCCTTTACCAATTCATGGGCATGCATAAGACTCTCCCCTTTTAATGGCCATTGCTTAACCATCACCGGTGTATCCGTTTTCCAGGTGAGTGGAATGGGGAAAGTCCAAGCAATGGCAATTACCCCAAAGGGTGATGATTAGTTAACACCACTCCCAATTGTGTTAAAATATCCCTTCCAATTAAACAAGAAACTGTAGGTGGTAATTGAACAACTGAAAACACAGCAGATACTTGTTGATCATCAATACACACTAACAAAAGTGGTGATCTACTTGCTAATGTAAATCCTCCTACTCCGGTGAGCATATTTGATGATGGGAACAGAGGCCAATGTTGTGGCCATGCTTCTGGAGAGATAATGCTGGTATCTGCTCCTGTATCCAATAATCCATAAAGGGTTATGCTTTGATGTCCATGGGTAATTTCCACCTTTTGTTTTGGTCTATTTTGTAAATCCACAGTTAAAAGTGTAACACCAGTAGAGCCAAAACCCTTTTCATCCCGCGTTTGTCCAGTAAATGATGGTATACCAGATGTCATTTGACATAGTGGTATTAATTGTGCAATGCGTTGTCCTTTTGTTATTTTAATAGGAGGATAAAGGGTGTAAACCATAATTTGTATTTCCCCTGTATAATCCGCATCGATAACACCAGGCAATACAAATAATCCCAGCATAGTTATTGAAGAACGTCCTAATAACAATGCTCCACATTTTTGTTCATTCAAAATGAGAGGACCCTTTACTCCAGTTGGTATCCTCTCAGGCCGATTCGTCATTAATGTGACGTCTACTGCTGCTGATAAGTCCAAGCCGAGGCTGCCTTCTGTGGCTGGTTGCAGACAGGGGGTGGCAGCGATGTTGCGTCGGCAGCTGGTGTTTCCGATGTCACGGCGGCTACTTGTGTCTGGGCGCGGCTCGCCTGCTGCGCGCTCCTGGGATAGTTTCCCGACCGGCGCCTACAAGCTGTAGAGTTGTGGGAACTGGATCGGCAGTTGTGACACCATATCCCGGTTGCTTGACATGTTCGTCGCGTGTGTCCCTCACTGCCGCATCTGTAGCACTTGAGAAATGGTCTCGAGCTCTGCGTGACCGCCAGTGAGCCATTTCGGAGAGGAGCAAGAGCAGCTAACACCTGACTTTGAGTAGACTCTGCTTGCTTTTGTAATCCTAACCCTAGCTCCTTTATTGCATCTACTATAAATGCCTGTGAAGCTGTTGGCATTAATGCCATTCGCTCTAATGCTTCCTCAATGGTCCAATTTGCCCCCAAAGTAGCTAACACTCTTTGTGTTGCTGGATTGCTATTTTGAAGAGCACACTGCTTCAATAGCGCCCCCTTCATGTAGTCTGCGACACCAGCCCGATCTATAGCAGTAGCTGCCCTGTCTATAAAATTCCCAAATGATTCTTCTCTACCTTGTTTAATGCCCATATAAGCCGGTAACCCTCCTGGTTCTTTAACCATATCTATTGCAGCACGCACTAACCGCATAGACTCTCTAAGCTTATCTGCTCCCGATATCATCTGTGCCTCTGTACGCAAAAATGCCCCTAAGCCCATAAGCTCAGCTACTGTCACTCCATGTAATGGATCTCCTTGAGCTCGCTGTACAGCAACTGACTCATTTACCAAAGCGTGCCAATGTGCATTAAACAGTAACTGCTGATGCTGAGTAAATATCAACCGAACTATTCCTCTTAAATCATTTGGGCATAAAATCTGAGTATTAAAAAGATAATCTAACATTTGCCTAACAGGTTCACTTTTTACTCCAAACTGACTAACTGTAGAACGTAACTGAGCTAGCAGCTTCCAGTCTAAGGGCTCATAGGCTGCTATATTATGCGTAAGGTTCCCCTGTGCATCATATTGTGGTGTATATGTAACCGGACATGCAAGACTAGAGACTACTTCCATCGCCTCGCCATCCCCCATTTGCATTACTTCTTTTGCCACAGCAGCCCAAGCTTCCCTTCTCTGCTTAGCCATCTCCCCCCATAGGTCACTGTGTGCCCCCGGGATAGGATCTGACTCTTTAAGGGTGCTATGCTGCTGGCATTTCGGTACCGAGACCGAGGTTTCCGGCGGGGGATTCAGCCCCCCCGCCGGAGCTGACTCATACTGGGGAAGCGGCGGAGGCAAAGCCGGTGAAACCGGAGCTGGCTCGCGCGGGGGAAGCGGCCCCCCCCCTACCGAAGTCGAGGGTGAAACCGGAGCCAGCTCACGCGGGGGAAGCGGCCCCCCCCCACCGAAGCCGAGGGTGAAGCCGGAGCTGGCTCGCGTGGGGGAAGCGGCCCCCCCCCTACCGAAGTCGAGGGTGAAACCGGAGCCGGCTCACGCGGGGGAAGCGGCCCCCCCCCACCGAAGCTGAGGGTGAAGCCGGAGCTGGCTCGCGCGGGGGAAGCGGCCCCCCCCCCCCACCAAAGCCGACTCTCGCGGGGGAAGTGGCGGAGGCAAAGCTGGAGACGGAGGTGAAGCTGGCTTGCTCCCACCCCCACCATCCAACCTGCCTGAAGCTGGCGGCGGAGGCGAGCTCTTACCTCCACCATCCAGCCTGCCCTCCTCCCCCAACAGTAAAGGTGCAGACGGTTCCACACTATTTATAGGAAAATCCTGCACACCACTCTGCTGGGGACTCTTAGGCATAAGTATCTGAGTTACAGAAGGTGCCAGGGGATCATCCTCACGACCATACCCTATATTCTTCTTATAAGCTTCTGTTGCCCTTTCTGCTGCCTTTCTCTCAGAAACCTGCTGAAGCAACGTATTATACACCACCCGCCATAACTTGCCAAATTTCTTTGCTGACTTATCATCATCTAACACTGCATCCCACAGGATATCCCCAAACTTTTTCCACTCTGCTATCTCATGAACTGTATGTGGGTTAGCAAAAATCCCTTTAGAATGACCATAAGCTAATAACCCTGGTAACTCCTTTTTTAAATCTACCCCTTTTACTCCTCGCTTTTCTAAATATGAGGAGAATAGGTCGTATGTCGCTTGCCTATCCATACCTATATATCAGCGCGCGCTGTTGCAGCTCTTCCAGGCTCCTGCGACATGTAGAGACTTGAGATACCATTGTAATCCTCAAGGGTGCTATTAAAATCCGGCACCGTCCCGGCTGCAAGGACTCTCACCCAACTTCCTCGACCGTGGCGAATTTATAATCCAAAAGAGCGAACGTTCAGAATGCTGCCTTTGCCCGCATTCTCCACCATTTGTCGGAGGAAGGAGACCCAGACACCAATTGGTTCATCCAAGTCCGATTTATTGATCGAATACGGCGGGTTAAATATGGTTCTTAATAAGCTTCATACATATTGCAAAAGTTGAGCTCAGGATTGGTTAGTTACATATCAGCAACTACACCTACTTCTACATTCTTATGCTTATTCTTCTGTTACATTCTGCAGATATTCAGGACTAATCTCACCTCCCTTTCCTCATGTTGCAGCAAGGCCATCCGGCATTCTTGCCTGTCAGCAGTCACTGAATCGGAGACTGCTGACCTCCCTTTCAAGCTTAACCAGCGGCATTAAGTCAGTATGGCCTTTCTCAGCTAACCAACTCTTAATAAAATCCTCCACAGAACTCAGGTAAACCAGTTTTGTGCCTCTCTGTCTCTTGGAATAGACTTAACACTGAATGATAGGAAACATTCAGGTATGGGTGAAGGGAAAAATAAGAATATTGATGCCTGCAAAAAGAGACTTGGAAGTGGCAGAGACATTATAAACAGGGTTTTAATACGATGTGAATTACAAGCACTTGATACAGAGGGGATGATATATTGATTTTCCTCATTCTGAACTATGCCTGTCACTAAGATCAATGGAAGTCACAAACCTATATCAAGGAAATTATAATATGTGGAATTATTTATAGAATGGCTGCTCCAGGTACACATCAATTGCAGCATCATAATGGCCCGACTTATGACTGAGGACAAAGCCATCTATTACATATTGTAAATGAGAAAGTGTGCATTGCCATCATTGCTTCATTTTCCACATTTTTCATAAGTGAAAGGAAGAACTAATAGAAGCATTCTTGTACAGCCTTTTTTTATAAAGAAGCAACAAACATTGTAGAGTTTATCACTAAACGACAACAATTCCACTTACAAACTAAGTCATTAAAAGAACAGCTACAGGCAGTATTTTCCAAAACAGAGTTATGCAATGTACACCAAGGCAAATACGCTGAAACTTTGGGAATCACTTCTGGATTGCTCAAAATTCTGGGCACCCTGAAGAAGCTGAAAAGCAGCAGCACACAGGAGGGCAGCATCTCCAAGCTGCTGGTGGCAAGGAAGCATGAACCTGTAAACGCATGCTTCCCTTTTCCACTGCAAAAGCTCTGTCACCACTGGCAGACAAAGAAAAAGTCTAATGGCTACACAGGCAGGCACCTTTATAATTTTCATATCTCAAAATGATGGCATTTCCAATAAAGTCTGCTTTTGAATCACCATTTACTTCTACAGTTCACTTAGTTTCACAGCAGTCTCTACCTCCCACTGTTAACTCTTAAAAGAAGCCTTTCAAAGGTCAACCCAAACTGTTAGGATTCTAGATGGTAAAACTGAATTTTTCATGTCTACTTGTTCTTCTGAAAGGCTTAAAAGCAATTTGTGGCAATCAGCACAAAGGGATTTGATTGACAAACTTTAACAAAGTGATCTAGAGAAGATTCATTGGGAAAAAAACTGCTAAAATTGCAAATTAAATGGCAAATAGTTTTTCTCTGTCTGCCCTTGAAGGAAAATAGGTTCTCTTCTTAGACGTGAAAATTTTGAATTCGGGAGGGAAAAAGAGGAATTTGGCTGGGTTTTTTTTGTATTTTATTTTTAAACCTCTAGTATTGTGTTAGACTGATAGCAACCAGCATAGTTAGAAGATTTATTTCTTTACTATCCTGATGGTGCAAATTATTTTGTATGCTACTGCCACTACTGCAAAGCCTTTGCTTTAGTCCTCAGACAATCCTATTACCCAAGTCAAAGTAACTCATTTTTCACCTACTTTAAGTCAGTTCTGAAATTCATATACAGGGCAAGAGCAGGATAAAGCTTTTGTCTGTTTGAAAGTACAGCATAACTGATAGATTTTACATTTTTGTAATGGTGCTTCAACCTCATATACCCATTTGCTTGTTTAATTTTTAAGTATTATTCTGATTTTTTTGCCTTTACAACATTCTTCTGTGACTTCAAATTACTGTTGCCTGCAAATATAACTAATGTGTTAATCTTCTCAACTTTCAAATCACTCACATGACATAAACCCACTCAAAACCATTTATATTTTGATCTACAAAAACCTACTACATTTTTTTACTAACAAGTTCAGGTTTTTTAAAATTATATTTATGTCTGTGAAAATTTTCCAATCTCCTACTCTACTCAAAGCTATTCTAACATTATGGCGATTTTATGTAATTAAATTATTTTCCTGTCTGGTAACTTACTGTAGTTTACATACTTTTGTATTTATTGGAGACATACCAGAAAAAAAAAAAAAGCATTTGAAATGCCAACAAACAAAATTTAACACAGAAAACTCAGAATTCATTAATGATAAAATATGAAGTTATGAAAGACTGCACAAAACTCATTCACTCACTGAATCACTACAGAGACTGAGGGATTTATGCAAGGTGCAATACATCCAAAACAATACAGCTCAGTTCAACACACCACATCTCACTGCATTAGTAGCACTTGTGAACTAAACCTACAGCTAAGCCATCTCAGCTCATTTACTCTTTATAAAATTACCTTTTCTCTTCAGAGCAGCTATCTTTGCCAAAGGACAAAGGGTTTATGTGGGCAAACCTACAGTATTAATCTACACATTAAGCACCTATTCTGGCAATAATAAATATGAAGGTCCAGAATTACCCATTACAGACCGTAAACATGCTTGTTTACTTATTAGGATCTTTATAAAGCCACCATACAAACAATTTGTGTTTAAGAAAAGTCCAAGATATGATTCAGTTACTTCTTTGCAGGCTGACCAAAATATTTTCTATTAGTTTTGCAGTGACCTTTGTTATATGTTATTCTAGTGTCGGGGATACACATTTTAAAACTCCTCTTGACAATGTGATTAGAACTGTTACTATATGATTAAAACTATATGATTAAGCTCATTAAAACCAATGATGAAAGTTTCTTTAGATAATCTAGCATGTGGATTAATTTTATGATTGACATTTGTTTGCTCAAGAAGGTTTTTTTATTCATCAAAGACTCAGGTAATGAAAAATCTTTACATCTTTTAATTACACATTCCTGATAATATCAGCCTCAATTTCTGCATAGTTGCAATTTAGAATAAAACATGTTTTAATTCACTTCTTCTAAAGCGCAGTAAAGATTTCATCAGGTATTAGTGGCAAACACCACCAGTCCAAACCTACTTGGATGTTTCTTTTCAATAACGTGACTAGTAAGAATTGCCATGCGTAACAAATTTTTCTTTTGCTTTCTCAGTGTTTGTGTAGATGTCGAACAAAAAATTTAATGACTGCGCAAATGGTTTTTAAAATACCCTCAAAATTGAAAGATAACTTTTTTTAAAAGCAACTGCTGCTCAGACTACTGCTCATATTCTACACTCGGTGAGCTGACCCTTGCAAGATTTCACATATCTGTCTCACAAACTGTTAATGACAGATAAAACACACCGCTGCAAAGAGCCTGCCCTGAGGTGACCCAGCAGCAGTCAGGCTGCTGCTCAGGCAGGCCTGGGCTCTGCTGGGCACTCAGAACCAGCCTCAGACCCTGTGCAGGCAGGCCTGGGCTCTGCTGGGCACTCAGAACCAGCCTCAGACCCTGTGCAGGCAGGCCTGGGCTCTGCTGGGCACTCAGAACCAGCCTCAGATCCTGTGCAGGCAGGCCTGGGCTCTGCTGGGCACTCAGAACCAGCCTGGGCTCTGCTGGGCACTCAGAACCAGCCTCAGACCCTGTGCAGGCAGGCCTGGGCTCTGCTGGGCCCTCAGAACCAGCCTCAGACCCTGTGCAGGCAGGCCTGGGCTCTGCTGGGCCCTCAGAACCAGCCTCAGACCCTGTGTGCCCGTGGCCCTGGGCTCTGCTGGGCACTCAGCACCAGCCTGGGCTCTGCTGGGCACTCAGAACCAGCCTCAGACCCTGTGTGCCCGTGGCCCTGGGCACTCAGAACCAGCCTGGGCTCTGCTGGGCACTCAGCACCAGCCTGGGCTCTGCTGGGCACTCAGAACCAGCCTCAGACCCTGTGTGCCCGTGGCCCTGGGCTCTGCTGGGCACTCAGCACCAGCCTGGGCTCTGCTGGGCACTCAGAACCAGCCTCAGACCCTGTGTGCCCGTGGCCCTGGGCACTCAGAACCAGCCTGGGCTCTGCTGGGCACTCAGCACCAGCCTGGGCTCTGCTGGGCACTCAGAACCAGCCTCAGACCCTGTGTGCCCGTGGCCCTGGGCTCTGCTGGGCACTCAGCACCAGTCTGGGCTCTGCTGGGCACTCAGAACCAGCCTCAGACCCTGTGTGCCCGTGGCCCTGGGCACTCAGAACCAGCCTGGGCTCTGCTGGGCACTCAGCACCAGCCTGGGCTCTGCTGGGCCCTCAGAACCAGCCTCAGACCCTGTGTGCCCGTGGCCCTGGGCTCTGCTGGGCACTCAGCACCAGCCTGGGCTCTGCTGGGCACTCAGAACCAGCCTCAGACCCTGTGCAGGCAGGCCTGGGCTCTGCTGGGCCCTCAGAACCAGCCTCAGACCCTGTGTGCCCGTGGCCCTGGGCTCTGCTGGGCACTCAGCACCAGCCTGGGCTCTGCTGGGCACTCAAAACCAGCCTGGGCTCTGCTGGGCACTCAGAACCAGCCTCAGACCCTGTGTGCCCGTGGCCCTGGGCTCTGCTGGGCACTCAGAACCAGCCTCAGGCTCTGCTGGGCCCTCAGAACCAGCCTCAGGCCCTGTTCGCTGGCAGCCCTGGCCTGGCTCAGAGTTCCATGGAGCCCCACGTACCTCCTCATGCAATCCAGCGCCCGGATGAAGAAGTCTTTGTGCAGCTGGTGCCTGTCCCTCAGGATGGAGCACTGCTCCAGCGTCACTGACATGGATGTCCTGTCTTTGGCACTCTTGCAGCAGGTGAAGCGCACTCCGTTCAGCTTGCGGCAAATCTGAAACACGGGCAGGCCCCACAGGTCAGCCCTTCCTTCCTACCAGGCTGCGCAGCCCTACAGCTCTGCAAGCCCAGCGAGGGCTTCCAGACAGCTACAGCACTTCTCAAGAAGAAAACACCTTCTGGAAGTTAGTACCAGTACACTGAATTCCTGAATTTGACATGGGACTTTCATAACTATAAAAGAAACAGTTCCTTCACCGTTTCCTCACTGAATGCAGCAGCTGCCCTGTTCAATGAAAGCTAAATTGTCTGAATATCTGATGAATGAAGATATGGTGAGTCTTAACTCACAAACATGAATGTAGCAGACTAACTTCTTGTGAAGGTATGGAGTCAGACACATCTAACTTACATAGTTTTTATTTTCAACAGGTGAACTGTTCAATGTATGGCTCACAATTAATAAAGTTTAACAAATTGCTGCCATGGATTGTCTACTTTCACTTATACTTTGAAAAAGTTATAACACATAAAGGAAACATGACATTTTGGAGGATGATTCTTCCTCTTAGGAATCAATCTGTGGTTGTATCATTCCATTAGTTTATACTATGGTTTCAAATGATATTTTACTAGAAAAAGAAAAATTGAAGGAGAGCTTCTGTGCCCAAATCTACCATTTCCCAGATATAACCTGTCCTGAGAAAAGGTAATACTTTGCTTACACCTATCCCTGGGGAATCACAGGTGTAATGGTACAAAACCTCAAAATGTTTGTGAGAATGCAGCAAGGCAATAAACTACAGCAGGAATCACAAAAAGAAACTTCCCGCATTGGCTATCATGGGAGAGCTCGCAGGATGAACTGGAACATGAACTGAAACATGACCAGTGTCAGTCCAGCAAATAAGTGTTTCTTCATCTAATGCTAATTGCATTCTTAGAAATTCTATTAAACAATAAATACTATTAAATTCTATAAAAATCAGAAAATACTTAGAGCCTTTAAGTTCTTTGTGATACCATGGTGAGGACAATCTCAAAAGTTTAATTTAGGGAACCAATTAAGGGAATCTTACTTAGAATCCAAAGAGGTACAGGATAGTGAAGGAGAACCTATGAGTGTTTCTTCCATCATATAATTGAAAATTTTAAAAGTTAAATCTGTTTAAAAATTTGAACAGTTGCACTGGGATTTAAAACAAGTACTATATGATAATCTGCTTAAATAATTATGTGAAAGAACTGTTTCATTGAAGAGATTAATTCTCTTTGCACTAGTATCTTTGGAAGCCCCCGATTCATTGGGGCTATTCGATGTGAATGAGTCCTAAAAAAATTTTAAAATATTAAAAAATCATTTATAAAATAAAGTAAAAAAATCCCAGGTAATTATTCTGGATGAGTGATGGGCTCATATGTGGAATCTTGTACTTCCACTGCAATAAAAAAGTGATATTGCACAGCTACTGCACTGACAAAGTTTTCTTCTTACATCTTTTTCAATAAATAAATGGAATATAGAATAACAGTGTGTAGATCACTAGGACCAGAAATACACATTTCAGAAAGTTAAAGTAAGGGAACCAAGCAATCATGTCCCACATCATACCTCAAGGACACTAAAAAATTATTTTGAGTAATTTTATATTATCAAAGAATGGATATCAAACAAATCACTCAAATTCTAGCAGGTTCTACCAGTTTAAAAAGTGAGAAAAAGAAATTGTCTGCAAAAAACTATTACAGCACATCTGCCTCCTTTAACCAGTGAGTTTTCCAGTCATTTCCTTAAAATCCATTGCAGTTACAAAGTCAGCAAGCTTATGAAAATGAGTTTATGGTTAGTTCATCAATTTCTTTGAAACAAGAGAGCTCACCGTTGCAGCCAGCCACATGATTTCTACATTCTTTCTCTTTTTGGCCTGGATATTTTGATGAAGACTTTCTAGCAATCCCTTTAAATCATTTTGTTCTTGAAAATGTGGTAAACCTGGGAAAAAAGGACGAAAAAAGTTGCTCATTTTGATAAGGTTGGTCATATGATTGTCCCGACTAAAGAATGCTCATGGTAAAGAACAGGTCTATTATTTACAGCCTTGTTTTGGAACACAGGATAGAAATTACCAGCTAAATATTTAAGGAATAAGCAAACCTTATGTCTTTTGAGTATTGCCTTGTCCTCCCTAAGATCTTCACGTGGAAATTTGAAGTATCTTCAACCTTTATCTTATAAATGGATGGTGAAAAACAAAACCAAATCTCTGCTGTAGTTCTGTTCATCAGCTATTACAGACATTCAAAAGAAATCAGAAAAATAAAAAAAAAACTGAGTGTATTACAACCTGCTTTGATGGGATGATTATTTTTTAAAATTAAAGTAAAAAATTAGGGTTTTGTTTTCAAATTGAAACATCTAGTTTTTGTTTTAAAATATGCCTTAGATTTTTCTATAATGTAAGATAAGGGTTAAACAGCACTTAGTATCCCCTCTAAAAAGTAACAAAGTATATTTCTCCTGAAATTAAGTGGGGCTTTATTTTGAAGTAGAAAATAATTTCAAGTTTGCTTAAAATCCAAAAATTTACCTGCTTGTTCTGGGTATGGAATTTAAGTTGAAGTTTAATTTATCCTACATCTCCAGCAAAAATTCAAGAGTAGGCAATTTAATTTCCCCCTCTGTTTCATATGTATATAGAGGAGGGATTTTTCTAATGTTGCATTTATCCTTGCTAGTTCTGAAAATCAATAAAAACATGCAGAATCTGTTTTTTGAAATTATTTCTTCTCATGGTGGCAAAGTAAAAAGAATTTAAATCATAGTTATCACCAAATAAAGGGGCCAGAATCAAGTGGAACAAAGTGAAACTAAATTGATCAATGGATTTCTTCAAGCAGAGAAAGTAAATTATCCATCCAGTGAGGGGAAAAAACCCCACAACCCAAGCCCCAAACCCAAGCCCAAAAACTTATACTCAATTGGAAGAATAAAAATGAGGGAAGTATTAATGAAGGTCAATATCCATTCTCCTAACGTGATCCAAGTTGGAATGATCCCTCTCATCAACAGGCTTTTACCTTTTACATCTAATAAATTCTGTAGTTTCCCTTATCCATGATTCATAGTAAGAAGTACTTTAAATCTATTCAAAAAGAACTAAGTTGCTCCAGTCATACTGTGCTGTCTAAAAAAACTCACAAACAAACAAGAAAAAAAGAAAAAGGGAGGAAAACGTACATCCAGAATCTGTTTTGCAATAATTTTAATGTGGATTGTTTTACCTCTGTATCACAAGCTCTGATTGTACATTAGATAATGTAGAGCACATAAAACCACATCACACTCTGCTAGACTATTACACTTATGGGTGCATCTGTTTCTTTAAAACAGAGAGCAAAAAATGGCAAAGATGCTTTGAGATGATGCAAATGTATCACTAAACATTCTATTGCTCCCAGTAGCTTTCCTTTGGGTCACAGCAGAAAATGTGACATCTCAGAGGGATGACTTCAGCACAGGTACAGCAAGAGTCTCCTAATTCACAGTACTGCCAAAGGGGTTGCACCTTGACTGGAAATGATCAATGGCCTAAACTCCTTGGGTCCCCCACAGTACCAAACCACCAAATCAGGCTGATAAGGGGGAGAAGCCTGGAAATACCAAACAGCCTTTTTGTTTTCAGGTACTTACGTACTACTAAACAACTATCTTACGTTTTTGGACCCTTACTGTCTTAGTATTTCTATAAAAGCAGTACCATTTTGAGCTATATTTGGTCAGCATTTTTGGTAGGAACCTTGCTGGAAACATGCTCTTATTTTCAGTTTCTGCTAAAAGAATTTAAGAAGTTAACAAATGGGTAAATGACGAAGTGTATGTTCATCCTAAAGACAGAAAGTCAGTGGATGCTTAGTTACAAGCAAGACTATTATTGCCAAGGAGAAATACAGACACAAGAGGAAAACTAACAGCGAAGGTGGCAATACCTTTCAGGGAGTGGGAAATTGAATTCTTTGAAAGGGAATATATGAATGAGGCAGCAGGCCAGGGAGGCTGCCAAGGGTGGATCCAACAGCCTGGCAAATAGGGCTGCAAATGCTCAAATTCTGTTGGGCTTTTTGAGCACTGTTTGGAACTGACAGCTTTGGGAACACAGTCCTGCATTGATTTTGTAGCACAGATTTGGCATTATAGGAAATTATCTGGATAGGTGGGACAAAACCATCAAAAAGCCATCAATATTGAATGCCTCTCACGTGGCCCCAGCACCAGGGTTGCTGCCAGCCTTGTATGGAGGTTTGTCTTCCAGACGAGGGGGAACAGGAGTGGGATTAAGTCCTGCCACAAATGAACAAGTTTGAGAGCTTCCCTTTTTTCCCAGGGGGCTGGTTTAAAAGGCACATTTCTCCAAGGCAAAAGACTGACTCTGTATACTGGCAGGGAGCTACTGGGAAGGGCAGTGGAACCAAAAGATGCTTTATGTTCCACAAAAAATTGTATAAAGAAGAGACTGAGTTCTTAAAGGTAAAGAAAAAAAGCAAGAAAGTTATAATAACCAGAAAATACACGATGAACTAGACACAATTAGTTCTCAAAAGCCTTCACAGTCTGAAAGAAGTCCAGGAACTGTGTGGCTCACTAATAATCCTTCAGGAAGGCAGTACAAGTTTAAATTGTGTTAATGAAAAGTAGCCAATACTGTCTGCATGTAGTATTTTATAAAATAAAATCCATTTATGAGGTAGCAGATCTACCTTAGTCCTAACCTGCATGAGGTTAGTTTTTCGAGGATGTTTTCTTAGCAAGATTCCCCTCAATTAATCACCCAACTTATTGTATGAGTTTCTCTGTAGACATCCTGGAAATAAATACTAGGTCTGTGGGGGGATGGATGGGCATCCTGCCCATCATTTAGGAAGGGCTTTTGTTTCTGTCAAAATGATTAACAAATTAAAATCATCCTGATATAAGAGATAAACATGTATACATACGCATGTGATGTATTAAAGTTTTACATAGCATTTAAACATCAGGCAGTTAAATCTCCCACATTTGGGACTATAGTTTGGGCATTAAAACTAACAGGATTCGATTGATGCAGATGTTTTCTTCAGTCCTTGCTTCTGGCAATCAGAGTAACAGCATAGTAATGCTTATGTTTATAATACAGAAGTTCTATAGAAGTGGAATACAGGGCCTATTCCAATGAAACCTTGTCGTTCATATAATGATGATGTGGCTCATTGCTTGTATTTGATCTGCAGATTTCTCCATGGTTCACCAAACCTCAACATATTTTCAGAATAAGAACAGAGGGTATGACTGAAGCTGATGAAATTGCCCACCAAGTATTTATGTAAAAATACAGTAGGTACAGACTGTCCTCTACATGAAATATTAACAAACTTATTATTTTAATAACTTAAAATAGCTGTTCAGTTCATCATTCCTCTGTTTCATTTTCTCTGTAGTTTCTGCTGTGGCACAAGGCCTGAAATCACTCCTGAGACCAGCAGGGTCATGTACAGGTACAAAATGTTTAAATTTATGGAACAAGTTATGGGATTCTGCTAATATTACTGTCTTATAACCTTCTACCTACTCAAAGCTTTTCAAACCGATTTGGACATTGCATTATTTTGTACTCACAATCAGGAGGCATTTTTTCTGTAAATAACTTGTAATATTCTTTGAGAAGCTCTAAGTTTTCCTGGTTAATGTTTTCCTGCAAAGTGGTATCTCCAAACCTATGAAAATACACAATAAATTATGAAAAAAACCCAAAACCCACAAACAACAACAAAAGATAAATTATCCTTCATAGTTATTTCTTTGCATAAAGAAATAACTTTGGTGCTAAATGCATTAGATTTTGTCAAACATGCAGTAGTTAAGTTCTTGTATGCTTTGGAATTAATTTTTGGAAATGAGATCATCGCTGATGCATACTTCTTCCAAAACTTTATTAACAAAGCAATCTATTTACAAACATGCAATAAGGCACTTATTCTTTTCCCCTCACAAATCGTGAATAAATGGAAAGGCACTTTGGGGGAATTCCAATTCCAAAAATTGGGTACCACAGGCAGAGAACACCAACTCTCCATCTCTTAGTGCTGCTACTGCTTAAGCATACCAATTTCTGTAAGAGCTGGATAATATGGAAGTGACACAAGATGGAAGAGAAGCTTATCTACAAAATAACTGTAGCTATAAAAACAAATATCTTTCTCTCTGAGACCAAGATTTCTACAACAGCCACATTTCACATGCCAAGAAACTAAATCTCACGGTACTACAGGAGATATGATTGTAAAGACACGAATGTCCCCATGACAATTAGGGCCAAAGTTTTGAAATTCATCTTCAGAATAGATTTGAAAAGGGAATGGAGGAGTACAGGAAGAGAGGCATGGGCAGATAAGTGAGAAACTCAGAGAGAAGGGGACACAGATCAGAAGATACCAAATATGCTGCTAAATTGGGAACAAGGGAAGCAAATATTTCAACAGGCCACAGGGAGAAGATGTAACTACTTCCTTAGTAGCCATTGCTGCACTGTCACATGAGAACATTTCTTTTAAATCGGAAACATTCTCAAGTGTATTCTATCAAAAAACAAATTAAAATATTTTTTTTCTAATACAGTAACATTTCCTAGAAATTTGCCACGAAAGTGTTTTTATATTCTCAGGTTCTTTATCCCACAAACCCCTCCATGTTTTTAGCCATAAATGGTGTGTGGTGTTTTCAGTCTCAAAAACAAATGTACAACTTTAGGAGTTAAGCAGCATTTTGAATTAAGACAAAAGCAGACTGTAACTGCATGCATTAAAGCTGCTTCTGCATTGAACTTATTTTCTTGGCAGATATTAGTACATATCCATATTTATAAATATGCAGTTATTTTGTTTTCTCCTATGGCTTTCTTTGCACACAATGTAAAATGACCACTGGGAACAACACTTCCTGCCACTTCACTTGCAAGCCAGGCATCTTTTCATACCAACTCCTCTACAAGCCCCCAGGTAATCAGGCTATTTCTAAATGTTGTCAAATTTTTCCTCAGACTATTCATAACTCAGTCCTTCCTGCCTATCTCACTCGTGTAAGCTCCCACCAGCCTGCTTCTTGCTTACCACATCATGTCTTACCTCTTATTTTTTGAGTGTCCCACTCAGAACTGTCATGACTGATTTTGTTGGTTTTGCACATTATGAGTTTGGCCACGTCACTCCTCTCAGCACTTTTCTCTTTATGTCATCAGAATAACCTATTTTCATTTTCAAGAAGTTTCCAAGTTCTCTAACCAGCTATCCAGCTCTTTCACAGTAAAATGCCAGATTTTACTGTCTTTAGATTCAGTCTATGTCTCCCATTTCAACTTTCTGCCTAAATTTTCTCACATACCACCACTCAACTTGGAGAAGTGTCCCATAAACATTCACAAAGCTACCTGATGACATTCTTTAGTAGACTTCTTTAAAAGACTGGGTTTACTTGGCTGTCTACAGTGAACAGGAGATAAAATCCTGTGGTGTTTAACTTCTTGCCTATTACCCAGGTTAAGGATTTTCACTGTCTCCCTCCATTACTCCAGCTACAGCTTTGCTATAAGCTTTTGGCTTAGAGCAAATGCAACCTCAAGATAAGCATTAGGTATTTTGGACGCTCTGTTAATAAAAGCAGCTAAAAGAAAAGAAGTTTTAACAAAGTAGCTGTCTGTATTGACATCTTGACTTCTACTTTGCAGTTTTAGCCCTGCACAAATGTGGCAATTTAACATGACTGACAGATACCCTTCTCTTGGAAGAGAAAATTAATACGTTGGTGAATCCATGACTATTATTATACTAATTAATTAGTTTCCAGCAATCTGTTGCAGAGGAGTACTAATTTCTCTAGCTTATCACTTGTTTGGTCTCTTCAAACCCATCTTCAAGATGTAAGAATTTTGAATTTTCAAACTTGTGTGAGAATTTCAGAGTACTGCATACAACCAAAATTCTGCATCTGAAATAGAAATCCATTTTGCACCTGTATCCAAGAGAAACATGGCACCAACTCTGTGAAACGGAGCCCTGCTTATGATCTTATCTTCATCTGGACTTTTTCACTGTTCTACATTGCTTCATAGCTTGTGTTTATTTCCTTTAATACCTTTGAAAATACACACTGAGTCAATGTGAGATTGTCTAAGAGCAAATAACAAAGAAGATTTGTTTCTAATCCTGAGAGATAGCCTGTACCAGCATGGAGTACTTGGACAGAAAATGCAACGTGACTTTTCCTTACCTCTCTGCCAGTGTTTGCTGCTCATTGATTCCAACATTAAAGAGCACTGGATACATGCGAAGCAGCTTTCCCTCTTTAATCTCTTGTGGCAGCAGCTCAAACATCTTTGCTGGGAGCTGGACCTCTATAATGTAATGTTCACTAGGAACAATGAAAACAAGAGTGAGGATGGGGTTCTTGAATGTCAGGAAAAGTTTCTTCAGCCAGAGAATGGTTGAGCAGGTTGAACTGGCTCCCCTGGGAAGTGTCACAGCACCAAGCCTCACAGAGTTCAAGAAGCATCTGAACTCTCAGGCACGGGGTGTGATTCTTGGGAAGCCCTGTGCAAGGCCAGGAGTTGCACTTGATGATGCATATGGGTCCCTTCTAACTCAAAATATTCTGTGATTCTGTAAAGAATGTTCCAAAAGCGCCTCTAATAAAAGAATGGCCTCTAATAAAAGCATGTGAGCTCCTGAACAGAATTTCACCTCCCCTGGGTGGCTGGTGTCTACCACCCACACCAGATGATCAGTGCACTGCTAGACAGTGCCACACACTTTGGATTGATTTGTTTGTGCACACAGAATGTCAGGTTTAAGCACTTTCCTAGAAAAAACAATTACAAGTAAATATGCTGACTCTTCAAGATAAGAATTTGTAGTTTGATTTTTCTGTCTTGCATTTCTACAGTCTTTCACTCTCATTTATTGAGCCATACCATATAACAACCAAAATAAAAATGGAGGGTTTCTAAAAAAATTATTAGAAAATAACTAGATTTTCACCTTTTCATCTTTTCTTTTTACGGTTCACTTCCAATGCTGTTTGATAGGAGCAGTCTTATCACAGCTCTAAGAGGAATGGCACTCCTCCACATAAACCTTGTAGATTTTATTTTTAAATTTTTTTTAATTTTAATTATTCCCAATGTATTGCCTATCATATTCCAGCCTTCCTGTTATTTATTCAATCCCTTCTCAGAAAGCCCATATGATGAGAGTGAATCATCCAGATTAATTAAGTAAATCAGTGGTGAAAGCCCCCTTCAGAGGAAACATATATTTTCTAAAAGTTCCTGCTTTTAGCTGAATTTAATTTACAGTCATCTTAAGAGCAATGATACTATTAAGGAAGTGATTTTTGCAAAATAAAACTATTTGGAGCTTCAGACTAGAATAATAATAAAGATGAAAAATCCATTCCAATCTTGTTAACCCTCAAATAGCCAAAATAAACGGAGTATTGCAGTTTATGTCCTGACATTCAGCAGTACTCACGTGAGATTCATAAAGGATAAGTGATTTTGTGCAAGGATTTCTGAGACTGCCTATGTCCTGTGTGATTTTCAGCAG
The DNA here is from genome assembly GCF_028551555.1 of Melozone crissalis. Lineage (NCBI taxonomy): Eukaryota > Metazoa > Chordata > Aves > Passeriformes > Passerellidae > Melozone > Melozone crissalis. The sequence continues at coordinate 1,467,434 of NW_026535937.1, forward strand.
CTAAAAAAGGCTTCCATTTTTAAAAGTGACTACTAAGTTTTTAATACTAAGTGGCATCGGAGTTTTTTGGTTTCCATCTTAAAAACAATCAAGGCCTAACTCTTGGAACTGCAGTTTCATTTCTCATGCTGAAATACAAATTCAGGACATTCAAAAGCAAAGTTTCTCAGTTAGAGACCACATTTGTAAACAATGGCCTTGTCACTTGTCCAGGGTTCAGTATCCATGTGTGAATAATGCACCAGCAGCTCTGCACAACACAGACGCTGCTCAGATTAATCTGTATTAGTAACTGGAACTTCAGCTTTTTATCAGGAGAGTAACCCAGAGCCTACTGGCTTTTAGAATCCCTACTAACTCACCTTCTAAAAAGTAAAACAATGCACTTTCAATAAAACAGAACTCAGCAACAAGAAAACCATTAGACGGGTTTCATGGGCTACAGATTAAAACTGCAGCTCAGTTTCCTGGGCTCCAAGAAACAAAGTTCTTACCGCCTTCCACTTATAATAGGCAAAAAATCTTCTGACTTGGCTTCAATTACTCTAAACATTACTTTCTGCAAATCTGAAATGCCCACAGCCATGTCTTCGAGCATCCCTGCTTCTTCACCTACATGAAAAGATTAAAGAGACTATTAACAGAGTTGGCAGATCAGTCACTGTATAGGTCAGGGCAAAGCAATATATTTTCCAGTCTGTGCATCTAAAAATCACAGTTCTAAATCCACATTACAGTAACCTACATAAAACCAGACTCATTTCTTGAACTGCTGACAATTCTGTGCCCTAAATGGTAACCATGAGTATTAAGCAATTCTGAAAATCAGCCTGCTCTATATAGACATAAAATAACCTCAGAAAAGCCATTTTTGTCTATTCTGAAAGTTTTCAAAAGGCTTTCCTGCTGATGGAGGACAAAGGTTTTGAGAATAAAAACAAGCATCATGTAAAATGGAGAAGACAGCTATCTCCAAATGAGCAACTGCATAATAAAGCTGCACAAATGCTAAATTCCTCTACTTTAGTCAAAATCTCTGATTCAGGGAATGATTCCAATAGATCTAGTTCAAAGTTTGAAACAAGGCAATTTCTCCCTCCAAATTTCCTTTTTAATGCATATCAAATAATGGCATGTGTAACAAACTATGAAACTGTTTTCAGGCTATCTTCACATTATCAGCACTGGGGATCAGGGCCGAGGCTGATAAAAGCAGTAAGTGTTTAAATCTTCCGTTTGCATTAGTTTTATAAACCTGCTATTTTGGGTCAGGTCTGCATGGAACAATAAGCAGGCCGTGTTCTCTGAGGAACTCAGAATGAAACAGATTAATAACTTTTGCTGCAGAATTAACAACACAGTGTCAATGACTTCAGCTGTGCTATTATGTGCAAGTCTACTGTCTTGTAAGGACAAGATTTGATTCAGCAAGCCAAATAAGAGGCTTGCTGAGGTTAAAATAAGAACTTCCTGGGTAACTTCTGGGCAGGGAACATAAGGAACTTTGTCCAAGAGCAATACTTACTGTATGTGCTAAGGAGTCCTTCATACTGCACCAGCAATCCAACAGTGTGAAGCTGTTGTAAAAATCCTTGATCATGTAAACCTGTGTGCAATTTGATTGCAAAACCACAGACCAATCCAGCGAGTTGTAAAGATAATTAAAACATGTGCAAGAGTGTTACAAGACAAACAGATACAAGACATTTCAACTGTTACAAGACAAACAGTTAAAATGAGGCTTGCCATCATTATACACAACAGAGGTAGCACCTACATATTTGAGAAATCAGCATAGGTATTTCTGTTTAGTGACTAAGTACATGATTTCATAATAATGTATTTTGATGGGTTTTTTGGGGGTGTATAAAGTAGTGAAATATTCTGTTAAGGTATATTAGATAAGCTTAATTTGTTTTGTATCATTGTGTGTTATTTACACTGACATAAATAAGACCAGAACCTCACTTGTCAGGCTTCAAACATGCAAGACTGTGAATTAAACATGTGAATTCTGATGGATTTGAAAGTGGTTCAACATCTAATGTAACTGAATCTCCTAGGCAGCTGCCAACTTAAGAGAGAAATTAAGTGAAATGTTTAGAAAAAAATCTATCTGAAAAAAACATGATATACAGGAGAAGACATAAAGAGCTTCAGTTATTTGCCAAGAAAAGACAGTTCTAAGGAAAGACATGCTAATAGTATTTAAACACTTAAAACACTGCCACAAACTGAAAACAAATTATCTTCTCCCTATTTCCAAGGTGACCAGGAGAAAAAAATCTCCCTGGCTTGGATGCTGCCTAGCCAGTACCATGGATTTCTACTTCCTATTTAATTTCTTACCACATTATAAATTATTTAGGTGAATATAATGGAAAATAAATGAAAAAGCTGTATCAAATTGTAAGGGAAAAAAAAAAAAAAACAATGAGAAAGAAACCCACAAACACTGGCATGAAGAGTATGCTTATAATTAGAGCAAGAGAAGGAAGTGAGCGACACAAGACAACCTACTGCTTGGCTGAAGACGATGTCTCTCCTCAGGGTCAGCATCAGGCACTGGGGCAAGCCACAGGCAAGTTCCTGGAGCAGGACAAAGGCCATGGACTGCTTGGCCCTGGTCACCACCTCTGCCATGCAGTCCTTCAGCGTGACCACCAGCGGGTACAGCTGCTCGTACCAGTCACCTACAACACGACAGGTCATCTGCTCCAGACTGGAAAACTCGCAGTGAAAAACCCTTCTTCACTAGGAAGGATGGCAGGAGCAGCTGTGCACATCACCCTTCCCTTTAAAACAACCCCTGCAGCTCTCCCCAGACCACTGTGGGACCACAAATGCCACTGGAGAACATACTTATAAGCAGGATTCCATCTTACCACTGGGAATGGGGTTAAATCCCTGGCCTGAATCCAACTGCACTCTGAAACAATGGCCTTTTCCAACAGTCCCAGCATCCCTGTAAAACTGGTATTCAAGTGTCACAAACAGAGTACACAGGGAAACACATAAAACCTCATTTAGCACACAGAGATTAATACAGTGGCGATGGAGTCTCCTTTCAGGACTCAGAACTGGCTATGTAAGAAATGAAATAGCATCAAAAATGCAAAACCAGAGAGAATAACCAAATATTTAAGAAAAGGTGGGTGCTGGAGGGTAAAACACAATAACAAATAGGTATCTGGAAGGGTATCACCTACTTAATCTACAGGCTGGAAATATAAAAAGCTTCAGACCATATTCCTTTTTTTTTAGATTCTATGTTGTTCTCTTTAAACATTTAGACATTTTGAACTCATTTTAGCTATTTCTATCAGAGAGATGCAGAGTATTTTGAAACATGTTTTTCTCTATGAAAATACACGCTAGGCATATTAAAAAAAACACTCATGAAATGATTGAAAAATGTGATTCCTTAATACATTACAAATGAAACAGTGATAACTAGGAATGGAGGAGAATTGGAACACCTTACACAAACTTGCCCAATAATCCCAGCTACTCCTGAATTTTATATGATTTAATAAAATCAGACCTGCCTTGTAGTTGCATATGGCTTTGCCTACCCCTAAGTTGAGCAAATAATAAAAACAAATAAATAAATCCCCCTCCTTCAGAATCTACATCTCAGTTTGATTGTACAGTTTGAAATGAGGGAAATCAACACTCTAGAAGAATCTATATAAAAGTTGGGAATGCAACTGACAATGCAACAGTCTATAATTGGCTCATATTTTCTGTAGGTCAGTGTAATTAAGAATCAATGATAATTAAAATCTGTTGTAATTAGGTGCAAGACAGCAGCGTGTTGTTTCAGGTAACATTCTGAGTCAGGCCAGTAAAACCTCATTAGAACTGAGGAAGTTCTTGAGGCAGAAGACAGCTGCCTGTTGCCAGTCAATTTGGCTGAGCTCCAGAAAAACACACAAATTAATAAAACTGCAGCCAAGAAGACTGCAGAGAGCTTTGAAAGCTGAGAAATTAGAGAAAGCAAGGAGCAGGAAAGGGGAACAAGGACAGAGCATGCACAGAGAATCGGATGAGCTCTTTGTTAACTTTGTGGTCAGACAACATGAGTTTTACCACAGTCATACATATTTAACCATGAGTAAGTAACACAGACTGAGGAAGCATTCCCTGGAAAAAAGCAGTTCTGAAGCGAGTGTCATCCTGACAAAACAGACCATGAGCCACCCCCAGGCACAAGCTCCAGGTGATTTTATACATGTCATTGGCTAACAGAGTGATGACACGCTGTGTGCCAAACGCTGGTGTACACGTTTTAGAGAGGCTGCTGGAAAAATGGAGAGCTTGCAGCGCAGAGCTACCAAGATTTAATCTCCTTAAGCTGATGAAAAAGACTGAGCAGCAACTTGATTTCTCCTCTTCCTGAGGAGAAAATAACAAGAACTAACTGTGGTGTTTATTCCAGGGAATAAAAGCAAAAGAACAACCAGAGGCTGCTGCAAAACACAGACGAGTTTAGAAATAAGGTAGACAAAAAAGTGTAATGTACTGGAAGCCAGTGTAGACAGATCAGGCAATCTAAAGTCTCAGTCAAATTACAATCCTTTATTAATTTAAGCAATATACATATGCCAATAAAAGCATCAGCAGCAAAGTAAGCTCAAAGTCTAAAGTCTAAGAGTTCTCTTAGAGTGACTCAGTAAATCATATTGTATACATTTTAGAATAAGATATTTTTCAGAATACCTTTGTAGAATCACTTCAGGAAAGGAATAATACAAATTATTGCTTTTAACACATTCATGGACTCACACACATTGAGCCTTCGGATCTCAACTTTCTTTTAAATTAAAATCACAGCGGAAAATTGTTTGAAGAAGGGGTGAAGAATTAACTGAATGAGTGACCATCTAAAAAAAGGAGATTAGAAGCAAGAACAGAAGCGACAAGGAGACTCCGGGATGACTGTCCGGTTGCTAAAATGACATGGGCAGCCTGTCAGTTTGGAACACTTAGCATCCAGAAGAACTGTCAGAGTCTCCGGATAAAGCAAAGAAACTCAGCACAAAAATAGAGCTAGTCAGCCACGGGAAACTAAAACAAGGCATGAAAACCAAACATATTAAATTAAAAAATTAAAGGATGAAACTAAAAGGACAGTACCACCGCTATGCAGTTAGAATGAGATTAAAACAAAAGTGCATGTTCCACAAAGCACTGAGTAAATATTCCATGTTCATTGCCAAGAGAGTGATGGCAGCTCAGTCTGTGACAGGATTTGCCCTTTGGTTACTGGAAAACGCCCTTCAGCCCCATGTTCCTGTAATCAACAGGCTGTGCAGGCAAATGACCTGCTTAGCACCCAGCTAGTCAGTTCTGCGTGCTCATATCCAAGTTGCAATATGTCAAACCACATGTTAAATTTTATAAACTTTGGCAGAAAAGCAAGCTTCTGGTCTTTTCAAAGTCAGGCCCACTGAAATGCTCATTAAAATATGCTGGTAACCAAAAAGGATGCTTCAGCATAGTACTCCTATCTCCTTTAGCCCTAGCAACAGATTAAAAAAGCCAATTTTGTCACTGCTATTTGTGCCACCTAAAATCCATAAATTGCTTTAAGTCACTTCAAAACTTGAATGGTATGAAGTTAAAAAACCAAACCTTAAAGAAAAAGCAGAAGAATGCATAATGTTGTGCCCTTAAAGCAAAGGGGGGCACTACAGCCACACAAATGTAAGAAATACAAATATAAATGTGACGTATAAATGTAACAGCAGATACCCACGAGGTAACGTTTCACTTAAATTAATCACTCGCTACCTGATCATAAAAATATTCCATGACAGAATTGAAATAATTAGAGGTAAAAAAACATAAATGAGTTGTCTTTATGTCACAAAGTGATCATTAGACAAACTCTGTTTTAATGAAAAAGGCAGGCAAATCAAACCAACCAACCAACACAGCAGCAGTAAATCCCTAAAATCAGCATGAAATAATTAACCCAGAATTTGATTTTACTGACTTAGGAAAGGAACAGTCTTTGAATTAATGTTTTTTTTTTTTTAAAGGGAGGTTTAAAAAGACAGAAGATTGCACATATTCAACTTTGCACCATAAAAAGGTCAGTGCCTTATTTCTTTATTTTGCCACGCAGCTCTTGGAGCTCAGCTGAACTGCAGCTGAGGGCTAAGCTCTTTGAAAAAGGAGGAGGCTTTGTACTCATAATGCTGCAGCAGTTCTTGCAGGAACAATAAAAACCTGAATAAGATTTCCTGGTGTTCCTGCACTTGAAGGTAGCAGTTTGCTTTGCACAGTTTGGGTGTCCAGAAATTTGGAATTCTTGGGATTTATTATTCCACTGCAACCATCCAAGATTTTCTCCACTGTCACATGGATTAATAGCTAAACCCAAAACCATCCAATAATACCTACATGAGCATCTCAGCATGCTTAGTCAGAGTGAAAACAGAAAGAGAGGACAAAGGTAATAAAAGACAAAGCTAAGAAAATCTAATACACTTTAAGCATAGGAAGGTTCTGTGAATGCTGTGCAACTAAATATTCTTATATCTTGTTTTAGTTTGTTGATTCAGTTAAACAGTCTTTCCCTTACGTATTTTTCAGCTTCTGTTTTTAGCCAAAGTACTTAGAGAAAGTACTGCTGAAGGGGATTGTCTTGTATTCCTGGGCTACATTCAGCCCAGATAAGGATCCTATCAAAAAGAAAAGAATGACACAGAAGAGAGGGGAAAAGGGGAAAAAAAAGCATAAGTAAAACTTTTGTAAATACAAGCTTCAAAGAAAAGGAAGGAAAAATGTGAGGAAGAGGAAGGAAAGAGAAAGCTTTTCACATGTGACTGCTCTAAATAAATTATGTCTGCTGCTCAAGGACACAGACCACAGAAAAATTTTTCATCTTCATGACTAAACAATATTTTATAATAAAAGCTTTTCTGAAGATTCCAATAAAACTAGAGCACGGCTTTATTTCCCACAGAACATAGCTTTATTTCCCACTTCTACCAGCCTGCATTGGAAGGGATGCAACGAAAGATGTAGTCCCCATCCCCAGGGCAATGAAAGTCCGAAATTTTGAATCTAAACTTATATAGTCCCCAACAGGTATGAGATAATACAAGAAAAATAAACCCACATATGTCTGTAGCAATGTGAGTATGAACAGAGGTCTCCTGTAATTCCAGCTAGGAAATGTGGCAATGTTCCCCAGTTCACGGAGCTCATGATTCCATAATTCACTTAAAGGCAAAATCCAGGTGCAATCACACTGGCAACTCAAATTGTTTGTGATGCTAGGTGGATCCTGTGTGTATCAAATGGGGGAGTCCTCACGCAGAGGCAGCGAGGGAACGGCTGGGTGGGAGCTCTGACAGGAGGCACGAGCAGCAGACAGAAACAGCAGCCACATGCAGCAGCCAAGCACTGTCTGTCGGGGCTGTGCCAGCACCAGAGCCAACGCTGTGTTCCACTGGCACCTCTAATGCTGCAGGACAGGCTTTCACATCACAACTCTCACGGAAAACGAAAAGGCAAAAGTGAAAAGAATTTAATGTTGTCACATATTTCTCCAAGGCAAACCAGACTAGAGTCAGAAGAACAACAAAAAAGCCCTCTCCTTAAAAATCCTTCTACTCTTCCTGATTTATCCTGCAGAGGATTCATAATCCTGCGACTGATGAAACCATAGCATGTTACCTTGGTAACTGTAACTCAAATTCAGTCTTTAGAATACACTCAAAGGTCAGACTGCATGAAAAGTTAAGGCTAAGGAAGGTATAATTCACATTGAAAGGCAGAGTACAGCAAAAAAAAGTGCTCCAGTATCTCCAATTACAAAGATTCCAAACAACAAATATAAACATGTTTGAAAAAAGAGAGTAAGACCACACAATGCCATAGTCACTGAGACTGCAAATATCAACCTACTTTAGGAAACTCTGAATATATGTTACAACAATATCTAAATTTATATGAAAATGCTATTGCATCAAAATATTGTCATAATATTTTCTATCATCTAAAATGAACAGATGTGCATTTTTTGAAAGGTCTTTCATTGCTATATGCTACAAAAAACCAGTCAGGTTCACTAAATAAGCAAAAATTTAATCTCATACTTCAAGGCTTATTTGTTATTATTTTGTTCAAAACTCTGCATTCTTTTTCTTACAAAAGCAGCCCAATTTCTCTGAGTATCAACTAAAGCAGTTTCAGACTTAAAGATCAACCTGTGCCATATATTTGCAGTATTAATGAAATACATTATGCTCAAATATGCTCAAATTATGTATAATATATAAGCAAGATGTGGCAAGCTTTTCATTTATGTCACGTTTGTGAATTTTAAGTAGTGCAAAAGTCTGTTATTTTAGAAATGTATCTATGGGCGTACACAGTGTGATTTTGTATCTAGGAAAATGCTGTGAACTCATAATCAGGCTTCAAGTTTAAAATGAAGCAGAATTAAAGCCAAATTTGTAACTGTAAACTTGGAATCTCAACCTCTGTGTAGTTGCTTCACAGTGCAGCCTTAGGGTTTCACGTTAAATTTCAGAGAGGGAGATGCAGAGAAAAACAAACATCTACACCCACACTCTCATAGAGAAGTCAAGCATGAAAAATTCTGGCCCCAAAGTTTTGAAAATCATTAGGGAACCAACTTTGGCACACACCTGGAAAGCTCTTCGGAAAGCTCCATCTTTCAAGTTAGTCCTATAAAAGAAAGCAATTTTAAAACGTCTCCATCTCTATGTGACCTTGAAAGTCCTATAAACTGTCCAAGGCATTCCTAAAACGATGTCTTACTCAAAAAGGACATGAAAACACAGCAGTTTGCCCCACAGATCTCTGCAGCTCTCATGCGAGGGAGTGTTAGAGAACTTTCAGGACAGCTCAACAAAAGCACTGCTCTCACTGAAGGACACCTGTACTTATTCAAGAGAAATAGGGATGGCTCTGAAATGAAGAAAAAAGCAAGGATTTATTCCAGCATCATAGCAGTTGGATATTTTTTGTGTCTTTGGCCCACCAGCTCCAGAAGACAACCTCTCAGCTGGATGAAGCTCATCTAAAATTTTCTAACCATCACTATTATCATTATTGCTAAGCAAGAGCTACCTTTCATTCTACTTGATGACTTGATGGCTGCCTTATTACAGTACTTTAAATGATGCAACTTTGCTTTTTCCTTTTTTGTTTTTGGCTTGTGACCTAAAAGTTGTAACCAATATTTCATTTGCCTGTGCTGGTTAAATCCATAACACGGCGTATAGCAGAGGAGATACTCAGGGGGTTGAAGAGAGTGAAGGAAATTAGGGAAAAGTCTGTAAAAGTCTGTAAAAGGCCCACCATCTAAGGATTCTCCCAAGTTCAAAACTACACCTACCTAGCTGTTGAATATTTGTACTTTCTCTGAGGAAGGCGGGAAAGGTGTAGAAAGCTGTGTTGATATTTTTCACCTGCAAGCCTTCACTAGAGAGCAGAGATTATATCACCCTCCTGTCTAACATTACATGCCTGGTAGACAGAAACTTAGAGAACCAAACAGATAAGGAATAAGCTGCTCTCTGAACAAATCACACAAAATCAAGTCCAACACATCTTACACTGAAAACAAGGATGCCAGGACTCCAGCATAAACCTCTCACACTGGTAAAATGCAGATGTTACAGCTGCATTAAAAATCAATACTACAACCAGAATTCACAGATCTCACCAGTACTACACAAATGACATAAAACTTTAAAAGTGATTTTAATTCTTGTTGTGTAAGAAATAAATTACAAGTGAGTACTGATAACTTTAAAAGTCTTTATATAAAATGATGTAATTAAATTCCGTGGAGAACATGTAAGGGAAGACACAGGATAAAATGCACAATGAAAAAAAAGAAAATTGAAACTATACAAAACTGTACAAAATAAAGCAGTTGTGTTGGTTTGTTGTTTTGTATGGGGAGTTGATTTATTTAGCCAAAGAGTGGCACAAAGGTTGGCTCTGATGTCCTTCCATTAGGACTACTACCACCATCACTAAGGATCTGTTTCATTTATTGCAACACACTTTCAGACTAGAAAATCCCATTAGACTTATTAAGCAGATATAATCTATGCATCAAGAATGCAAACATGAATCATAGGAGAAGATCAGAAGAAGATCAGAAGATGAGAAGGAGAAGATCAGAAGGTGACAAGGACCCTTGTCACAAAATTTTCTTTACATCATCCCACTGAATTATTCCATTTGACCTTTTGACACAGGCTGACAGGTATATCCAGGTAAACATGAATTTTATCAAATCAGAAAATAAAAATCAGTATATCACCTCAGAAAAGCAGAAGCATTTGCAGAAGAATGACACTGATTCAGAATGTTCGGCTTTCCTTACAAATTTTCTATGGGGTAAGACACAGTCCAATTTTTTTTTTCCTCAAAATACTACACGCAAGTAAAATCTAGAGTAAATTAAATTACATCAGCCTACAAAAAGAAAAGACTGTAGTTTCAAAAGGTTTACACTCTAGCACAAACAACTGCACATGGCAAGCAGTCTGAGCACACATTAAAGCTGTACTTTGATAAATAACCTCCCACAAATGTGTAAGCCTTGCCATTAGCACTCTCATCAAAGATACTATGGAGTCTTCTCTAGATGACTTTTCTGTAGCTGTGCAAATTTTTCTTTACTCTTGTCAATGACTAAAAAAAAAAAATTAGGGGAGGTTGCTTACCGCCTGTATGCAACACCTTGCAATCTTCTGCTGAAGGCTCATTTTCACCCTCTTTGATGTTGCTGATGTTGTCCTTTTCAAGCAGCCTGTCCACTATGGCAATAAGGCACTTCAAACTCTTTGCCACGTTGGCCCAGACCCTGTCCTGAAAAGACCAGAATTATCACTGCATGTTACTGCAGAAAAAAAAACAAAAAGGGACAATAGTAAGTTATTCATGATGTTAGCATACGACTGCTCCTCTCATCCTTCAGCCTATTACCAACCTGAGCCTTTTTCATGGAGATTCTCTTGCAGCGTAAATGAACCCAAACTTTTATGGTTTTAGACACTGTGCACAAGCGCTTCAAACTTGACATAATGCAGACAAAGTTTCAGGTCTAATAGCAAGGAACTGAGCAGCTTGTCTATTTAAATGATACCTTAAGAGTACAGACACACTCAAAGCTTGACAAATGAAACCTTGTGTGGGCCAGTTTTGTCACAGTGTTTAATAACCTCTTTTTGATAATTTAACATATCCTGTATTTTATCACATCAGTTACTCTGCTGAAGAAAATGTTAATTCAAGGACTAAAATGAGAAACTTGCTGTCATGGCATATTTATTAGCTAACACAATTTCAGTTTTGTTCCTCACCTCTCACACAAACTGCAACCGTCACACTTAACTGAGTTTACAATAGGAGAATTAGGGAAGTAATAGAGAGGTACAAAAAGTTCTGTACAAGCAGAGAGGAAAAGAAATCATGTGGAGCATAAGAAAGAGCTGTTATGGATCAGAGATATAGGGAGGGTCCTTCAGGTGCTGGATGCTGCAGAAATCAAAGCTTTTGCACCTACTTTTGCAGCACTGAATAAGAAGGAAGAAACCAAGCCATACAAGTAATGAGGCTGTTCACAAGACAAGCAATCAGACTAAAACCAAACCATAACAAACCCACAGAAACCACCCTTCCCTCTCCAAGTATATGTTTCAATGCTGAGTCATTCTGAAAGTATTGCAGAGCAACCAGAGTTTGCTTGAGGGTTAAAAATGGGAATTTAACATCACTGCTTTGTTTTGTATTTTACAGAGCCAGAAGCATTATGTATTTGTCAGGTCTTCAGGCAGAAAAATGAAGTTGCAAAAATACCAAGAGAGAAGGTTAAAGAAAACTGAGAACTCAGAGAAATAGCATAGTTCCATTTAAATGGCAACCCTTGGATTTTGAGTGGAAGCAAATCTAGAGCCACTGCTAAGGCAAACATTTAAATCTAATGTCGCTTTTCAACTATATGCCTCGCTTCAGCCTGACTAGAGGGATCTTATCTTATGCCCTGCTCCCTCCTCCTGAGGACACAAAAGACTGAGGGCAGGTATAGATTCCTTCAAAAGTTTCCTCCTCTATGCACTTCAAGCAATCCTGAAAAAACATTTACAATATGTGTGAAACTACTGATTTTTACCGCCCACAAGCATAATTCTGGGGAGAAGGATTCTATGAAGAATCCTCCAGAGTATAAGGGAGCTTCAGAGCTTTCAGTCACTGAAGTTGCTGAGGAATATGCAAGTGAGGTTGCTCAGAGAAGTTGGAGCAATCTAATTTCCCTTTTCTTTTGTGTGATGGGGGAACTTAATTCCTGCACAAAAAAAGCATTAAGCTCTTAAAGAGCATCTGGAGTTATTGCACAAGCAACACAAATATGAGCCCTTGTTTCACATTGGAAAGAGCACTTTTTTCAAACCAACTATTAACCCAGCATTGAGATGATTTCTATACAACATTCCCACAAACGTTCCCTGAGGGTTTAGAAGCGAAATTCATAAACATCTGTTGACAGAAAGCTCACTCTTATTATCATGTATCTGGCTTTTTTATATACAAGCAACTGAGAGGGAGCAAGGGCCTGTTTCACAGCCCCTTTTCTCCACACAGGAGGCTCCTGGGATTGTGGGCAGATAGAAAATGTAGAGGCATCTATTTATCATTCATTGAGATGTTATTCTGTCTGCACCAAAGGCAGTCACATTTATCTAAGAAGGCTGTTGAAATTCTGCAGTTTGGCAGGAACAATTTTCAAGTAAAACTGCAGTTTCCCATCACTGAAAATCAAGTGGCTTCTATGATTCTCCATGAGAAGAAATTAATCCGTTTCTTTGTTGGAGAATTTTGCTCAGACATGGCTTGAAGGAAAAAAGGCCATGAAAATATACAGCTGATTGAAAAGTAAAAGGCAGCTGTAAACAGCAAAGTTCTCAGGCTTGTTTTTAATAACAAGTAAATACCTTGTCCTTGGGTAGTGATGGGAAAGCAGTGACAAACATGGAGGCCTTGAGAACAGTTAATAACAGGATGAGAAACACAAGTTTTGGTCTCAATAACAAACCACAGGTATTGAAAACAAGAGGAGGGGTTGCTGTGTAATCTGTAGCCAATGATGAGCTCGGGTTTTGCAATATGTATTAACTTAATTAACACGGTTATAAAAATGTGCATGTTGGATCAATAAATTGGAGTTCGATGCTGATCAATTAAGATGGGCCGTCTCCCTTCACTTCGTCACTTCCTATTGTCATCTTTTACTACTTCCAGAATATTTTCCTGTAGCCTAGCACTGACCTTTCATCTTCTTAAGCAGATGAAAAGATGGAAAGGCAGGCCTTGGCATCAGTGAAAGCTGGGCACCTCTCCTAGGACAATTAAAAATGAGCCTGTAAAATAATTCTCTTTCATTCATCCAACTGAAAAAATTGTAATTAAGTTCCATCTGATCAGAAAGTATCATTAAAAACTAAGACACCTTCCTCATTTCAGAGAGCAGGAATGGACACTCCTTTCTGTCACTGCACCTGACTGGATGTCTTCCTTCTAAACACTGCCAGCCAGTGGAGTCCCAGAGGCTGTTTCTGTTTTTAAAGGATTCTCAGCCTTTCCGAATTCACCACAGAGCTCCTCAGTCACTTCTTGTCCCTCCATACACACCACTTCAGCTGTGTGCTTTGCTTGTGCCATGTATGGCACAGCATCTGCACGTCCAAGCACTCTGAAGATGCTGTGTCGCCTTCATTTCAGTGGATATTCAGATAATTCCTTAAGGCCTTTTTGAGCTCTGCTCAGAGATTAACACCCTCGTGGGCTGCTTCAAGGGTCAGCTTAAAGAGTTGTTTAAGGATGTAGATTTCAGGCAAAACTAAAGTTCCAACTGCAAAATGTAACACTAGTACTTATAATAGTACTTATAACACTTAGTACTGATAATAGTGAGGAAAAAACCTACAACAGCAAAGGAGGATAGAGCATTGTGCATACAAAGCAACATATATTAAAGTTTTTCCCTTTATAGTTGTGTTTCACAGTGGATTAAGTGTTTTTTCAAATTTTACATGCCTTTATTCTTTCTCTTTCCATCGTGCTAATCACAATTTGATTATTAAAACTCATATCACCTCTACTGACAGAAATAACTGAAAAGTTTAACCATTCAAATCCAGAAAAAATCACAAAATTTCTCCAAAATTTATACTGTCTCAAGTTTGACAATGACTCTGACTCAGCTCAATTCAGAAAACAGTGAAAGATACATTTAATTTGAATCAAGATTACTAATTCAGCAGAAAAAAATGAATGCTGTTTAAAATGACCCACTTATGCAGTTTAATAGGTGAGGACCAAGCACCTGGCGGCTTTTAGTTATGAATTACAGCAAAGCTATCTTCTCTTCAGAGATGCTGAACTGCAGTACTAAATTAAAATGCAGCTTTCACAAATGCCACTTTTTCCAGTGCAAAATTTATCTCTTTTACAAAAACTATTGTGTTATTTATATCTCTAAATGTTTCAACAGCTAAAAACAAACATTTTGGCTTTAGTTCAAGCAAAGAGCACCATTCCAGCCCCTCAGGTTGTTGAGAAAACAAGAAAAAGTGAATTAAAGGCTCTAAAACTGGAGGACAAATGAAATAATGAGTTATTTATTGTTTAAATCTCACGAATACTTAATGCATGGGGCTGGAAATAATTGCCTTTCTTCTAGAAGAAATATATTCTTCTTCCTTTATTTTTGGTGTGGAAAAAATTACAGGTTAGGTGGAATACCATAGCTCACACAAGTTATTAATTATTTACAATAGAGATGAATATGCTGACATCCTTTACGTCTATGAGAATACAGTGATGAACTCAAAGCATGAGCCTGGACTGAATAAAAATAGCTTGAGTACGTATGAAATAAAGTAACAGACCTATTAAAGAAGACATCCACCAAAATAATTGATTTATAACATTTCAGCCATATAAATAATACATATCTTTGAAAGATATGCTAAGAATGTTAAAATCCAAACACTGTATTTAATTCTTTTACAGAACCTCAGACAGTTTCTAAGAACAGAGTCTAGGGGCAATGGGCTGAGGGTTAATTCAGTGTATTTAAAATGATTACAGCCTGAGGGCTGGAGAGGGGTGTTGCAGGGGGTGGGGAACAAAAAAACCATTTCCCTGTGAACAGCATATACTGTTCCAGTCCTTAAATCTGCCCAACTAGCAAAACCAACCCAAGTAAGAACAAAGACTATTCTTGTGTCTGGGCAAGAATACACTCAACACCTTCACTGTTCTATGCACAACTAGGCAGTCTCAGAGCAGCACACTGTACTTAGGCAAAGCCTTGCAATTTAGCTTCAAAATCTGCATATCTGCGATGCATCTGAGAAGCACAATTTTACAGTTTTGCACCCCTTTGCCCCCTGCAACAGCATGTGACAAGGACACTGAGGGCTTGAGGTGGCTTATGCTAATTTGTAGGGTTTCACTGGCCAAGGGTTTCTGTCCACTTACCCACTCCTCCTCATCATACTCAGAATGATGGGGTATGGAGTCCTGCCTTTTGACGTGAGCAGGATGGTCCTGGTGCTGTGCATCAGCCCCTTCCTCTGCACTGCTCCTGGGCACAGCTGGTTTCTTGAGCACACAGCCAGGCCGGGCCGTGTACAGCGCTAGAAGGGCACTTCTCACCAGCTGGTCCTTGAACGTGTGCACAAATAACTCCGTCTAGGGAAAAAACCAAACCAATGGAAAGGTTAGAGCAAAGAATGTGGTATGGCAGCAAAGCTGTGTAACACTGAATTATCCTTAGGCAGAGCGGCTATTTGTTTCAGGCCTGCCTGGGAGGCAGAAAACAAAGTAGGCCAACAAATAATGAGGAAAATTTCAAGAGTTTTAGAGATCACATTCTGCAATCCCAGTGTTCTAAGCATTAACACAGGAGCACATTATCTGTCAGAGATCACAATCTTTTCACATTTTATTTGAATTCCAAATTTCACCTCAGAGGCAAGCCTCAACAAGAACCACTTCCAAGAGTAACCAACCACAGCACAATGATTTCTGAATAAGTGTAAGATAAAACACAATTAACCAGTTCAATAATCTCTCTAAATAAAACCCACCACTCTACAATGCTGAAATAGCAGTATCTGCAAAAGCAGTATTTCCACAGATAAATTTTACTACTGGTAGGTGTCAACCCAGATATCATGGTAGGTGACACCTGATTTCAAGCTTGATTTTTTTGTATATTTTAAAGAAAGGAAACTCTGAAGTTGTCTTCTCGGGTCTTCTGAAGATGCTATTCAATCTCTGCATCATTTTTCTATGTTGACTGTTACAGCTGGCATTTTACCGTATTTTTTAAATCCTTCAACCTCCCTGCATTATTCATCTCCCTTCCACCTCAACAAGGAAAGTATGCCTTTGTGCAGACAATCTTAATTAAACAGGGATGTGGGAAGGTATGTAGATAAGAGTCAGAGGATCCAGCCTCAACCAGCAGGAAATGCCAAAAATGAGGGCTGCCCAGCCAAGCTCTCTTCAGCCCTTATGTGCTGCTTATGCAAAAACTGGAGGGAAAAGTAGCCAAAAAAACCCCAAAACAAACAAGTGCCAAGTGCCAGCACCTCCCTGGAACTCCTGAGAAGATTCCTGGAAGTCTTTTCTCCCAGTTTCTGCATTTCTTATCCTATCCCTTTCTTCATACTACCTGTTCCTCTTTTGCACCCACTCCTACTCAACTTCTTTTTCTTGCCTTCCTGTCTCAAGACCCTCTCAAAAGTTTACAGATATTTAAGACAGAAAGGCTCTAAAAAATTAATGGTTTTCTTAAGGCTCCAGCTGCTAGGTGAGGTACTTAAATGAGAAGTTTCTGTCTTTCCCATTTTCATTATGTTTACCAAAAAAATGCTTTCTGAATTGTTTCACATGGACGGGCTGAAAATTTTACTCCAAATAAATCTCTACAGTTCTAAAAATAAGAACTGCAGGCACATCTAAGAAAAATTATTGATTTTTTAAAACCAAAATCAGACCTGACTTGGGATTCTTTAGACTTGGCAACGCTACTCATCTCCCTGGCGATATTACCAGACCCATTCCTTCTCCTCATTACCAACTTGGTGCCTGAGGGAAAGGCCATTTTTTAACAGTTTTCTCAGGACTGTCTCCTCGTTGTCCTGAATTGCTCTGCAGGACAATTGCAGTTTTCTACATTTCCAACCCAGATGGTGCATGCCTGGAGAATGACTTAGTCTCTGGGGAATAGTGCTATCACACCCCACCATTCTTTGCCTTACCATGGCACAATGAGATTTGAGGGGTTGTGTGGTAACAGCAAAGCTCCTCTTCAACACTTCTACAGTTCCATAGCAAGAGAGTTGAAACTCCATTACTTGTCTACCCTTAAAAACAGCAATATCATGGTTTTGCTGAGGTTTAATATCTACCTTCCCCACAATGTCTGTTTGAGAAAATTTCACGTTTCTGGTTCAGAATAACGCTCAAAAAAACTTTACATTTCAAAAAATTAGGAGAATTGGATAGCTTGATGTAAATAATGCCCACTAGGACTGCAAAGTCTAAGTAATATAATTGAATAGAAATATTTTATAGGGAAATTTAGTTTTTAAAAGAAAATCAGTACAGAAGTGCGACTCCATTTTTCATGCAGCAACTAAAATAATTCTGTAATTAAATTCCATTCAGAGATCCCATTGGTTTTACAGCAGTCTATGTTTTAACTTCACTTTCTAACAGCTCAGTACAGCTAAATTTGCAGAACATCACTATTTATGAAACTGCACTGAAATCACAAAACCAGTCTATACAAAGAAATAAAAACTCTGCAAATTCTTTCAGATACTCTACTAAAGAGTATTTCTGCAAACAAAGATAGGCATAGCTGGAAAATTAATTTATCAAGCCTGCTGCAAGCTGCAAATGCTGATACACTTGTCGATAGCTAAAGGCTTCCTTAATCAACTAACAAAAAGGGATGATAAAAGGTTAGTCTCAGGAAAACACTACAGGAAACTGTAAATTATATATGGAGATGCTTAACAGGAGAAAATAAGCTCCTTTTAAGAAGCAGTAGTGGAATTATTTGATTTAATTTTCCCCTTTCAATCCATGCAGCCAGTCCTTCCATTTCCAACATGAACACTTTAATGTAATTCACATTATTGATAATTCAGATTTACTCACTGCTACCTAATAATTATAGAAAGAATTCTTATATATACCAAGTGATATGTTTTTTAATAAACTTGCAGAATTTAATCACCAGGCAAATAATTTTTATGGCTTCAAACAGATGTTTACTTTCTAAATATCTATCCAGTTAAAACATCAGAGCATTTATTTTTTACATACAAAAAGTGCAGGAAAGATGGAATAGCAAAGCACTACATATGCCTCAGGAGCACAAGCAGATATCATGTCATTATACTCAGCAGAGCATGTGCTACTCTGTGTTAAATGCAAGCAGGAACACTCTGGTAGTCTTGGTTCTCCAGTACTGTACCAGACTATACAGACAGAATATTTCAAGACAGCAATATAAGGCTTTGAATTAACCATGAGGGATCTAATTTCAGTATTGTGTGGGTTCACTGAGTTTAGGGCTTTGAAATTGTATTTCTCTTTCCTGAAGCTGTTTCTTGGTCTCTCTTCCCCATCTCTCCTCCCCTCTTTACAAGCAGCTGTCCCAGCACACTTGCTTCCTCAGCAATCCACCCTATTTCTCTATTGTCCACCTTTTCCTAGGAGTGCATTTGGTAATAGACAGGGAAGCAGGTATTGAACCACTCCTGCTGCAGTTGTTCAGACAACTGGATTTGTCTCTTCCAAGCAAAAGGTGGAGGCTAGACAGACATCCAAGGAGTACATGGGGTGAGACTCCTTCTTCTGGGAACCTGAGCTCATGCACTAACAGCAATTTAATCCTGGTCCTGAAAAGCTGATATGAACACACTCAACTAAGCCACCAGCTATAAATGTAAAATACCTAAGGCTTTAGCAAACTGAATGAATTGTCTTTTTTGTCCCCTTTTTATAGCCAGAGTCTCTAGCGAGCCATGGTTCAAGCAGTACTTTAGTACCATGGCTCCTGCCTCTGAAATCATCCCCTCCTCCTGTCCAGAGGCCAATGGCAGAGAAAATGCACATTGCTCAGCAACCACCCCTTGGATCTTCAGAACAAACCCTTCTTTGCCTGATTGGCTTTGCCTGTGCATACAGATTTCTTTGAACTAACCTCTAACAGAGCAGCTTCACTCTTCTATGCACAGCTAAAAATGCCCTCCTGCATCCAGAGGTACACCATAATCACTACAGTCCCCCTCCTTAAATTCCTCTGTTTCATTTCCAGGCTGAATTCTGCCTTCTTCCATCACCCCTGACGCTCAGAGCGACTCCACATTCTCAGAGCGAGTGTGGATTCACACATCTGCCGCTGAGAGCGATGTTCCTCTCCCTAGTGCTCTTCTGGAATGCCTTCCCAGCAAGTGGCCAAGCTCAATATCAATATTTGAAACCCTCCTATGGCACGAGGAGCTGCTGGGGTAATGGTGCTCAACAGACCAACAGGGCTGTCACTTCCCAATAGCTGAAGATGCATGGAAATGGTTACTGATCGTGTTATTGAGCCATACTGGGATCATACTGCTGAAGGGATGGCCCGTGGAGAAATGGGAAACTCTTCACAAGCTCTCGGGTCACAGGGTTCATATTGTTATTCATATAAGGGCTCATATTTTTATAGGGTAACATATGCTGGGAAGCACTACAGGCTTCAGCTAATCTCCATTATCAGTCTGTGAGACCAGCGGCGAACATTATCTTCTCTAATTTAGAACTAAAGGAACTAAAATGAGGAAGAGGTTACAGCTACAGACAGATATAATAGGAAAAAGAGAAATAAACTTTGAGATCTCCTAGAGCAAATTTCCCAGCTTCTCCTTCCAGGCTGCATCACCATTTCTGATCATGCTGTTATTCTAAACCTTATACACCAACCTGGCTTGAACTACCTCCCATAACCAGCAGCTTGAAATATAATAGAAAGAGAATGAAAAAAAAAGACTTCTCATACTACAAAATTATTTATAATTGTTGATATTTTCATAAACTCCAGTATGTAGCCACTAGAGGATGAAGAAGCTACATGAAATTAAATTAATTACACTTTTTAATAAAGCAATCTTTATAGATTTCATTAATTTTCTATACGGAAGGCCTACAGAAATGCTAAATAACATTATTTTTCTAATAACAACATTTTGATGCTTATTTTAGCTGAGTTTATTTAACATTTCCTGATGCTGTGAAAGTCAAATGATGCAGAAACCCCCCCCCTTCCTCCCCAGCAGTTAGAGAGACTTGGTTACTCCATTTTCCATTGCAGTGAGGATTTGAATCTTACTTTTTCTGAAAGCATCTTTAAAGAGTTCTTCAAGCTGTCTGGAGAACGCTGGCTTGCAGAACTGAGCAGCAGGTCTGCATGGCTTGATATGAGAGGCTGCAGATGACTGATGTTGCTGAGAACTTCTTTTGCCTTGGCTGTGTTTTCAGGTGAATAGTAAATACACTGGTATCCAGTGCTGTGATAACAGAGAGTCACATCATGTCAAATTCATTTCTGCCATTAACAGCAATGCTTATGGTGCTAAAAATCTTACCACTACTTTTGCAAAAAAAAAAAAAGCCAGATGCCTGAACTTCACAGACACCACTGATCCTGCATTTAAGGGTAAAAACAAACCTTTCCTTGAACAGTAAAAGCATAAACGGCATGAAACAGCCCACCACCACATGCTCCAAGTAATACAGTGCAAAATTCCTTTGAGTGGGTGATCTGAACATAAACCCCCATGTTTTTATGTGTTTCTTTTAAACACTGTAATTCTAGAGACAGAAAATATTTGACAAAGTCAGGTAATAATATCAAAGAGCATAAGGCTCCTTATTCTTCCAACTGAGCTCCCCAAAAGAGAATTGACTGCCTCACCGAGTCTTTCCAAGTGGGCCATTAATGTTGAATTGATCAGTGGCCCACACTGTGTTTTGATTGGCCTCAATGATGTCCAGGAAGAGACGATAAACAGAGTTATCTCCAATAAAGAACAGGCATCTGATTTGCAAGAAGAGACCCAGCAATGGGTGCGGAAGTGAATTACTTCAAAACCACACAAATGCACACTGCAAACTTCCTACTGTCCACTGTTCAAACTACTGCAATTATTTTGCAGGACTTCTCCTATCCCTCTTTCTTCTTTTCCTCCCTACAAATTATGCAATATCCTCTTACACCACTGTTCTCAAACACCACTTCAGACAGCATGCACACACCCACTGGCTCTTGCCTGCAGCCCACAGCTCCTCACCTGAACCTCTGGTACGTAACCCTTCCTTTTATAAAGCCCTGGTTTAGTCTTTCAGAGAAACTAACCAAAATCTTCTGCAGCTTCAGATTAAAACAGGAAAAAAAGAACCCAAGCCCCTCCTGGCACATCACCAATGCCAGAGGAATGTACATGCTACTCCCAGCTGGTACTGTTTGTATCTCCCTTCTCTCCTTTTTGTCTGAAGTATTTCAGTCCCTTCAGCCATTTCACCACTTTCTTTCTTTCTTAATTTGGCATACCAAGACCAAATACTGACACTTGTTCAATCCTCTGAACTTTATGCATTCGCTTTCATTTCAGTCTTTGTCCAGATCTCTTCCCTACCCCCAGTTCCCCTTTGTGCCTTTTATTGAGTGAATTCTAGTTCCTTCTCTTTAGTTTTCTACAAATTAGAAACTAAATCTTGATCAGTCCCTTCCAATTCAGCATTTTCTATGATTCTGGCAAATAAGGATAGCTTCAAGCAGTTTTAAAATGAAGGCTCTTGCTTACATATTTTGCTGAGGTATACTCTCAATACCCAATTCTAATTTTCTATTCCCCAATATCCATTCTATTTTTCTGTCTTTCACCAATGTCTTCATTCCTAGATACAATTCTTTGTAGAAGCAATCAGGATTAATGGCATATAGCTGCCATTACTACCAGCCACATCTAAATTGCGACGCATCTCCAACTTACATGAGCTACTCATGTCTACTAGACCCATGTCTAGTAGAAGTCATAATTCTGAGTATTTCAGCAAAGTGAATAATATAAACTGTCCCTCCTAATGAATTAGGAAAAACAAGCAAACCTCTGTCCCTCTGAGTAATCAAGAAACTGCCACAGTTCTGCCTTTGAGGTGGAGAGCCTGTTAGTGAGATGACTTCCAGAGTCAGATCTGGCACTACATCCACTGGAACCCTCAAGCAGCAGGCTCAGTGGATAGGGCAGGGACAAAGAGCAATAGTCTATGTTAATTGCAGTGAAGACATAGTCTTAAAAGTCTTGACACTTCTCTAATTCCCCATCAGGCTTTTCCCTCCCTTTATCAAAAAGTCCTTTTTGCAGGCTGAATCTGGCTAATGCTGTTATCAAGTTCACTCCTTTCTGGGATTTCCCTCAGTCTTTAAATCCTAGATAGTTTTCACTGATCTCCCACAGCTCTAGGCTTCACTGAATATTGCAGCAGAAAAGCTACAGACACCACTTGTAAGAAAGAGGGCAGTGACACCAAAGGTGTGGGCAGTTCTCATTGCAATTAAGTAAATCATAGCTTTTAAGTAAAGGAATTAGTGAAGAGAGAATGACTCTTCAGAATGAAGTGCACTACCAGACTGGTAATTATTTGGACAGTTTAAACATTTTCAGAACCCTAGAAAGCACGACACAACTTCAAATATTTAGTTCCTCTCATAATTTGAGAGCAACTTTCTCAATCCCCCTAGAAGAATGTGTAATTATTTTTCAGAAACAACACGTTTGAAGTTTCTAACTGTTGTGTTCACACTGCTGCATGTATGACTAGCTGAGGTTTTCTCTGGCCTTAGCCTTCACAAACAGATATTCCCACTCACAAGTAAGCGACATTCCCTCCTCTGCAGCTACTTTTAAAGCTTACTGCTGCATGCAGCTCTGGTATGTAAGCACTGTTAGGCAGAAGAGAAACTTTTCACAGGTGTCCTAAGGCACAAACTGCATGAAACTTCTGCATTAGGGTAAAGGCCGCATGGGTAGGTCCAGTGCAGAATAGCAGCAGCATAATGAAAACATACCTCTCATATGTAAATTATGACTCAGGTACCTTTTGAAAACTGTATTATAATGCTTTCTGGGAAAAGTTTGAAAGCTTTCACTAAGCATATAAAACCACACTTGACCATTTCCATATATTGGCGCCATCATTAACCATAACCACATGACTGTCAGCGGTCATTTCAGTCCTAAACTTGCTTTATGGACATTCTTCAGATCACATACCAGAAACTTTTCACTTAAAAGAAAAGCCTTTCTTGCTCTCATTTCAGGTCCTATTTTTTTTTTATAATGTGCCTTTTATAAAAATTGGATATGACATTCCTGATGGTAATAAATGAGAGAAGAATTGCAAAGCCACTGCATTTTTGTAAATATTATTATACAGGACTTTCCCTTTGTGTCTGCACAAAGATTGATATTCTGTGTAATAGAAAAGACGCCAGAACTATCTTCACATACACATTTTCCACATTCTTCTGCTTGATAAACTTTCACAAAACATATGTCTCAGTCTTGTTTTTGTTTTGCAACTGCAAATGCTACCAGATAACTGTTTCTCTTTGTCTGCAAATTCCACAAGTCTAAGACTGCGCAAGAAATATATTGCAATATGCTGACACTGTTGAATATTTTGATAAACTGCTCTAATAATCAGACTGAAGGTCAAAAACACGCAAGGCAATTCTGTCACATCTTGACAGCTGCTAGGATTGGCTGAGAACTAGTCTCTTCCCACGTCCTGCATTAGGTCTTCAGCTCAGTTAGCCTAGAGAAAACGGCTGCTGAATCTGCATTTTTCCTGTTCGTTCTGTATTCTGACTGATATCGCAAGGTGTCACTTCTTCCTTCAACAAAATCTTCAGAAAATCTAGCCCCATCATAAAACAGGAAATTCAAATTGCAGAAGGTGCCCCGGGGGACACAAGGTGTCCTCAAAACACCTTTATCCAGCAAAATAAACAGGTGCATGCAAAGTAGCACTGTTGTCGCCAGAGTGAAATAAATTTGTCCATTATAAGATTGAGAATGTAGTAAGAAATGGTTCATTTTCTGAAAGGTGAGCACTGTGAGAACTGTAATGCTACTTTATATCATATAACTTTAAAGGATTATGCCTATTATATTATTTATATCTAGCGGCTTCAGTTATAAATTTTTATGATAAAAACCCACAAATCACTATTGCAACTGCATTAATCAGATAGTAAAGGAGAAGATACTTTAAGAAGTGTCTTCAGACATTTTCTTCAACAGAAAGCATGTACTTTGTAGGCCCTCATATGATGGGGATGAGGCTGCCCATACCAGTTTGCTGACAGCAGAATATTAACACCGAGTTTCTCGATGCATCTTATGTCATCAACATGATGTACGTGTTTCATTGGCAGGTTTCAGCATCAGAGGTGGTCAGGGAAATGAAAGCTTTTTGAAGATTTAACAGGGTAGGGCAAGCAAGACCCCCTCAATAATACAGCTTTCAAAGCAACTAGATCTGCTGGGTTTTGTTTGATGTTAATATTAATGCCAGCTCCTATTCAACCTAGAAGTCAACAGAAGAATTGAATAATTTCCCTTTTATTCTCTATGATATTTTATCCATGAAACTTTTTTGAGCATTGACTATAATGGAATTAATTTTCTGTGGACTGTCATGGTAATTTAGATCAGAGCACTCCCTCCCTGCTTTCCCTTTGGAATGCTGTAACACTGCAGTTGGCACCATCAGCTGGAGCACTGAGCAGTCACAACTACTGAAAAAATCTGAACAGCCACAGCAACAAACACAAATACATCCAATTCTTAGGAAAAGATGTGACTAACACTTTGGCGCATGTTCAACAGTGAACAAAGCATTTGAGCTCCACAATAAACTGAAACCTTTATTTTTGATTAATCTTATTTTGGCTTTCTGAAGAATAAGAGTAGTTTGTTTTTTCACAGCGTACTAAAAATACTTCTACCTTAGCATACACCCAGGCCTGTCAGAAATAAAGCTGCTACCTTAAGTTACAATTTCTGTATTTAAAAATTGTCTACAGATACATTCCTCTTAGCACAAGAATTGCCAAAGAGATCGCTCATTCTGAACAGCAGGTTTTCAAGTACTGATATACCTCCAGCTTCCTAAAATACAAGGAAAAAAAATCATAATTTTGAACCATTAAGGTTGCAGAGGACCTCCAAGATCATCGAGTCCAACCTTTGACAGAACAACCCCCATATCAACTAAACCGCAGCACCGAGTGCCGAGTCCTGCCTTTTCTTGAGCACTTCCAGGGATGATGACTCCACCACAAGTCCCAATGCACAAAAACCCTTTACATGAAGAAATCCTCCCAACCTGAACACGCTGCAGCACAGCTTGAGGTAATTTCCTGTGTTTACTCAAAATTGGTCTTAACACAAGAAGTAGAGCGTGTTTCAATTTTCATCAAAGCAGGGGAAAAAAGGGGAATATTTTATGAATGCAGTGTTCAATCCTACCAGATTTTAATCTTCCATTCATTCAGCAGGATAAACTGTTTTGTTATTCAGTGAGCTTATAGCATTTTAATGCAACCTTAATGGTATTTTCCCAGCTGCTGGAAAGAATACTTACTTTCGTCTTTCAGCCTCAAATTTACTCAGCAGTTTCCGGAGACCACCATTCTTAAATCCTTGGAAATGTGCTGCTGGGGCTCCCACAGTGATAACATCATACAGAGCATCTGGAATGGGAACAGAGGAACACAGACATCTGAATGCTTCTATCCCTAAATCATGGAAACACTATGACATCTATTCCACAAAAAGTAAGGACAAGTCTATATAATTTCCAGGGAATAATTGATAATCCATGTCCCAAGAAGGCCCAAGAGCTAATCAATCTTTCTATACAGCCACTGCACACTTTAAAAAGTTCATTTGATTTATGGCTATATGTAAATTATGTGCCACTGAGTAGAAGAATATTCCAGCTCTGCAGTTTACAAAGCTGACAAGTAAATTGGCCCATTGCGTATTCCACTCTATTGCCCCTTTCATTATTTAACTTGTAGTCATGTTCAAGCATTTTAGAGTCAAAAGAGACCATTTTGATGGAATAGTCTGACTGAATAATAGAGACTACTGAATCACAGCTAATAATTCCTGCATCAAGCTTGTCTCTTGGTTGAGTGAAGGCATCTCTTTGTTTAGGCATCTAATCTTGATTAAAAGATTTCAAATGACAACAAACTCACTGCATTCCCAGAGAAGTCAATTAGGCTAGTAAAAATCCCTATTCCTTTTCTAGCTTCAATTTGTTCGGATGTAATGCTACTGTACTTTCAGATATAATGGTGTTTAATGCTGAATTGGTGAGCCCTGCTCTAGGATATACACTTCTTATATATGTTTATAAACACAAAGTCAGTTGAGAAGCTACCAGAATAGGAAATAAATCATACTAATGAAATGCTTGCTGAGAAAACAATCTGTTGTCTCTTTCTGTATATACCTGGTGCCTTATGACATAGGGGATGAATTCTTTTTGTGGATATATGCTTACAGAACTGGAGGTGAAACATCATTTTTCAAAGAGCTCGTGATTGATTCTCAGGGTGGAGATGAAGATTTAATTACATCCCACACCACATAACTATTTTTTCTAAGTTTAAAAATTTACATTTACAGTAAGTACCTGTTTTGTACCTGAACTTACTGGAGGTACAAAAGTGCAGTTCCAAATGCCTCATCTTTAAAATGCATTTCTAAAGGAAACGTTACAGGATGTTTTTTGAGAACTGTTTTATTCCTCAAAGAAGTTTCCCATGTAAATTAAAATCTAGACCTCTCCTAAAATAGAACTTGCATTGTGATGATAAATATGCCCAGAAGCATGAGCACTGTACAAATGATTCACAGTTAATGAACTATGCCTTACTTCCTGAGCTGAATCTCAGAACACATTTGCTCAAATTGATTTGAGCTCTAATGAGTTGGTGACTCTTCAATATCCACTTAAAAGGAGAAGTGACATAATTTCATTTGCCTAAGGTGAGCCTCAAGGTTCTTAAATAGCCCATTCTTTTAGGTCTTTATACAGATTATCACTAATACATATTCTTCAGCTATTAGGACTCCACTGATACTTGACAATAAGGAGGAGGAGGAGGCAGTCAGTGTCTTAAACTGGCCAGATGCAAAACAAAAACCACTTCAGTTCACCAAATCTATTTAAAACAAGCACATATTGCAAACAGAAACAAAAGCAAAGCTATGTCAATATACAGATTTAAGTTCTCTAGTATGATGAACAGAGCACAATGTGGGGTTTATCAAATGGATAAGGATACCATTGACCCATAGGAAAACAGTATTTTTCCTCAAAGCTACTCCTACTGAAAGCTTAAGCACACTTTCTCTTCCATTTCAGTACTCAATGACAACCCAAACAAAAGTTCAGGAAAAGCAAACCTATTATTATACATGTCAAACACAAAAAAACCCACATACCAATGTGTATATACAATAGATGGGATAAAAACCTATCTTGCATTCCCAAAATTAAGATATCTGATAGTGTAAGGGCTAATGACACCTCCATGGATCATTAGCTTGTTTAAATGCCACCTCCATGAATTTTTATTCTTCCCCTTCCAGTATCATTCTCCTGGTTATATTCCAGGTGTCCTTTGATATATGCCAAGCAAAGCATGAGCTGAGAAAGACCAACTTCATATCGAAGTGCTGCCTATTCCAGATCAATTAGCAATTGCTGCAAACTGCTTAGCCTGCATATATCTAATACAAGACACAGGGAAGAACATCAGTTAACTAACAGAGGCAGAGTTTTATAATTTGAAGATCCAAATTTGGAAGACAACTAGAACAATTCTAACATTTATCTCTTCCTGTACTCTTTTTGATTATCAATTAATGATGTGTGCAAAGCAAAATGGTTTTGGAGAAGAAGGGAGAAAATTCATTAAAAAGCAAAACAAAACTCCAGTACTGTAAAAGTTGTGGGTGCTTAAGTAAGTCACAGATTTCACTCAAATTCTCTTTTTATTTAGCAAATAGAACAGTGTCCTGTTCACAAAGAGGTTTTGTTGAAAAGACAACGTTAAGCTTCTGGCCCCCATTACAAACCTAAAAATCCTTTTCAGTTAATTAATTAACTTGAAAACATTAAATTAAAATCTGTGTTATCACATTATGTCACTATAAATCCCCATCTTGTTGAAATATTTGGAGGCACAGTTTTTTAGTAAAACAAATAACAAAATATTGAACCAACAAGTATCTAACAGATAATTGGAAGCCCCTGTGTCCCAATTTAGAAGTGGATGTATACTCACACAGTACAAAACAGGAAATTTACCACTGTTTTTATTTCCTGTTTTACAATCTTAGATGCAGAGTGTATTAATAAGGCAAAAACCATATCAGAATGTAATTTCTGTGTTTGTAGTTACAGCAAATTTATCAGATCTCAATTGATCAACAAATTATTCACTGTGCCATTTGGTCATATATATGTATCAATATGATCTTTGATCTGTAAAGGAAGCTGCTAAAATCATATGCAAGTGGCAACAACAGAATTCTGTGTTAAAAAGAACCACAGACCATGTTAGAGAAAGTTATCCCCCTTTCCAGGAGATGTTGGAAGCTTGCAGTATTTTCACTCAACACTGAGCCAAAATAGCACATATTCTCCATTTACTTATTTGCTTGAAGTGTCATAGGAACAACATGAGCACATTCTTGGAATCTGTTTTTAGAAAAGAACTTGGAAGAAATTTAGTTAACCAGCCCCTAGTTTTCCAAGATGTGCAGTAATTGTCCACAACTTGTGGCATCAGAAGACGAGGCAGGGAAATTCCTTGCAGAGCTTTGACTTTGGATGTGATTTCTAGATTTCAGTGAAACTGTGTTTCAAAGCACACTTAGTCATACTTGGGGAATTTCTTTACCTTTCAATCGAGGACTATGCACATGCATTCTTTGCAGATGAAGATTTATTGGGATGAATTCTAGTGTTTTTTCTCCTTTGCTACAGCTTGATTTAAAGGAAGAACCTGAAAAACAAAAGTTTAAAGAATCATTGTCTTAACTACCCAGATGTTTTTGTATTCCTTTTAAAGGGAGACAATACTTGTATGTGAGGAGTTGTCTTTAATTTACCTTCAATGGATAATTATATATTAGGAGATGAAATGTTCACTGAGTCTCAGCATGTATCCATACTGGAAGCAGCAAAGCAGCATTTAATTCACAGAGCAATCTAACTGTTTTATTCTGGGAGACAGATACTCTTCCCTGCTGTCTGAAATCAGTCTGTAGTCTGCTGGAGACAACGCAGCAGTTAATGTGCATTGTGTATATTCTGTGCTAAAACTGCGAGGTTACAGAGCTATGACGGCACTGCATTTTTCCAAGTAAGATTATTTTCTTTGAAGAAAAGTATTGTATTGAATAGGCTATGCGTTCTTCCTAGAAAGGTCAAATAAAGAAACACAAACTATCTTAAGAAAAGCTATATATTTGTTCAGAGGAGGCATGATGCCTTGGAAAAACAAAACAAAACAAATTAATATGGCTGTATATTTCCAAAACATTAGAATTTGAGTAGTTTTTTGGTAGCGTAAAGAAAAATAATTAAAGTCCGACAGCATTAAAATATAATTTACCTGAACACATTTAATACAGAATCTGTATAAAATAAAAGGGTGTAGATTAGGAAAGAGAGGTGGCCTTGTCTTCTAACTCAGGCAGCCCAACGTTCACCTAGGCCACTTTTCCAACATTCTATCATTTCGCCAACTATTAATTACTAGAACTAAAATTCCTCTCACTCAGATGGAATTTTTAAATAAGTTTTGCCAAGGTTCAGCCTTTTTTTGAAGCAAACACATAAAAAGATAAAGAAAATATTTTAAATTGTTTTTTGCTTGCCCAATCAAGACTTGCTAGTGTTTATCTGTTGAAACTGCCACAGGACTGAGCACTGAGCCTCCCAATATAAACCACTCTGCCAGAGGGCACCAACGATGCTCCAGACCAGCCAAGCATGCTCAGGCTGCTCCCTAAGTTAGGAACTTTAAATTATAATTTAATACAGATGAAGAGCACAGCCAGGAGTCAAAATTTTAGATTAGACAGGAAATCCCATGATGCAGATTGAAACAAACAAATAATTTTCAAAGTTCCACTCCCTCCCAATATCACCAAATCTGTGCTTTAGAGTTACCTGAAATTACTGGGCTTTTTGTTTCCTAACACTTATATCTTCCTGGTATATTTCCTTACAATAAAATGCTTTACATTCTCTCAAATTCTCCCATAACTGAGGATAAAAGTGTTTGCCAAAACAACTCAAATCTGAAATAGTTTTAACTTTCTTAAACATCCATTTTCAATAAATATGCTGGTAAACCAAAATTGCTGTCTAACACTAATGTGGCTTCCTCATACTTCCACAGCAATCTCTCAACTTCAAAAAGAAATTAGGTGGTCTCCTAACAGCCTTCTCCACTAAATTCCCAAATAGTTTGGTTGAGTTCAAGTGGGTATCACTCAAAAAGCCCAACATGAGATTATTGTGCTGGGGAAGCATGAGCATATTTTGGAGAAATTTTATTTGCAGGTGCCATCTGCCCTTCTGAACAATTCAACACAAACTCAGGCGATGTTTTAGGATGAAGAAAGACACCTGCACTGGCTACACTGAAGAGCAAAATGGTTTTTGGCATGCCTTGAAATATGTTGACCTGAAAAGTCTGAATTAAAATTGTACTCACATCCCTAATCTTAGCAATTTCTACTTCATAAGTACTTGAATTTCAACGTGCTCCCAACGTAACTATTTGTTCAACTACAGTATTAAATCAAATCTATGTCTGGCTCGCTTTTCTGATCTTGTATACAATCTTGTATTAGACTGCTTTGTTTTCTGATTAATGTCCCTTTCTCTTTTACATGTGCTGATTTGCTCCTCCCGGATGACCTCAGTTTCCCAGGACCACATTATTTCTCTCAAGACCCAATTAAGATGGGTCCTTTAACATTATAAACCCTTTAGAAAGCCACTTTGCACAACACAGGTCTTGCAGGGTTTATGTTTAAGAGATTATATTGTCTGTTTTTTAAAATCTCAAAATGTCCCCTCAATATCTTCCTGAATGTTATAATTATTACATTGGATCTGTCATTATCTGTATTTATTGGCTTGTTTACGACACTTTATGGAGCGCTTTCAAGATTAATTAGGCAAAGATTGAAAATACATATAGATACTATTTAAAACAGAATCAGGAAGTGCCATACTGGGCTAGACAGTAGATGCCAAAATTGGAACTGGGATATTCTGATGATGGCAAACAATCATAAATACAAGAAACGTCACTTCTGCCAACAAAATGGAAATAATTATACAACATTTAGTGCAACACAAGAGCTTTTTCCCCCACCAAATATTTAAGCAGCTGACCGACTGCTTTCAAAAAGGTGACTTTCAGTTAGAGACTGGTTTTTTTTAATACACTCAAATCGGATTTCTCCTTTTCTGTGACCAAGATCTCTGCATCCAGCTCTGGGCTCCCAGCGCAGGAGGGACACAGACCTGCTGAGTGAGTCCAGAGGAGGCCACAGAGATGCTGATTGGAACAGTTCAGCTTGGGAAAGAGATTTCAGGCTGATGCAATTGCAACCTTACTGCCTCAGTACCTGGAGGGAGCTTACAATAAAAGCTGGAGCGGGACTTTCTACAAGATCATGTGATGACAGGACAAGGGGATTCAAACTTAAATGAGGAGATCTGGATTAGACATAAGGAAGAAATTCTTTAATGTGGAGGGAGGTGAGACACTGGAACAGGCTGCCCAGAGGAGCTGGGGATGCCCCATTGCTGGAAGTATTCAAGGCCAGGCTGGATGGGAGTTTGAGTAACCTGGTCCAGGTGGGCTAGAACTTGATAATCTTTAAGGTCCCTTCCAATCCAAACCATCCCTTGATTCTAAGATTTTTATGTATTTTATTCCCACTGAATATGCCAGTATTTTATAGCTAACAATCTAGTAAGCTCTGAAAGGTTCCAGATAAAATCACAGATTCCCACCTGTATGCTTCCCAAGCTCTGCCAGAGTGTCCTGGTACATGCTCAGCAACTGATCACAGTGAGCAATTACACTTTTGCGCATGTTGTCCCAGTGAGGAGCAAGCTCTCCCAGGTCTTTAAGCTCCTGATTCCTGTACCAAAAAGCAAAAAGGGAAGGCGCTAATTAACTCATTAATCTATCAAGGTTCATCCAAATTAATCTAAAACAAGTTTGCTACAAAACATCAGAAAGATTTCTAATTGAAATAAAATCCGTTTTCGGACTGCTTGTGAGATCTGCTTTTCATCTCTCTTTTACAAGTAAACAATAAATTATGTCAGTAGATAATGCAGTAACTTTTGTGCTCAAAACTCATCTGGTATAAATGCAGTAACCTTCAAAATGAAATACCACTTCTTTCATGAAGGAAAGAAGGCTTCCAGGCTCCAGAGAGTTGTGCTCAGAGCAAGTAACTTTATCTCAAGAGATATTAAACAACATTGGAAAGAATATAAAGTTTCTTTTTCCTGCAAAACTTTCAGTATGGTTGTTTTGATGCACTACTCTTTGTATACTTTCATAAACATTTCATAAACACATATTTCTAGCAGTGTTTCTACAAATTCAGTTTAATCAACACATCAGCTCTCACCACATTTCTTCAGGATTCAAAACAAAATATACACAAAAAATCCCAACACCTGCTCCCTAAAATGTCATGTCCAGTGTTCATCAGGTCAAAAAAGTACTGCTATGGTAACCAAACAGGTCACTGGAAATCCAAAAGGAAATCCTTTAGTAAATTATCAGTTTTCCTGTACACTCCTGAGAGCTGACCTGAGTGAAATAGAGATCATCTGAATTTCCTGCACAAACAAGCTTAGTATTTTGGGCTTTCTGTTTGGTTTTTCCTCTTGCAGAGGAAGTTTCTCCTGTATCTCTCCCAAAGCCATTTTGTGGGACCTGCTTTTAAGGAAAATAAAAGATCTTCAGTCAGTCTTCAAACATCTGGAATTTAACAGGAGAAAATGTTTGCAACACAACCAGTTTTCATTATTTTCCTTGGAGCATCAAGAAGAGTGTTCCACTGTAATTCTTGGAAGTCTCCAAAAAGTCTTCCAGAAGACAGTTCTTGCATACAGAAAAATTATGTAAGAAAAAGCAAAAATAGGGTAGAAGAGGTGGAAAGAGGGAGGAAAGGACCAGTGAGCTTGCAGCGCAGGAACACAGAGCTCACTTATGTGAGCAGCAGATCTGACCATTAGTCAAAAAAGCCTTAAAATGACTTCTTAAATGGAACAGCAACACACTGGTGGTGCTTTCCCCATCATTATTAGCTTTGCATTAGTGTGAGCAGTGCAGTCAGAACAAGCTCCATAGGCAGACCTCTGCTCCTGGTGTAGGTGACAATCAAAACCAGAGAGACTGCACTGGAAGCGGAATTAAAGCATTGCATTTGTACATGTTCTTGAAAATATCAACATGGAAACAAAGACACAACACGTGGACTTGCTGACAGTCTATGTTAACGATATTATTACTTTCTCCCATTTAATTGCTCCTGAAGCTGAACCAATTAAACTTTCCTCCAGCAATACAAACTGGTAATGCTGTAGCATAAGAACAATCTGTCACGAAGGGATTTGAGAGGATAAACCAAACATTCTCGGGGACCATTTTCTTTGCCAGTTTTTAGCAGTATAACATGAGGTTCCCTTTCAATTAAAATCTTAGGGCTTCCTTCTCAGCAAAGTGTGTAAAATTTGTCAGGGTATGCAATTTTGTTTATGTGCAGCGATAATGTTTTGGCCCTTAATATTTATGGTGTCTGATTTAATAGTTTTAGCAACAATGTTTGGACCTGGCTGGCTTCCAAAACTTTACTACTCCTTCTGTATAGGAATAGAGTATTCTATCCAAGAACTACATCCCTGCCTCCATCTAAGCTCATGCCTGGAGCTGCTGGTCTCAAACTGAAGTTTGAGAGTTAACTCCACTGACATCAATAGCAATGGGAATATTAATTTTAATAGGTCTTCAAGAAATATCAAATCCTGTCCCCATTACTGGTGACAAGGTTGGTATTTGTTTCTCCTCAGAAACATGTACAAATCAATGAAGTAAAAATTCAGTCTTCAATATGTGGCAAAAAAAGACACATCAACAATGCTTAAAGTGAGAGTACAGCGCTATAGCAATCTAGAGCATACACAGCGTGGAAATTTTAAAGACTACGATTTCTGAATTTATTTGCATTTTAAACTCCAGCAAAATCAAAACCATTAGAAAACAGGATTATATGGCAGACACTTCCATAGAAAACAGTCTCATAGCCTCACTTTATATCTATTTCTTTTTCTAATGAAATTATAGAAGACAGAGCATTTAAATTGGATTTATGTCTCGTGGTCTTTTTACAGTTTATCACTGCTGTTGTTGACTCCATAAAATTCTGAGTTATGAATGAAAAAAGAGTTGTCTTTTCTATATCTAAACTCCATCAACAATACTCCACAGTACCAAGCTTTATTATTATTACATGAAAGGCCTTTTCTAAAAGTACACAGAGTGGAAAAACCATAATATTTTCCATTTTTGAAAAAGTTTACAGTTCACACTAATACAATTGTTGAAATTTTTAATAATATTTTAATACTTTAATGTTAACTTATTTCATTGAATAACTTTAAAAATCCACTTCAACCAGTAACTGTGTCAAACAACAATTGTGCTATTAAAAAGCACATAAGCTGAAAATGCTGTATGAAGGCCAAGTAGCAATTTTTTATACATACAGCTTCAAAAATCTAATGATGTGTTTCCTAGTAAAGCAAACATGACAAATTCAAAACCTAGAAGACTAAGTGATTTTGGCCTCCGCTAAGCAAAATGAGCTTCTGAAATCTACTTTTGCAAAACATCAGTGCGCGAGGGCGTACACGGCCCTAAGTCCGGCTAGCTGAAGGGGTAAAGCGGCCGACGCCCCTGCGCATCTGAGGCCAGCCCCCCTTGGCGTCCTGGCCTCGGGCTGGGCTGGATTGCGGACTTGGGTTCGCGCTGGACGAGACGAGAGAGGAGGCGACCACTTGCTGGGGGTAAAACGTCGGTTTATTGAAGAGCCCACAGGCAGCACAGGGCAAACCAACAGGTGGAAAAACACACAGCAAAAATGGCCCCGAACACGGGGGGAGACAGAGTTTTACAGGGAAGGGGTGGAGACAGGAGGGGAAGCCCAGCTAACCAATAGGGGAACATGTGGGGAGGTACATAAGAAAACTGACACAAGAACTTATCCAATAAACATAGAACAAAGGAGGGGCCCTGGGACGCCAGCCAACTATGACCCCCAGAGAGAAGAATGTTCTCGAAAGCAGGGAGGAGTGGGGGGTGATTGACTGGGCCCAGGGAGGAGGAAAACTTTACTTATATGGTGGGATAAGGGAGGAGCAGTTATGTAACTTGAGAGATTGACAAATAAGGGGGGCAGGGGTAACCGTGGTAACATAACTGCCAAAGACTCTGTGGCGGGAAAACTGGAGGGGGAAGAACCATCTTACAAAGAACAGGGAGAGAATAATACCTAAAATGGGGGAACAAAACAAGAAACTTAAAAACACACTACAACATCTCCCCGTTTCTTAACAAATAAAATAAAAAGAACGGGAAGTCCACAGAAACTTAAAATTCAGGATCTCGCGGCTGGTCCGGCCAGGCCTCGCTTTCTTCGAGCTGGAATCCACCCGCCCCTGGGTGGTCGAAGGACGGTGCGGTCGCCCCTTCCTCATCTGTAGCTTCTTCGGCCTCTGAGGAGAGGTCTTCCAGCTCGATGGGCTTGTCCGACGGGACTGCGGCATGGTTGACAGATGCTGAGGTATCTCTGACCATTAGTCTCTGGACCAAACCGCGGATCAAAATAATGAAAACTAAAAGTACTAATTAACTCAGAACAACCTTGCAAACAGATTCTATTATGGAACCGGCCCACCCGCTGAGGCCCCAACCCTTGAAAATGTCCCCCAGCCAGTCAGAGGTTTCTTGCTTGACCTGATGGACAAGGTCTTGCAGCCTCTTGATGGAATGTCTGGCGTCCTCGGCTCGAGAGGATAGGTTCAGACAGCAGAGGCCCTCAAACTCCTCACAGTGATGATGATGGAGCAGCAATAGAAAATCTATTGCTGCTCTGTTTTGGAGTGTCGCCTTCCTTGTTATTTCCTCGTCTGTGAGGAGGTCGTAGAGCGCGGCCGAAGTAAAATTTGCTTGTTTAGCCACCCAACACTCTAGACAGCCCAATTCACCTAGAGCCTTCGCCACCGATACCCAAGGCAACAAGATGGTAAAGGCGACGGATTTTGAGTGTGACCAATGAGTAATTTCATCATCACAATCCTCAGTGAGATCCTTGAGATCTCTTTTAGGTCTAGCCAATTTAGATATGATGTTTGTCTTCTTCCAATTGATAATTTGAGTGACGTTGGGGGTAAACAGTGTCAGCCGGCCAAAAGTGCACGGCCCTTCCGACCAGGCCAGAGGGGATGCCTGCCCACGCCCGGTCGCCACAATTAAAAACACGCCTCGGGGAAGGGAGTAAGGGGTCCGTCTGGTAGTGGTGGGGCCGAGGATCTTTAGGACAGCCTTACACCACTGCTTAGCTTGGTATTCTAACTTGGACTGTAGCACTACCTCACTACCCCTCTCAACGGGGGTGATTGTATAATCAAACTGAAAGCAAATTGATGCATTGGTCGAGCCGAGGAGATGTAACTCTGTGGGCTCGGAGGGTGCAGGATCTAGCCTGCTCACTCCGTCTCTCCAGGCGTTGGAGGAATCAAAACTGGGGAGCATAGTGAGGCTCTGGGCTAGGATAGCATTAAAGGCACTTTAGAAGACAGGAAGAAACTCGCCTGGAGAGAAAGGGATCCCCACAAGGCGACATCGGGTCCTCTGCTGCGCCGGTGTCTAGGCATATACTGTCCTGTCCTAACGATTGAGCCAAGGCACGCCAGACGTTGACTTTCGGCTGGGGGATGACCCACGGCTCCGAAGGTGGCAAAAGGAGTCCGCAGGTCGTCATGATCGCCATTAGCAGGCAGCAGCATTCAGCGATGTTGAAACGGGGGCCATGGGGGAGATGTAACTGAAATGAGATAAGATAGTAAAAGTATGACGAATTCACAAAAATGGTTCTTCTCCAAACAACCAGTTTAAGTAAAACATACAGGGGGTAAGAGCTGGAGCAGGGGGTGAATGGGAGGAAACATGACATAGGAGGTCAAGGGGTGGAGGAGAAGCTGGAGGAGAGGGCTCTTCTGTAACTGGGGGAAGATCCGGAAAGAAAGACAAAGATTGATGGTGTGGTTTCCTCCGCCAACGCCAACAAGCTTGCCGGACTTGTGGTACTGCCTCCTTCTTAGTCCTCTGTTTCGGGACGAAGGGCCTGACCCACTTAGATGGAATCCACCTGGGGCCTGAGGGAGTGGACACGCAGGCATATCCCCTCCCCCAGGTCACCAGGTCAAAGGGGCCCTCCGTCCGCCAGGTCTCCGGATCTTTTACAAGAACCGGTGGCCTGGCTTTAGGCTGCAGCTGCTGGTGACTGCCAAAGTGCCGGACCACTGGAGGATTTTGGCTGTCAAAAGAGCAATTTAGAAAGTTAAGCGTGTACAATGCCCTTGACAGCCGGACGTGGGGGGTCTCCACCTTCATCGCCGGTTGTTGCCGGGATAAGATCTTCTTAAAGCTCTGGTGGGCCCTCTCCACCATGGCTTGGCCTGTTGGGGAATAGGGGATGCCAGTCGTATGGACTATTCCCCATTGCTGCAGGAAGTTCCGCAGCTCCTTGGAGGTATACGCAGGGCCATTATCTGTTTTTACTGCCCTAGGGATGCCCAAGACAGCGAATGCCTGAAGCAGAGGCTTCTGCACATCCACTGCCTTTTCACCTGTGTGGGCAGAAGCATAGATAGCCCCAGAGAAGGTATCAACTGAGACATGGACGTAACACAATCGACCAAAAGATGGGACATGCGTCACGTCCATCTGCCACACTTCGCAGCTCGCCAAACCTCGGGGATTGGCCCCTGAGGCCACAGTAGGCATCTGATCTTGTTGGCATTGGGGACATGTGGCCACTATCGCCTTGGCCTGATCCTGTGTCAGATTGAACTGCCGGACCAGGCCAGGCGCATTCTGATGGAAAAGTTGGTGACTGATCTTAGCCTGGCCGAACACGTCTGGGAGAGGGGCCTGCGTAACAGCAGCCGCGGCCAGAGAGTCGGCACAACGGTTGCCTTCCGCAATAAACCCGGGCAGATCAGTATGTGATCTCACATGCATAACATAAAAAGGGTGCTCGCGGTGGGAGACTAGCTCGACGAGCCTGTTAAGCAACTCAAATAATCTTTTGCTGGTGACCTCTTGAAGAACCACAGACTCAGCTTGAGACACTACACCTGCAACATATGCAGAATCTGTAACCAAATTAGAAGGCCCAGGGAACCTCTGGAATGCCCTGACGACTGCGTCCAACTCAGCAACTTGTGGAGAGCCCTCCACAACAACAACATCAGTCTCCCACTGCTGAGTCTGAGGATCTTTCCAAGTCATTACTGACTTGTGGGATGCTCCAGACGCGTCTGTGAAAACTGTCAAGGCATCCAGCAGCTTCCTGCTCTGAACCTTTTTCAGCGATAATTTAAACTCCGAATTGAATAATTTGTGGGCCGGCCGATCTACTGCGATGCGCCCGGTGTAGCTGTCGAATGCAAACTGAAGATATTCATTAGTTTGCAGCAGTTCTTCAAAGGTCTTTAATTTGAGTTGTCCTGATTCTAATTTAATTGGGATATGTATGCATGCGAAATCACACCCCGCCAGCTCCCTGATCCTCGATCTTGCTTTGAGGATCAGTTCGGCTACCAACTCCTGTGGCCGTGTCATTCTTTTGGACCGATGGTGGCTGAGAAACACCCACTCTATAATTAAGAGGGGGTCACCCAGCCCCTGGTCCTTTACACTGGTGTCCCACTGGTGTATCATGCCATGGAGATGTGGCAATTTTCTCAGTATAATAAATTTGAAGGGCAGGCCCGGATGGTAACGGTGGGCCTGCCTGGCCAAAATAACTTTCTGTATCTTCTCCAAAGCCACCCCTGCCTCTGGGGTGAGAGCCCTAGGGGAACTCAGCCCCTCTCCCCCTTTCAACAAATTGAAAAGGGGGGCTAGGTCTTCAGTTGAAATGCCTAGCCAGGGTCTCACCCAATTTAAAGACCCACACAGCTGATGGACATCCGCTAGGGTCTGGACTTTTGTCCTAATAGCCAATTCCTGCGGAACAATGGTCCGCTTTGTGATTTCGAGGCCCAGGTATTTCCAAGGTGGCATCCGCTGAATTTTGTCCTGCTGGAGCTCGAACCCTGCAGCAACCAACGCATTGGTTGTCAGATCAAGCGCATGGGCAAGCAGACTGTGGTCGGGTGCACACACGAGGATGTCGTCCATGTAATGGTGAATGATGACGGCATCCCCGAGGGCTGTACGTATGGGTGACAGCAGCAAAGCGACATACCATTGGCAGATCACAGGGCTGTTCTTTAGGCCTTGCGGAAGCATTCGCCAATGATAGCGCTTGGCTGGGGACTCACGGTTGATGGATGGAACCGTGAACGCAAAGCGCGGGGCATCGTCTGGGTGCAGGGGAATCTGGAAAAAACCATCTTTTATATCTATAACTGCCAAATTCCAGTTTTGGGGGAGCATTGCTGGGGAAGGCATCCCTGGCTGAAGAGGACCTATGTCCATTATTTGTTCGTTAATTTGGCGGAGGTCGGTCAGGAGCCGCCACTTGTCCTTATTAGGCTTCTTAATGACAAACACTGGGGAGTTCCAAGGTGACATGGTCTCCACCAGGTGGCCTTTCAGTAACTGCTCCTGAACGAGCTCATTGAGCGCTTTTAACTTTTGCTTGTTGAGTGGCCACTGCAAGACCTGTACTGGTTTATCTGACAGCCAATTCAGCTTCCAGGTCTGGCGCTCCTCAGTGGCCACTGCCCGAAAAACCTGGGGAGCCTTTGGGAGGTCAATTCTGGCTCCCCACTGGGCTAGTAGGTCCCTTCCCCAGAGAGGCTCGGTGTAATCTAAAACGAACGGGCGTATAGAGGCCAATTGCCCGTCGGGCCCCTTAATTTGCACAATGCTCTTAGATTGATTGGCCTATTGAAGGCCCCCAACACCTGAGATTGTGCCCGCAGTGCTTTGCAAGTCCCAATGTGACGGCCACTCCCGAGAGGGAATGATCGTCACATCCGCACCTGTGTCCAAAAGACCCCTCACGATCTTTCTGTCCCCTCCCAACGAGAGTTGACAAGTCAGGCGGGGCTTCTCCCTCCCCACCAGCTGTGCCCAGGCTACTGTCGGAGGCGATGTCCTCTCCAGGGAGTTCTTCCAATTATCTTTATCTGGAACCGGAATAGCCTGGGCAATGATCTGTCCCTTAGGGAGGAAGAGTGGGGGTCGGACACAGTACAGCCCTACCGCGAAACGGTCCCAGTCGGTAGTTACCAGACCAGGGACGATGTGAATGTCTCGCAGTGTGTGCTTTGTGTCCCCGACGACTGTCCACCTGCAACGTCCAAGTTTCCTCCAGCGACCCGGGTGTTGCAGGTCGACAGACACCAGCTGGATGTCACTACTAGGGAGATAGAAGTCCCTAGTTAGCTGCAGCCTGTAGGGACAGAGGACATGGTGTCAAGCGCAGGTGTAGGCTGAATACCACAGGTATGTGTCAAGTCTGGTACTAAGTAAGACAAATCCGGCAGTGTGTACGGCAGCTCTCTGTCGTCTCCTCCCTCCCCGCTTGTTGTTAAGTGGCCTGCCGCATTTTTGTCTTCGCGCAGGGAGGGGCTGCGCTCCAGGCCTAGTTTTTTGTGCCCTTACTCTCCTCCTTTTCCCGCTTCCTTCTATACTCCAAATAATCTAATCGCATCTGGCATTGAGGCATCCAATGCCCTGTCTTGCCACAGAGGTGGCAGGGGTGGGTGGCTGTTGATCTTCTGCCGGACCCGGGTGTTGGGGGCCCGGCAACGGGGGCAGCTTCTATATCAAAGAAGTCCGGTTCGGGGTCCTCCGCAAAAGCCACTGAGGCTCTTTTAGGCCGCGATGGTAAGGATACCTGGCCTACCACGGCCTCTATCATGGCCTCCACCGTGGGCCGGGGACTTCGAGGGAGCCTCCTGATGGCCTTCCGACACTCTAGGTTGGCGTTGCTATACGCCATCCTCCAGAGCATCTTCTCCCTGTCGTCGTCCCCGGTCGCCTGTGCCTCCACGTATCTGTAGAGGCGCTCGATAAAAACCATGTAAGGCTCTTGCGGCCCCTGCCGGACTTCATCGTCCTCCCATTGGGAGGTCATCACCTCTAGCTTATAAAAGGCCCGCTCTGCTGCCTTAGCGGTCTCTACAAGCTGAGACGAGAACAAGGCCTTTGCTTGAGCTATCCCCTCTGCCCACTGTCCCTCGCCTAAAAGATATTCTTGGGAAATTGCCAAACCGTCCGCGTCATGAGACACTGAAGGATTCCCCCAAAGAATCGGGAGAACCTCCACTATCTCCCTCCTCCATTCCCCCACCCAGACCCTAAACTCCATGGGTCTTGTTAAACTAGAGAAAAGGGCCCTCAGGT
Source organism: Melozone crissalis (assembly GCF_028551555.1). Lineage (NCBI taxonomy): Eukaryota > Metazoa > Chordata > Aves > Passeriformes > Passerellidae > Melozone > Melozone crissalis. The sequence goes on from NW_026535937.1 coordinate 1,509,354, forward strand.
CCGCCGGCACCAGATCTCCCTGTGCAAGGGCATTCCGGAGCATACCCCGGAAGTATTCAGACCCGCGGGAGTAGTCCTTCTGCGCCTTGCACAGTTTCTTAATCCGGGCCTGTGCTAAAGGCACCCACTGGGCCTGAGAGCTCCCCTCCCCGCTGAGGTGGTACGTAACCGGAGCGGCTTCCAATAAAGGCGCCTGCCCCGGCTTCCAGTCATCCATCCCCCCCCACCCCGAACACAAGGCGTGAGAACCGGAAGGGGGAGCGTGGGAACCGGAGTTGGAGGAGGTTGAGGCGGAGTCTGGCAATGGGGCAGGGCGAGGGAGTGGGCGCGGCACACCGCCCCTCTCCGCCCCCTGGGTGGAGTTCGGAGGCGGAGCAGAGTATGAAGGTGGAGCAGGGGAGGAGTAAACAGGGGGCTGAACTGGGGGAGGAACCTGGGGAGGAGCCGACGGAGGATCGGAGGGCGGAGAAATGGAAGGAGCAGAGGAAAGAGATGGGGGAGGGACAACCGAAAAAGAGGTTCGGTCCGGGGGAAGGAAAGGGTTAGCATTAGGGAGGAAAGGGTTAGGAGGAGAAGAAAGAGCCCTGGCGGGAGCGGCCGCGTGGCCGCCGCCATCTCGGGCACCAAGGGACCCCTTTTGAGGGTCGTCGCAAAACCGAACAACTTTGGGGTTTGGAACCGGGGACTTGGGGACCGGGGTAGAGGGTAAGGGAAGAGAAGGAGCCTGGCCAGGGCTCCTCGAAGGGGGAGGCCGAGCCGGTCGAGGGGGAGCAGGGGCAGGATGGACCCCCTGCCTCTGGTCGGCCCTCAAAATCCCCCTCGAGGGCTCATGCCTACGGGACGAGGGAAAGGTTTGGGGGACAAGGGCAACTGAACGAGGAGAACGAGGGGACAAACCAGAAACCGCGGGACATTTCTTAGGCTCCACAGGCGCGCCGAGTGTCGCATGAACTCTGCGCGCGCAATACGCCACGGTGGCTAGTTTTGTCTCCCCGGAATTTATGGCCTCTTCTAATTTTGCCACAACGGCTGCCCAAAACCGCGGCTCTTTTACGCGTTCCGGGGAGACCTCGGGAAACCTAGAAAATACCCACTTAACTAAACATTTTAACTCCTGCTTGCGGGCTTTCTGACCACCCCCAAGCAACAAACCCTTCACAACATAATAAACCTCCTTCTGGGATTTTCCCAAGCCGGCACCCATTGCGCCTTTCTAGAGCAGAAACTGCTACCGCTAGAAAGGGGGAAAATCCTCTGATGACGCAACCGCACGCCCGGGAAACAACGAGAACTTAAACAATGAGCCGCCTGCCGCCGGCCCCTGCCCCCCCCACTGCCCCAAAGTCTGGGTAAACAGCCGGAGGGAAAAAGAGATTGGGTGATGGGTGCGGCCCCACGTCTGGGGAAATCCGGCACCCAAAGGGAAGAGAAAACAAAAACGGCGCGGGGGCGAGGAAAAACCTCAAGGAGAGAAGGTGGGGGGGTAGGTCCCCAACGCAGGGCATATACCCCTAGGGAAAGTTAAAAAGGCAGAGGGGAAGCCGGAGAGTCCCCAGGACGGGGCCCGAACTCACCAATCCTGCTGCGGCGACAAAGAAAAAACCAGGCGAAGGTCACTTGTCTCGGGGAGTCGTCCTCTGAGGGTGCGAGGAGTCCCGACTCCCTTCCGCCGGGGAGCGCTGCTTCTAAAACGAAGCCTGCTACTACCCGGGGTAGTCTGGCGTCCAGAGGGTAAGTAAATCCCAACTCCGCAGGGTCCAGTCCGTGGTCAAAAGTCCACTTCGTCGGCCCCCACGCTGGACGGCAAACTGCGCGAGGGCGTACACGGCCCTAAGTCCGGCTAGCTGAAGGGGTAAAGCGGCCGACGCCCCTGCGCATCTGAGGCCAGCCCCCCTTGGCGTCCTGGCCTCGGGCTGGGCTGGATTGCGGACTTGGGTTCGCGCTGGACGAGACGAGAGAGGAGGCGACCACTTGCTGGGGGTAAAACGTCGGTTTATTGAAGAGCCCACATGCAGCACAGAGCAAACCAACAGGTGGAAAAACACACAGCAAAATGGCCCCGAACACGGGGGGAGACAGAGTTTTACAGGGAAGGGGTGGAGACAGGAGGGGAAGCCCAGCTAACCAATAGGGGAACATGTGGGGAGGTACATAAGAAAACTGACACAAGAACTTATCCAATAAACATAGAACAAAGGAGGGGCCCTGGGACGCCAGCCAACTATGACCCCCAGAGAGAAGAATGTTCTCGAAAGCAGGGAGGAGTGGGGGGTGATTGACTGGGCCCAGGGAGGAGGAAAACTTTACTTATATGGTGGGATAAGGGAGGAGCAGTTATGTAACTTGGGAGATTGACAAATAAGGGGGGCAGGGGTAACCGTGGTAACATAACTGCCAAAGACTCTGTGGCGGGAAAACTGGAGGGGGAAGAACCATCTTACAAAGAACAGGGGGAGAATAATACCTAAAATGGGGGAACAAAACAAGAAACTTAAAAACACACTACGACACATCAGAAGCAAAGAGCTTAGCAGGATTCAAAACAAGAGGGGACATTTCTGCAGATTATATTTGCAAAACTTCTGTAATATTGTAACAGCTTAAAAATTCTGAATATTTATCAAACAGGAGCTTTGGAGTAAATATAAACTATAGCTTTGGGATATGACTCAATCATTCATACATAATGGAAGTTTAGAAGCTTCTAAGGAAAGGAGCACAGGAATTATTCTTCCTAACAAAGTTCACTTTAAAATGTATGGATAACCACTTCAATTTTTTTTTTTTTTTAAAGAACAGAATCAGATAAAATTACTCTCATTTTTCTTTGCTACAAGATATGCTTCTGTGATATATAGGCAATAAACTCCAGACAAACAATATAACATTCCCTCCAGAAATAAAATACTCATAGCTTTTTCACTCTGTTGTTTCCAAACCAGGCAAATAATTATTACAGAGGAGTCAATAAGAAAAAAAAAAGAAAAAAAAGAAAAAAAAAAGGCATGTTTTTCTTTCTCTACTAATAATCTCATTTTAGACTCTCTTGGAAACAGTTGCAATTTTTGTCTCCTTACAGAATTTCCCAAAATTATTTCAAGTTTTGGTGAGCCTGACCCGACAGGCAACTAAAAACTTCAATGTGAGTTGTGCTTACCTTTGCATGCCCTGAACAGTTGTTTAGAAACAGAAAAAGAGAAAACAAAGCAGAAAAAAGAGACAAAAGAAACCCCACCAGAACCCCATGAGCAAACTACCCACCCCAAAAATGGCAACAAATACATTTAAAATTATTTTAAAGCCTCTTTTCCTATGCATGTGAGGAGAATAGACTGGGGTTTGCAAAGCCATGATACGATTTTATATGGTTCCTAAGAGATGAAAACTTTAAGTTCCTTTTAAATTTCTATCCACTACACTTTTTATTATACAAAAGTGTAGACAATTATAAGCTAAATTTAACTTGTTTCTCCCTTCCTACTTTAAGATCATTTTGCTTCCATTCCTGCTTTAAATTCTTTCCCTTAAAGTTAAAATAAAGTCAAATACTGTTAGAAGTTACAAATTTCAAAGCATCATGTCAATAAATGAAAGGGTTTGGTTAACAATGAACACTGAAGTTTTATCAAGAGACAATCAATCTCAAGATGGCGAGAAAAGGGAATTTAAACTACAATTTTTAATGAATACTGAATAGCATTAACACTTACTGGCACATTTTTATAGGTAATTGCTTCAGGCCTGACTATATTGAAGCCACAATAAAAAAAATGAAACAGGCTGAGTATGATAAGTGGCTTCTGAGACAGAAATATTTATCCTTTTATACTAACAGAGGGGAAAAGACACAGAGAAGAATACTTGAGCCCACACCGAATATAGCAGCATCCTCCTCACACGTTCTACTAGACTACAAGTGTAAGGACTCCACAAGAACACACATCTCCACAATTGCTTTTCTTGAAAAAGAAAGGCCAGACAAAGCAGAAGCTCCAACCCACACTCTTATATGATGGTAGATGACACAGATGCTCCTGTTCCCACCATCTGCTGGTATTCTACATAGTGTTGCTCATTTTGGTTAGTCTTATCTCCTCCTCCAGACTGCATCAATCACTTGGTCTCTTTCTTTCACACCCACACTTTCAACTAGGCTTGAACAGCTCAACCACACCGGCAGTCAGGAAAATCAGAGGCACTTATCTCAATCTTTGTGCCACTGTTACTTCTGTTTCTTTTTCAAATCTTTATTTTGGTGAAGAGAAAACCCCACCATGGTGAATTCTTACTAGGAGTTTGTCCAGGGAGGTGAATTCTATAATATGATACAACAACAAGGGCTATTACTTGTATTATGCCTTTGGAGAGAATAATGCAGAAGTAGTAAAAGTGGTTCAAGTAATCCTCTAACATTTAAAAGGCACTTACCCATGAGGCAAATGAAAATATGGGAAGTGCATGAACTGTGAGACTCAGTATAATCTATTTTTATTGCTTACTGCAAAAACCTTGCCCATAAGTATTCTCAAACAAGATGAGGCCATAAATGCCTAAACACAGTACTAAATGAATAAAATAAACTATTATAACAATTCATAGGAATTTTATAACCCATCATCACCATGCATAAGGATGTATCAGTCCAGTGACTTTATTAAAATCAAGATTCCAGCCTCCCACATGCTGTTCTATTGGCATATAAACATCACAGGGAAGCAACAGATGGGGTAAATAAAAAAAGGAAAAGAAGCTTGATACTGCAGAACAAACAGCCACAACAGGTTGTTTTGGGATGTGACACAACAGGAAGGAATTGCCTCAAAGCGCACAGGATGGCTTTGGAATGCAGCACTGGGTCCCAGCATCACTCTTACACATGAGACCAGCTGCCCATCTATGTGTTAAGTAACTTGCATGAGGAAGGAGGCAATATCTTCTACATCATCCATTATCGCTGGAAGAAGAAGGAGGCACTGTCTTCAGGGTAGCCCTGGGTTACTTAAAAAGATGTTTCCCCAAATTTTATCAGCACAGCTTACAAGGGTTCAAGGACAGGCTCCATTTTAATCACTGCAATGGCAAATTGGACATTCAAAGGCTTTTGGGACACCTGTGTTCTCTATTCTCCTTTTTCTCCAGGCCATACACATTGTTATGATTCTCAGATATCTCTCTGGGTTATGAGGCCAAACGTTAGGGTTTCAAACAAACATTACTTTGGAATCCTTTTCTTATGCCAACTAATTTAGATTAGCTAAAGGAATGTCCATTTTATCCTCATTGCTCCTTTATTCACTATAAACTTGTCATTTTTCATGGCATAATGTTTGTCTATGTTATTAACTCTACCCAGACACATAGCCAAACACAGCACAATGTTGCTCAGCCCCCTGTCATTTTCTGATCCTTTATAAAATGCTAATGTTCCAGAATATTTAAATTGTTAATCAAACGGTGGTGCTAACAGGTTTAAAGCCATGACTGCACTTTAGCACAGTTCATTGCTCAGAACTTATGAGGTCACTGGAGTCCTATTGAGCAATCAATTCTGTTCAGTTACAGCTGTAAATTCTTAGCAGATATAAAAGTGCCCATTTCATACTACAAATAAATATATTTTAGCTCCTCGTCTGCATGATTCAAAGTCAGAAAAATATAATTTATATTGCTGCCTCTTCCTTACCTTCTCATGTCCTCCTTTATGTGCAGATTTATTAGTTCTTTAGGAACGTGGAAGGAGAGGGTGGTCTCAGCCATCTGCTCCCGGATCCGCATCCACTTGTTGTCAGAAGTAGGGAATCTATACAACTTACAAACAGGGTTTCTCAACACTGCAAAGAGCAAAAATAATATCATTGCTTTCATGTGCTTATATGAGTCCAAACATTTATGACAATAACCTGCATAATTATTATATTATTTCCCCCTAGCTTACAAAATTAATTTTAGTATCATTAAAATTCCACTAAAAACATTTAATATCTATTTCATTTTTATACCAGCATGTGGAGGGCAAAGTATTACTAGTACATCAATAAATCGCATTTTACCAGCAGAGTAGCTAACTTTTGAATTTAGGTCTTCAAAGTAGTGAGAATGTCAATCAGACTCTCTTTTCTTGCATTTCAGCTGAAGTTAGGAAAACCAGAGAGCACAAATGAACAATGAACTCAGTACAGCCACCACCACAGCTTGCCAGCACCACTCACAATTCCAATAAATTGCACAGGACTCAGGGTTCAGCTGCATCTTCCCCTGGACATGCACACACAAATCATTAATGCAAATTGGAGGTGTGCTTCTGCATTAAAGGAAACTTGAACATATTAGAGTTACCTGGAACTTTGATGGGGTCAAGACACTGCCACTACATAGAAATAAATATAACAGCCCTGTCGATATGTTACACACACAGTTTTCAGATCACTATTGCAATGTGACATAAGAAAATCACATTTCTTTGTATTTTGGAAGATTATGCTTAAAACCCATCACATTTTTTATTTTACAGTTTTCACGTGTTGGCTACATTTCCATTCAGATCTTAAAACGATGCCATACAATCTACTCTCTCCTTTCCATCTTTTTATTTTCTTTTTTTACCCCGCTCTTATTTTCCAGAAAGATCAAAAAGGGGAAAAGCTGAGGAAGAAAAAGTTCTGTTTCACTAGTTTGGTAAGTTTACTTGGAGACAAATGATTGCCATTTAACACACACATCCACAATATCTTGACTTGGAATGAGTGACAGCTACAAACAGTGACAGCTACTAACAGACATTTCACAGACACCATTAATGTTTATGTAGTCTGATTTATAGAGAATTAAAAATAAAAGGTACCCAAACTGCCTTGTCTATCTAAGCAATCAGGATTTTTAACAAATATCCTTTAGGAAAGGCCTAAAAGAAGACCAGAGATTTAAATACACTGATAATAAACCCACTGCTTGCAACCCGAAGAAAGGAGCAATGTTTAAGTGGTCGCACTGCTCTATATTCCCATCACTCCACTGAGATGTCTTTCATCAGCAATCTTGGATGAAAAACTGTTGTTGGATTATGCCCTTTTCTGATCCAGAGATGGAGCAACCGAGTCTTAAAAAACTTTTATTCTATTTTCAATCTCTTGGGAAGGGTGAGACAATACAGATGTTATAATTTACACCTTTACAATCAGAAGCCAACTATTTCTTAATTACAGTACATTATAAGCACTTCTTGCCATTTTATTGTCATTTTATGAACCTTTTTAGAGTAATTTTGCCTTTAGTTCTTAGTGATTTTACTTTCAAAAACTAAATTTTCACTCAGTATTGTGAAATAAGCGAAAGAGATGCTTAATTTCTCTGACATATTAAAAAGAGCAATTTTTCTTTACTATCAATACCCAAAATATCTCAATGTTCAAACCTCAGGAAACTAAGGGCTAATTCAAGGGCTAATTCAAGTCTGGCCTCAAACAGAAAACTGCCAAAACAGATGATAATTTTGAGTTGGTACTGTTTTTTCTGTTGTGCCCCCCGATCAGCATATTACCTGGACATTTTAAATGATGATGCCCCTGACACAAAAGATTCTTTATTTTACCTTTTTATATCTACTTCCTAAGGAGTTTATCAAGGGATTTTTTCCAAGAGCAGCCCTTAAATTCACACTCAGAATCGACTACACTGAAAAATGCACATTAATCTGTGAGAACCTAATGCAAATATGTATCTGAAAAATCTCTTTCCTCCCATCTCCCCAATGTTGCCACCATCACAAAGTAAAACAAAGCCCAGAAAACCCATCACAACTGCACCAAGGGACAAAGAACACTAAAAATATGGATTCAAAGTTGTGACTTTTATTGTGGCTAGAATTATTAAACTCCTCTCCCGGTACTGGCTTCATCTTCAGGTCTTTGATTCAGGTCTGAATTTTCAGATGGGGATAATCTCAAGTGTGTTGTAAGTTTTTTAAATGGTCAAATCCATGGGTTTAAGAAGAAAATTTCATTTACAAAGTCAAAAAAAGCCTGGGCATTTTTCCCAAATAATCCCAATATGCAGTATTGCTAAAGCTTAAGATTTAAGGCCAATAAAAGCTGCATAAGTACTTGATGTTTTTTCCTTATAAACAGAACTACTGAAGGCATGCAACTCCATAAAAATCTCAGAAGTATCTTCCCCTCCAACTGCAACAATAATTAATTTCTACCTGTAACAAGTTGTCTAGAACCAAATTCTAGAGGGCATGTACAATAAGAAGGGTGAGACTAGAATTGGTTTTCATAAAAAGTAGTGATTAAAATGAGTGGAAGTTTCATAAAGATAATCCTTGCTGTACTCAGACAGTGATCATGAGAGGCATTGAAGAAAACCCAAAATCCACATGAACTGCAGTGGTTAAAAAAGAGAAAACTCTGTTTTAAAAGCTTTTCTCCACAGCATCAAGCCTGAAAGCCAATGCCATATATTTACCCATGAATATTTTTGGACATTGTCATTTTTAATATGAAGAACCTCTGTGCTTTTTATTCCATGCAATATCCTTCACATTGCTTCCCCTGAAAGTACAATAAAAATAATAAAAGATTGAATACTCTGGTTTTATTTTCATTCCCTATTGAACACAGATCAAAGCATATCTTTGCCATATATTAATTTGCTAACAGTGTTCCTATTTATATCTTTCTTTGTAGCATAGGAATATGATGTGTATTACCTCAGGAATAATAATTAAAGCTTTCCTAATTTTGCTAAATTTCAATTACTTTTCTTATCTTTCTTTTTTAATTTAGAATGCAATTTGTTTACATGTAAACAACTGGCAAACTCTCCAGCATTATAAATAAGTAACTGAATTTTGAGACGTAAATTCAGTCTCTGGAGGTATAGAAGCAATAGTGATAAGGCTCTGAAACACACTGCTTATTCCCACTCGCTCAACAAGCATCTCATAACTCACTGGAGGGCTGAGAGTTCCCTATCCTAGGATTTAAATTTCACAAGAATGCCAGCATGCTTCTATGCCTACAAGCTTAAGGATTCACAGAGGCAGCTTTTTTTTTCAGTTTCATCATTTTGAAGGCCTGATAAACAACAAGAAAATACCAGAAAGCTTTACAGCAGCATACACGTGAACTAAATATGAATGTATATGGAAAACATACTGTTCTGGGGGCAGTTCTGTATGAGCACAGCATGTCAGCAGGAAAGTGGAGGTGATGCTGCACGAGAAGAGAAAGTCACAAATACAGGAAACAGACTGAAGACTAATTATTTATCTGAGAAAAACTTCCTGTGAGTGCAAACTCTTCCCAATAGCCTGCATGCTGTCATTTCTTGCATATGCACCTCTTTCCCCTCAATTCTTTAAAAAAAGCCTGACAACCCAAAAAATGACAAAAAAAAAAAAAAAAAAAAGCTCTTCAAGGTGTGTTTGACTTTATAACTTTATAAACCTGAGTAGTGTTGGGTGGGCTTTGGTTTTATATTGTGTTTGTATATGACAATAACAAATGTGAAAACGCTGCCTAGATACACTGTAGAATCACATGGAAATATTCTTGACAAATTGATCGAGACTTCAATATTCCTAAAACTGACATCTACCTTGGAAGTTCCAACAAAACATATTCACAACCTACAGCATTTTCCTATACAAAAGAAGTCAACAAAAAACCCCAATCAGACCTATACAAGGGAGGCAACAAACAGAAAACAATCTGTTGTGAATCAGCATCGTTCTCTGGCAGAAATGTCATTTCTTCAAGTCTCACTAATCTGGATGACATACAGAATCACAACCAAAGAACTGCACTGGGCTAGATGAAATCCTTCACCTGGCCTCTGTATCTTGTGCCCAAGAAAAGCCATAAATACACACCTGGAGACACAGGATACCCTCCATGCCTCCAGCTATTTCCAGTTCAGGAATTTCTGGAGCCGGATGTAGCTCCGGCACATTCAGAAATTCTCAATTAACATCTTTCTCACTTTGAATTGATGAAAATAAATGGTATTTCTCTAGAACATATTTTTTCTGATTCTGATCTAATCTCAACAACTCACAGAAAAAAAATGCAATATTCACACACATATGGAAGAACTTAATTTTTGGCAGTTTTTAGGGCTTCCTTCAGACTGCAAAGCAGATTCAGAAAGTCTGCCCTATCAGAGAAATCAGATTAAAAAGTTTCAAGAAAGATTTTAAAAAGTTGTAAAAGTTTGGTAACATTCCTCCTCAACGGTATGTAGCAAACACAGAATTCTTGACAGTGCTGTGGTTTTAGATGACCCATATAACTTATTTGTGACATTGTTATTGCCGAGTAATGGAGATTCATAAACTCGGGCTAATAAAGGTTTTATGGCACAGCACATCAGCATGTAATACTCCTCAGATAATGAAAGAAAAACAGATCTAGTTTAACACCATGCACTCAAGCCCAAGCTGGCCTAAAATTGAGAATGCCTTGCCAACAGCTCCCTTCATTCTAGGACAGACAGTTTCCAGATCAATCTGAAACTGCCACTTCACCAGTTATGAATGAGAGAGATTGATTGTCCTGGGTATTCACTTACAAATAATGCAGAATTATTTTACAGAATGCCGTGCAATGACACAACAGAAACTAATGAGGGTAATTCCATGCCCATGGAAGTCACTGACAGTGATTTTTAGTCACTGAAAATCACTGAACAGTAAAGATGCAGGAGATGGAGATTTCAGCACTGCTTCAGAAAGCGCAATTGACACACACTTATTCAAACTTCTCCGTGAAATGATAATGCCAAACATGTATAAAACACTAAAATATTGAACTTGAACATCTGTGCAGCATTTGAAGAGACATTGATGAGCTCTGCCACGAATCTGTGTGATTTCTACAGGACCAGAGGTGGAGTTGCAAGAGCTGTCTCTTACAGATATTGGAATTCTTACCTGCATTTAAGGAAGGCAGGTTGTCCTTCCCACTTATGCCCTCAGTGGCTGTACACTCACGAACCAATGCACACTGCAAAAAAATACAATACAGATGTGACACATTCAGGGGGTCTGAGATAAATCCATGGCAGTTTATAAAAGGTAGGCTGAAAACCATGAGTGATAATAATACAAACTTCCAAAGTCTTACTTAGAATTTACATTTTTCTTTATATTTCTGTTCCAAGATACTGAAACACAATCAGAATTATAGCCAAGAAAATGAAAAAAATATGATCAGCCGTTCCATAACAAAACAGAAATGTTTCCTACCAGTATTATGGCAGAAATGTTGAGAGATAGTAATAGTTTAGCTTAATACGTTTTACTATAAAAATAAGGCACTTTAGTTTAAAACCATTTTTGACAAGTTCCATACTTTCGAAGAGGTTTCTTTAGACAAAGCAGTTTTCACATGCACAGTGCAAGAAAACCCTTCATTAATTTTTAAACAAGGGAAAAGCAGGAAGCACAAAAAAGTCCTTAAAATGTGCTCAGATTTTGTGATTCACCAGTTCAAAACTTATTTATTTTTTATTAATTCAATGACTCACCATTCTCACAATTGCATCCTCACTATCAACATATAATCCAAGACTGTGTTGCCACTGATTTGTACAAACCAAGGACTCCTTTAAAGACCATACATTGGTCATGAGTCTGGTCTCTCTTTACAAGTATTAGAAACCCCTAGAAAGCTGCTATTAAAGCCTTCTGTGTCCCCCAGGCCCAACAGAGCTCAGTAACTACATCTCCAATAACTGCAAGGAGTCTCATTCCACATTCTGCAGTGGAAGAAAAGCCAAATAAAAGAGAAGGCTGAAAAAAACAGCTCATGTTGCCTATATTGTGCAAGTTTTACGGGTCAAAGTCAGGAAGATTTCACAGCATTTGTTGCTTTTTTGGAACTGGTCACACTCATCTAAGGCATTGAAGTTCTCTGAGATAAGCAGTGAAAAAAAAGTGTGAAATTTACCCTCAGACTGATTTTGCTATGCAGAAAAGATACTGAAAATAATGTCCTCTGCTCAAAAAATAGTTTTATATGTAACTTCCAAACAAAAAAATCCTGCATTCCCTGTAGCAATATTTCCTTTTATTCAGGAAGAACAGGATACACCACAGTGTTAAGCAGTGAACTGTTGTATTCGGGCTGCAAAAATTGTGTGCTCCCATTTAATGCAGATGAACCTGCCCCTTTGCAAGGGAATTTACCTCTTCTTTGCTTTGCCTGTCTGTCATTCTTCCAGCTTTTCAGTATTGTGGGCACAGATTGCATATAAAAATCAACATAAACAGGACTTCAAGGGCAGAAACCAGACCAGCTGTCCAAGGAAAAAAGAAGCTGTATTTATGGCATCTCTCTGGACAGTTTTTATCAGAAGTGATCAAATATATTCAGTTGAGATAAAAATAAGCTATTTTTTTCTTCAAGAAGGAAAGGGCCTAGGAAACTCAGGTTAGGATATTACTCTGTACATCTTCATGAATTTGGTTTTTTTGGATGAGGGAGATAAGTTTACACAGCACTTGCGCCACAAATTTTGTTTTAAGTTCTTAACCCAATTTGGTAATTAGTATTTTAGACATCTGGTACAACAGATCATTCTAATTAACTTTGTGCAATAAACTGAGTTTCTACCTTTTGATCCTGAGCATCTGCTGTGATGTGGTCTGTTTCCCCCTCATCCAGCTCTCCCATCTTCATAAGATTGACTTCAATGGTACCAACTGTCTTTCCACCATCAGATGTCCTGGGAAAAAAACCAACCCATGACACCGGGTCACTTGCAGCATCAAATCCTTTCAATTAGAATAACATCAGTAAATATTTAGTGCCCTCTCCATTCTGTAAAGTGCAGCCACCGCTACTGAGCTGGCTATTTACCATCACAAACCAAATGTTAACAACAATGAGGCAACTTCTTCAGGACAATGAAAGCTCTCATCACAACACTGAGGACAGGTAAGTGCTATGAATGGTGCATGAATCCATGAACACTGCCAGGTTCTCATTCTAGACCTTATCCTCTTTGTGGACCATTGGATAAAGGGCTGTAACACTGCACCAATATTCCACTTAGGATCTGCAATCCCAATGCAGAGTACATGGCTTTGTTTCCTAACAATCTGCAAAGAAAGGACAGAGTGTATTAACAGAATCCCTGCAAAACCAAAACAGTGAAGCTAATCTGAATATCACGTTTCCCTTTGTAATCCCTCCACAGAGAAATTATTCAGAATCCATCCCATTTCTTGAACTATATGGGAATGGTAGTATAGTTACAGGTGAATTCCTTCATTATCATCACCATAAATAGTTTACTTTCAATTAATCAAAAACAAATAATTTAGATGTACATCACCGAGAGAAGAGCATTGCTGACTTCCTTTAGGAAGAAACAAGGATTTAAACTCCTGAAAGATACCAAATGCTTTTTCAGCTTTCACTGGCAGCACAGCACCAAGTTTATCTCCCTGGCTTCTTCTGAACAGCTAGATTTTTTTTTTTTAAAGGACGGAAAGAAGAGTAACTGATAGTTTCATAATAATGAGGAAAGGGTAACAAAAGGCACCAAGCAAAAATAGGCAAAAAGGAAATGACGAGAATAAGTTCAGCACAATTACAAAAACACAGCGAGGAAGGAGAATCAAAACAAATACGTGTGGGGCAATACTGTGTCTTTTCTGAGCAGTGGAAATGAAGAGTGATGAATCAAGAAAAAAGAATACATAGAAAACTTCAATGTCATAAAATCATTAAACCACAGAATTATTGAATATGCTGAGTTGGAAGGGACCCATTAAACAAGTTCAGCTCGTACAGTAAAGTCTCAAAAAATAGTTACCCCCAAGCTTTCAAATTAAATAATTATCTTCCTTGAAAACCATTAGGCTTTACTATGCACTCAGTAGAATACACTCATCTTGCAACTACACAAATCTGGTCTTCTATAAAACCTTGCAAAATAAACATAATTCTTCATATTTTACATGTGTAAAACTTCATCTGCTCTAAGCCAAATTAATTACTGACAATAAAGAGACTATTAAAAATGAACCAGTTCCAGATATTTTTGCAATTGAAGAAGCCTGTATTAATTTAAGAAGTATCCAGAAGAAAAGCAGTAAGGGTTCAGTGTCCAAATTACGAGCAGAAATACATAATAATATTGAAAGGGCCTTCTGAATGAAGAACTTTCCCTGGAGTTGCTACAGCCGTGTGGCTTGACTGCTCCTTCTTGTGTCAAACCAGCACCCAAACTAGGCTCTGTCAACAAATGCACTGCAGCATCCCCAGCAGAAAGGGAATACAGCAGATGTCAGCAAATCACATATCTTTAGAAGCCAAAGTGTGTGGTTATGAGACTGACAATTTTTCAGGAGCTTAAGGTGTTCCGATCAAAGTGCCAAGCAAATGAACTGATCCAAACCAACAGGGCCTGTTGCTCCAGTAAAATGGAAATGCTAACTACACTTTCTCATCCTTGTCTCCTGTTCTTTAGAATCCTAAATATTTCCCTTGGTGCTATTATTAAAAGCTTGGCCTCAGTATGATAGCGAGCATTGCACTGTTTGCCTGCACAAGGAGCAATATGTATTTTGTATGGGTTTAAAAACAGTGATTGATATAATTCCACTTTTATATATTTTTTTATTATTATTTTCTTCTCAAAATCACTCCTGTTCTGGTCTAATACATATTTAATACTACAATCTGTTACAGGTGTTACCTGTAAGAGAAGGTAATGCAACACAATAAAACTAAACAGTGGGACTTGTTGCACTGTAGTTGCACTCCTTTCTCCAGTTCTTATCTTCCCACACAGAAATACGAAGACACATTTTAACGAAAAAGGCAACAACAACAAAATCAACAAATCCCAAACCCAAAGTTTCTTTTGAATGCTACAGGCATACAAATCAACAAAGAGCTCTGTAAATGCCCAGGGTAAAACTGTCAGACTGATTTTAAAACACCAGCAGTGCTTGAGAGTCTTCAGCTACTTGAAAACATGCATTTCAAACTTTCCAGCAATACCATGAGATTAAAATTTCATTTGAAAGAAAATTTAAAAAGAGAAACAGAAGTGACGGAGTGGGAAAAAAAAAAAAGCTTAGTGATCATACCTTAGTAGGATAAAACCCTGCATAATTTTACTTTGCACTAACAGTATTGAGCACACACACACATTATGTATACACCTCATGTCCTTTGCTTGTAGAGATGTAAAAAGTCTCACACAGACACACTGTTCAACACAGCACCAGATAAGGAATCAATTGGTTTTAGGATACTTCACAATGCATTAGAATGAGATCAGCTTATTTGCTGTAGTTTAATAAAGCTGAGAAGGGCACTCTGCACTCACACGGTGCAGTGAAGACGGTCCCTGCACCAAATTGCTTTCAGTCATGAGTGAAGAGACACATCCCCACAAAACAAAGGACTGCACCTTGACAACCTGCTTAGGGCGAGTTGGGATGGGGAATCTGGCCAAGAGAATAAACTCAGCATCAACATAAGAAGCCCATACACGGGACAAAACCCACCTGGCTTATGGAGATGGAAAATTGCTGATATTTTTTGGCACCCTGGGACAAGGATCAGCACTCATCTGATACCTGTCAGCAGAGCACCTGCATTTGAAACAGATTTCTCTACTATCCCAGGTCCTTAAGGATCCCCAGGTCAGTATTAGTTCCCCCAAATGTGAGGGAAGGAGATAGCCAGTAACACCACGAGCAGCAGGAATCTGTGCCCACCTTACTCCTTCTGGCCATAAAATGCTGACCAAGGCATCCAGGGAGAAAAAAGGTAACAAGCTAGTGATGGAAAAGTAAGTGAACAAGATGGACTGAGAACAGCAGGCATTTGCCTCCAACCTTCTAAAAAAAAAATAAATAAAAAAAATCAGCTTTTATTGCTAAATTAGCAACCAGTATACCTAGCTCTTATTTAGAAAGGAAAAAAAAAAGTATGATTTTATTTTTTTCATCAGACACACTGTATCATACACTCAATATTAAGAAACATTCTCCTACTGAAAAATACTTCTGTTGCATTCAACAGCCCATTTTTTGCCATTCATCATCACAACTGTATGAGAAAGCTGGAAGCAAGTGACATTGCGTTATCACTGCAAAATGAAACATGCAAGTCTATAGAAAACCTCTCTCTTCTTATAAATTCCATATTGAAAACTGCAATCCCAAATCTCTAATAACTAAATTCCTCTCCCAACACCTGTTGTGTACACTGAAGTAATTCTGCAAATCAATCTTTTTGTGTTTTGATGATTACTGCATAGATCTACCAGAAACACTCAGCCACCAGTTTAGGACACCTTTATGGAGAAGAAAGGACAATCAAAATAAAAACTTCTTTTGCAGAGGTTTTGTAACTTGTGTCCCTAATCACTATTAGGGCACAATGGTAGGAAAACAGAGAAGTAGAGCACTGTGTGTCAGCAGTAAGAATTTGTAGACACAAGCCAGCTCTCCACAAAATAACAGAAAAACACAAGAATGCTCCTTTGAAAACACTTTTATATTGTTCCATTGTACCTCAGAAAGATAAAGGAAAAACATAACTAAAAAAAAGGAAAAGAAAAAGAAAACTCAGTTAAAAATTAAGCAGATTCTATAATTACACCAATCTTTACAGGGCACACCACAGAGCTATTTCTGGGTCCTTAAATCTCTACTTTAAATCTAACAAAGGAGTATCTCAATCACAGGCATGCCCTGATAAACTCCTATCCAAAGAATATCAACAAGAATTAAATAGAATTTATTGCTCTGACAAGTCCCTTGATATATCCTCTATCCTCCTGAGAGGTACTAATATTGCAGGGTAATTAGAGGAAAGCAAGCTTAAATAAGTAGACTGCTCTGGTTAAATTGCCATCAAAGAAATGTGGATCATTTCTACTGACATTCTGCTGCCCAATAGTCATAATCAGAAAACAAACCCACTTTTGAAAGGTTAGGATGTTTTTCTTAAAAAATATCCAACTGACTAAACCCTACCATTTAATGTGTCTGCAAATTAAATTTCATTGGTACATTTGTATTTTAGTGTTAGCTGAACAAAGAGGGCAACCAAGACTAAAAATATTAATGAAAACCAATTTTTTCATCTATTTCTTATGAGTTTTCCATCTTAACTTTTTGCTTACAAATTGGATGGCTGAGATACAAAATATTTACTCTGAAACCGAAGCTTTCCGTTCTGTCAATTACTGTGCCACCTGTTGGAGACAATCTTCCAGATCAAATTTTCAATATGTCAGTTAGGGAAACCAAATTTATCCCAAAGAGCTGAAGACAACTTGAATTCCTGTAAGAACAGATTCTTACGATCACTAAGCTGGAGTTCATCAACCTAGGTCTGTACCCTGTCACTGATTAGAGTTCTGTATCACACCCCCTGCAGTCTCAGTGTAGCTGCATACAACGAGTTCAGGAGACCACAAGCATTTTCATGTGGGAGACACCTTCAATAATTAGGACCACCTTCTTTAAACGTGCCTAAAAAAACCTGTACACTGCTAATTCTTTAAACCACACACACCAAACAAAACTGACAATTTTATGCTCCTTTCTAAAGGAAACTTTGAATTAATATTCCCTATGCCAAGTTCTCTACAATTCTTCCATAGGTTATCATGGTATAAAATGAGCTTTTCTAATCTAGCACATGGGAAGCTCACTTGCTACCTCTTGGGAGAAGAGACCAACCTGCATTTCTCAACATGGCCTTTCAGTTAACTGTGGAGGGTGACAGGGTCTGGCTGAGCCTCCTTTTCTGCAGGATGAACATGCCAGCTCCCTCAGCCATTCCTTGTTCGACTCG
The DNA here is from genome assembly GCF_028551555.1 of Melozone crissalis. NCBI lineage: Eukaryota > Metazoa > Chordata > Aves > Passeriformes > Passerellidae > Melozone > Melozone crissalis. The sequence continues at coordinate 1,527,185 of NW_026535937.1, forward strand.
TGCTGCAGACCCTTCCCTATCTCTGCTGCCATTCTTTGGATGAGAAATGCCAAAGGTTAGTACTTAGAAAAACCCTGATTTACAACACTTACCTGAGGGTGAGGGTCAACTGCTGCTCCTTTGACTTTACCAGATCACCCACTCTAAAAGTTGCATAGCCCAGGAAGCTTCGCTACAAATCAAAGCAGAAAGAAAAGATAACATATTCATTCATTTTTGTTATTTCTTTTGCTCACACACTTGAAAATCTTTCTTTGCTACAAAGAAAAATATTGCATTTCAATATAACAGTTTGATACTTAATCCTCTAGAATTTTTTTTGTGCAGCATGATTATCAGTAAACTGTTAAAAACTTTGGTTTTATGGGCAGGAACCTTTCTCATTTCCATTAAGAACAGTCTAACAACCTGACAAAATAACAGGTTGTAAGATGTACAGCCACAGGAAGATTTTCATTCAGTACCAGTATTTGCATTTTGCATCTGTTCCTTCCTATTTTTCTAATTTCTGGATTACAAGAAGTGCTAAGTTTTCAGTGTTATACCAAAGTTGTTCTTGTTATGGTTTTTCCTCAAGTCATTGGCACTAACATCCACGTATTCAAAATATGAATGTATGTGCTAGGAAGGCATTCTTAAATTGAGTTCAGCACAAGTTTATTAATAGAAATGTTTTATTTCTCTAGTTCTTGGCAATGTTTTAAGTAGTGTTTTCCTCTATTTCCATTGTAAGGTGAACTTATTTACTGCATTAAAATTGCAGAGAAATGTGGTAATGTAACTAGAATGCCTAAAGTTAAATTAGGCTACACCACTGTATCTTTTTCTTCTATAAAAATCACTCTTCACGCATAACAAAGTACAAAGAGGAAAAAGGGTTAAATCTTCTCTTGCACTTGGGCTATTTTTTAACCTCTGCTCATATCCTGCTGAGATCCCATTTTGTCAATTTGGCCAGCAGTAGTATTCTTGCCTTGGGAACAATGGGCAAGAAACTAACAGCCATCTTCTACCAATTTATCTTTCAAATGTACAACACAACATCACTTGCTCTAAATAAATTGTAAGAAGATCATGACATTATGTTTAATTTTTAGCAAAAAAACAATAAGAAGGGCACAAAGTTTGGTTTTTCTTACATAACACTAAGTTTACTGTTGGAATGGCAAATTAGAATTCCAGGCTAAATTATATACATTCTTGGCTATACAAATGAAAGAAGAATCAAGTTGCTCTGAGTCAACAGAGGCTGCCTACAGAGAGCAATGTTCTCTTCAAGGAAAACAGAAAAGAATTTGTCACTGCTGAGAAGAGTTACTTCTCTGGTAAAAAAAAAAACAAACCTTCAGCCTGCTTTCTTTCAGGAAAGCCAGCAGGATGTTGTGTGCTTGAATGCAAACAATAAAGCTTTACACTAAGATAAGTTTTCTTCCATACACAACGTACAGTTCAAACACCAACTCTGAAATTGGGCAAGCACCCACAGTGCAGTTAGTAAACTGCAAGCTGCATGTCTGCAGTTCAATAAACTGAGTCATGAGGTAAGGCTTGTTCCCATAAATGGCACAGCCTTAGATTTCCTAAGCAGCATGTAAGCAGCAATGGAACAAGGACACGAGTGTCTAGGGCAGGCTGGAAAAACATTGAATTTGGGAAGCGATGAACAGGAAGAAAGGAAGAAAAATAACACAGCCACACAAGCAAAGAGCACAGTTAGTTTTCAATGCCAAAATTAAAGGCACTTCTACAAAAAAAGACATCCAGGTGCAACACATGGTGATGCACAGCCTTGCTGGAGTGAACACACAGGTGGTTCTGTCTTCCTTTGGATGAGTCAGTGTGAGAGTGTTTCCGCACTAAAACTCTGTGGTCACACACACTTAGCCCAGATTATTCATCTTCTTCCAAGAGCATATCCTTCTCCATGCTGCAAGAACGCATTCCACAGCACTGTCTCTCCACAGCAGCCTTTATTCTGGCATTTCATGACATTTGAGTGTTCGTATTTGAAACCTGACCGCTTGGAAAGGGGAAGAGGGCTATTTGGAATGAAACTGATATAAGGTTTGGTCACCTGGGGCTTCTTTCTGCAGCAAAATAGAACCATAAATATATTTAAGAATCCTAAGTCAGAATCCTCAAGTGACCAGGGCCAAGAGACAACTACACTGCTCTCTCATAAAGCCAAAGAGCTTTGGTCATTGTACCCAGTAAACATGTCTGAGCATCAGATCTACTTCTTCTGTGTCATGAAATTAAAGGTGAATGATTTTATCGGCTTAAAATGTTCTACTTAGTTCTCTGTTTCATATTCATATGCTTATTTAGAAAAAAAGAAATTCTTTGCTTGACAGCACAGAGCTATGTGCAAAATCAAATAAAATTTCAAATGATCCCATGACCCAAATTAAGAGAGTTATGCTAATGTTCAAGGGGTCTAATATCAAACTGGAGAATACTTTTTCTATACTGATTCAGATACCAATAGTCCACCCTGGGGCCTGAACTGGCCGTCTACAAACCAATTTAACTTTGCCCACATGACTTGGAAAGGCTTGAAAAGTAGGCTTTAGAACAAAATTTGTGCTGTAATCCTAATCACAGAGTAATGCTCCTTCGGAATTTTGCTAGTGTTCCAGACACAAATCTAAAGACACTCGCCTTGAGTAGTTTGATGAATAATCTCAACTAGCCAAAGAGAAAAGTCTCTATAATAGCTATATGAAAGCTAAAACACACTGATTATTTCACTAAGATTGAACTTGCTGCCAAGCTACAGGTTTTTCAAACACTAGCTGAAGTCTTGAAAACCATGCCAAGGAAGCCCTTGTAAGGCAGAAAAGTCAAACCCTTAGGCTAAAAAATTGAAGCCTCCAGGCATTTTCCATATTTGCAGACAGATCTGACACCTGCACCAGGTGAGCTTTGTTCTTCTACTCAGCTCGAGCAGGACCAACCTTTCCCACTCCCACCAGGGGCCCATATTATCCATGAGGTTTTAGCCCTCTCAGAAAATGACTTCCCATCCAGACTGCTTGCTTGATATTAGCAAGGACTTTACAGGGTTATGCTGGTCTCAGGATAGCTTCAGTTGAAAGAGGTTTTCAAAAAGATGTGAATGGGATTACATCAATCCATGAGACTGCCACTCCTGCCTTGATTATTTTATTCATTCCACCAAAAACTTTCGCTATTAAAAAAGCTTTTCAGCTCCTGTTGAGCACTGAGTGTTAGTGCCTTCCAATGAGATGGAAAAAAAAAAAATCAATTACTGAAAATGATTTCTTACCCCAACATCTGCTCTTGGTTCCTTGTGGTCAGGTAGGACACTGGTGTGGACCTGAGAGAAGGGAGGGGAAAAAAAGGCAAGAAATAATCAAACTCCTTCTGTAAATCTCTCTGCAAAAGACTCATTTTTTTCCCATGCCCTCAAAAGTGACCCTCAATTCTTCTATTCTAGCTGCAACTTAGTGCACAAAAAGAAACACTCCTTTAATGTAAAGATAATTTAATTGTCTGTTTGTTATTCTAAATACATGTTGTTATAAAGCACCAATATAAAGGCTACCACAAAGACTTGACAAAGCAGAACCACAGCTTTTCTCAGCCAGCTCTTATCCCTTGATTTCCTACAGTGAGAACTTTGATTTTTCCACAAAAGCCTGGAGATAGTAAAAAAAATGCTATAATTAATTTATTAAGGGACAGCATACTTTAGAAATCTGTGGGAGTCCTCATATGGATGCAATTTTACATTTCGATTTTCCACACTAATACATTAGCAACTCCAAAGCATTTGGAAATCTACAGAAAGCTAGTATAAAATGTTCAATCATGATATTTTTATCTAAAATTAACCTTTAAATGCTTCACACCCTGAATGAAAATGAAATTACTGGCATTTTCTTGTTGGTGATACCCATCTTTCCCTTTTGAAGCTGAGGAAATAACTTAGAGCAATCTGTTTCTTAAAAGAAAGATGGAGTATCAACACCAAACCAAAAATGCTGTGTCATTTTAAGATGCTAAAAAGCTGCTCTATGTGCCAGCCTCAAAGAAGTGACATCTGGCCCAACAACTGAGGTATTTATATTTTCTAATTATTATTATGGCTATTTATTCAAGAGAAATAAACTAATAATGTAAGAATTAACACTCCTTTTCATAATTTACTTACGTATTTGTAACCCAACAGCAGTTCATATTTTTAACAGTGTATGCGTTTTTATATGAGACTACGTTGTATTTCACAGCAAGAGAAAGCTAATGTTTCTTTTACACATACTGAAATCAAGGAAATTCAACCTTAATTTAGAATCAAAGAATATTAATTCCTTCTTTTGCTGGATAAAATATCAATTCAGGAGAACATATTTCACCTTTTCTGACCCAACACAGGAGCAGAAAGGGATGTCAACACCTGACTAACCTAGAGTCTTCCATATAATAAAAGCATATTCCTGAATTTCAAATGGACTTAAAATACAGAAAAAACTTCTGCTGCATTTTGCAATACTTTTTGGTTCAGCTATGTTTATTTGTTTTCATTGGGTTTTAACCCCTTTAAATTAGACTGTACATTAGACCGTACCTCTCTTCTTCCCAAAGTATATTTTGTTTGAAATTAAATCTAGTGCCTTGATCCAAGTGTGTGCAAATATCTGCAATTTCAGAAGCAGTTTTACTATTTGACATTTATCAAAAGAGAAGCCACATATGTGTATGTAAATACATACATGGGTGGTACAGGCTGAACACTATCAGGCTGTCTGTTGGTTGAGTTCCCGAACAAACTCTCTGAATGCTGCAATTACTGGGGTATCATTATGGAGTGTTCACACAGGCCTCATTATAAACATCAGGTCAGCTCATAAAAACTTATAAAACATAAGAAACGAGTCAGTTTTAGTCCCAGTCCACAAAATGGAAGAGAAAAAATGGGAGATAAATACAGAGGATTTGACAGGTCAAATATCCTCCCAGCGCATTTCTTGATTAAACAAACTGCCACACTTTTTAAAACCACGTCATAAATCAACTTTTCCCCTCTGGCCCCATCCAGAACAACTATAAAATCTAAAAGCAAACAGAAAGTCAGATTTTATTCCCAAACCTCCACTACTCTGTTAGAATTTCAGTTTTCCCATTACTCTCTCTAGGTTTTCCTGTGCAAAATGCAAACCTCTGAGTGGGGAGGTCATTCACAACTGGGGTAAGCCCATGCCTGCAGGGAATAGCACCACTACTGCTTTACCTTTGTGACACAAAGAGATCACAAAGGCACACAAGAAACACCGCTTGTGACCTGGACTAAATGCAGCAAAGGTTTTGGCATCTATCCATTCCTGTAATTTTGTGTGTAGAACAACACAGTTACCTTTTTACACCACAGTGGAGGCCTGTGAACCCACTGGGAAAAGGGCAGTGTGATGAAGGTTCGTGCAAGTGAAAGATGCACAAGAGTAGAGTTAGTTTTCAATGCCAAACACATCAGAGTCCAGGAGTTACGACTCCCTGGAATTTCCCAGTCAAACAAATTGCAGCTTCGTGTATTTGTGCTGGGTGAGCCTAAAATGCCAAAACTGTTATGGGGTTCTGCCACAAAACCAATCAGTTTTTCCTACAGTCCATATAAAACAAAAGAGAAAATCTTTTCAAAATGGACATGCACGTGGTATTGCGGGATTCTACAGTTCCAATGGAAAACCTGATAGGCAGCGAAACTAATAAATGTTAAAACTTCATTAAAGATGAAAACTAATAAAGGGAATATAAGATTTATCAAATTACTGCAACATTGCATAATAACTGCATGATTTTTATTATATATTAATTAGTTTAAACTTACAAAATATTTATATATATATATATATATATATATATGTGCCTGTGTGTGTATATATATATATATATATATATATATATTTCCTACTACAGATAGTAGGGAAAATATGTATGCCCCTATCACTTGCTGTATAGCAACTGATATGGCACGAGAGAAGAATCACGAGATCCCCCAAGCAAAGACTGAGTTTAACATAAATCTAAATAATTTTAATATGTTTTTAGTGTATGCAACAAAAAAAATGGAAGGAAGGAAGAGTTTATTTACCTTCTTAACACAGCACACAGCGTGAGACTGGATTCAATTTTTTTAACCAATTTGAAACAGCATTTTTTCTGCAGAGAAAGCTTTGTCACGTAAGGTTATGCCACAGATAAAAAGTGACAAAGAAAAACGTGTATAACTGTGACAGGGACACTCAGGCATCCCAGTGCCCCACAGTGATGAGTGCTGACTGGCACAGACCCACTGGGGTTTTTTTAAGCAGTTGAATTTTTGCAATCCATGACCACTGGTAGCAAGCTAATGAGCCACAGGCTTTTTCTGCCATTTTTCAGGCTTTTTTGAACAAAGCCCAATGATGCAAAGTAGCCTTCTAAAGTCTTAATAGCTACTGAATATTCTAAGCATTTGGTCAGTTATAATTTTAATGAAATAGAGCAGAAAATCACATTTAAGTCTGTAGCTGTTACAATCAGCCAGTTAGCCTTGCCTCCTCCCCATAATAATTCCCAGGAATGAACCTGTTGAAGTCTGTTTTATGCTGGGAACAATCTGCAAAATTTGAAGAGTAAAAATACCCTTCAAAGTGCTTGCGGTGCCTCCTCTTTCCAGCTTTCTTCCACTGTGAAATAAAATTCACAAAAAGAAAATTCTGGCTTCTGTCAGCAAGCTACAGCTGGAGCATTCCTAAGCTCTTCTGGCTCTTCATTTACATGGAGCAGGCAATGGGGACCTGTGTTCCCAGATCCAAACACCTCAGCCTAGTCACTGCAATGGCACTATTCAAAAATCCCCGAGACAGACTCCACAGTCCAAACAAGGCAGCAGCTAATGGCAGCCAAAGAAATCCAGATGTTCTGACAAATTATATCCCAAAAAATACTCACTCTAGTGCAATGAAGGAAATAGGAAACTTGAGAGGATGCAAGCCCAAGCTGGTAAAAAGCTCCTACAGTTGTCTGATGAACACTCAGGTCAGCTCCACCTCGCTTCAGTGTATGGCAGACAACATGAATTAAAGCAAGTATTACTGGAGTGATCAGATGAGCTCAATGGCATAACAAAATTTCCAGAACATGATCTTCTGCCTAAAAACTTCAGCAAAATTTAAAATTTGACTGTGAATATCTGACAAAATAAACTGAAATCCTATATTTTGATTTACTGAATAAACAGCCTTTTTTGAATATGCTAAAGTCCACGTTTCATAATTTGCATCTATTACCATAGAAGCTGCAGTAAGAAATCTTAGTATAAATTAAGCATGATGCCATTTCCACTGACGAACCAGTTACAAGAAACAAGATTGATTTTATTCATTTTTTAGAGGTATATCCAAGTGTTCCAGTTCCTTACCAGATTGCAACATCTACTCAAGTGACAAAAGATTATTCACATATTAAACACAGAAAAAAAGTCTTGCTGCCTTAAACAAGTCCAGACCCTTCAAGACTCCACACAAAATACCCCTGTCTTCTGACTCATGGCAGAAGCTGAAATGAAGAACTCAGAATTTAACTTGCTGGAGCAGTCCATGAACCTCCAAAGTTCCCTTGAGGAGTTTGTATTATCCCTCTGCCAAGAAGACCTAAGTGCATTTCCAGCTGGGGGCCTTGAGTTCAATATTTTGAAAGAGTTATTTTCATGTGAGGTACCAAACTAACCAAATATAGAAGCAAACAGTGGTTTTAAGATCACCCCCAAAAAACAGTGAAGATTTTATCCCCCACTCCATGTTTTATGGTAACTTTTTAACATAAATTTTTAGATTCTAAAGTGAACACTTTCTAACTACACATTGAAATTATTTTAATTTCCTATTTCCTCTGCCTCTCTTCTGACTGGAAGGTCATTCAAAACACAGGATTGCAATGATAGCTCAGAGTCCTTTCCTAATCTACAGCCCATCATTATTCATGGCAAGTTTATACTCCTTTGCTCTTCTGCCAACATGGTGTCTTAGATAAGTAATTCTTTTCTGTTCCTCATACTGGTCTCCTGATGAATCAATGAGAAAGGAATCATATGCCCTCTTGTACTTCATTTTGTTAGGATAATAAGCCAATCTTTTCCAGTACACTGTCATACCATAAGCTCTGCATTCCCCAAATCACATCATCTGCTCCAGTCCTATGTCACACTTTGAACAACTAATTTACCTTTTTTTTTCCTTCACACCATTTGTTTCTGATGTATTAAGTCTTTGTTCACCCAAAAAACTTCATGTTATTAGAAAAGCACAGAGGCATGTACTGAGAGTCTACTTTATTTCATCCTGTTTGCATTGTTCCAGCTGGCAAACGCTTTTTTTTTAGGAGAACTAAGGGAAATTTCTGCACACACCAAACTTTTCTCTAACACATAGAAGCTGAAGGACTCTCGCACAAACATCCACAAAAGCAAAGAAAATTATATTTGCCAAGAAGGATTTTTCTTTTCTTCTCCTGACAGTTTGTGATAATGTTTAAAAAACAGCTGAGGCTGAGGTCTGGTGCTAGCATTACCTAATGGATAGGATTTCACTTCTCCTTTACAGAATTAGGGGTAAAATTGCTCATCAGATTTACTGTGGCAGAAGGTGTATTTTAGACAGATGAGAGGGAGTAGGAAAATATTCGGGGCTTCCTACAAGCTCTGGTTTTTTTTGCCTTCATAGACAGGATCTATTTATTCACAAAAGTCTGTTCTAGCAAGATTATAGCTGCACTTCCATAGTGAATGTCCCTTCCAGCCTGTGGAACTGCAGCATGAGAATTCATGAGAATTACTGCTCTGTCCAGGGCTCCCACATGCTCCGTCCACATTTCTAACAATCCGCGCTCGAGGGGAGCAAGGAATTTTCTCTAAAGAGCCTCCAGAAGATCCTGGGAAAATAAATGTTGCCAGCTATCCAAATATAAACACTCCCAACTACCCAAATATAAACATTTCTAAAGCTATCTAAAAAGAAAAAATGTACAATTTTTTTTTTTCATTTGAGAAAGCATTTTTTCTTGGGTTAAAACAGTTAAACCTGCATAGCAAGAATTAAATTCTTAAGTACACAAACACTAAAACCCATAACCTCCTGATCAGCTATCTTTAAATAGTTTTTGCTAGTGCTCTGCCCTTTGCTCCCTGTCTTCTGAGATGAGAAACTGAAAGGAGTTTTATTTATTTATTTATCAAATAAATTCACTGCTGGCTTTGGAAGAAGTTTCCAGACAAATGTGTCATCTGTCCCACAATCTAAATTAGTTTCTGTTTTAAAGGAAGGAGGAGGTATCACTGGGAACAAGTATCTCTGTGGGACTATTTCACTATGCAGCAACCCAAAAGAAACTTTGTGCCTACAAGCGAAGGTAAAAAGCAGTTTTCACACAGCACCTTCTCTCTCCTGTACCAGACACAGGTTTGTGTGAAGAGAAGTTCATTTTCCCATCAGTGATACTGTATTCATGGCTACATCCCCATTAAACACACGTGATTTTGCTCTCCAAACCATTTCACAGGAAGAGCAGCTTTCCTCACCAGAGTGTGCGTCATTGTGCCTGACTGCCACACAAAGATAAACCCTTTCCCTCCTCTACAGCGTCAATTCTACTTTTTTTAAAGCACAACTGCAATCTGCAAGACATGGTAATCCTCTTCTGCAAGCATGATCAAGCTCTTGCAGAGATGTTACTTAAAACCAGGTAAGAAATGAGCTCCCTACTTTCAGACTGATAAGCAGGCTCAGGAAAGTTCATAGTCACAGCTGCCTGAGATAAGTAATTAAACTCTGATTCTTACGAAGCACAAGGTGTGAATAAAGACATTAGGTGTATGTTTTTAAGCAATCATTTTGCCTCTTTCAGAATTAATGCAGAAAGATGCTAAGGCTCAGAGAGCCAAATATATTTCAATATTTTCACTGCTTAGAAAAAACAAAATAAGAGTTTTTTCAGAACCTGAAAAGTGGCCTTTTTTTGGGGAACTGTTTCAGTGATGCTTTTTCTGCAAATAAAAGGATCTATTAGGAACAATATTGTTGGCAAAGCTGCTTAGGTCTGAAATTTGACCACCACACTTCTATTTCTAGAAATTACTTACAGATTCTTTCTTCCTTTTTATATTGCATCTTCTTATTTGGAAATTCAGCATGACATTGTTTTCTGGGAAAGATAGGATCTGTTATCAGACAAGCTGATGTAAGATGGAAACAGGCACTTTTTTCTTGGCCCAAGGTTCCTTCAGGAACTAAAGAAAGCTCGTGCTTCTGAAAATTTCTGTGTTTTCTCCATCATACCGCAAGAATAGGGGTTGAAAAAAGCACGTGCACATTTCCACAGCAAGGATTTTATGTAATCTAAATTAGATGACAGAGTTGATTTCTCTCTAAATAAAGTGAAAGGAACAGATACATTTTGCCGTAGACAAATCTAAATTTACATAACTTGAAATGGGTCACTACAGATAATGCAACATCTTGAGGAGGGACTTCTGAAAAACAGTGAGAGATTCTATCCGTTTAATAAACCACATAGTCTGTGCTTCCAAAAATGTGTTGGTGGCCTCATGTATCATAAGGCCACAGGCCACAAGTTGTAGGTATCATAATTCAGCCAAGTACAGAGCAGCTTCACTCCTTCCACATGGAGCAGAACCTCCTTCCCTGACAAAGGGAGTCATTATTTGTAAAAGAAAACCATTTTAACACATGATGGATGATATGAACAGTAACTTTACATGTGAAAATATGGTAACCTCCTCAGCCTGAGGACAGCTGGTGATATAGCATCCCCAATAGCACAGCATCCCATGTGCTGGCAGGATAATGGTAGTTCTGGAAAATTAATGTTTAAAGGCTTCCCCTTCCACAACTCAACTAAAAGGGAAAAAGATATATGCAACAAGGAAGAGCTTATATGTGAAATAATGTTGTATTCACAGAACATCGCACAACTCATGCCATAAATTCTCCGTAAATTATTGCAGACCCACATTGCATCCAATATTACTATTATGGTGGAATCATAGAATCATCAGTGTTGGAAAAGCCCTCCAAAAGGAGTCCTCCAACTCAACCATCTTACAGATGGGTCCTTCTGACAAAAATCAAAAGCAAGACAAAACTCCATTAGATAAAAATGCATTCATTTTTATCTAATTAATTCCAGGAAACATTTCAAGATATTAACTAAGCTAGCATGAATGCCAAGGGTCACGTGCCCAGTTTTCTAATAAAACCCATTCAATTTCCAATGTTAAAAAAGCCATATCCAGCAGCTGAATTGTCCAAGTTAATTCAGAATCAAACCCCAAAAATACAACCCCAAAAACACAACCCAAAACACCTCCTACACACAGATTTATGACTTTTATTTGTCATACCACAAATAAAGAGTCCAAGTCCTCATCCACAACAGCAACAGCCACACTGAAAAATGACAAACAAAACATGAGGATGTAATGAGGTCAATGAACACTGGAGATGAGTAGAGAGTCTAACCTTAAAGGGAGACAGACAGTGTCTGTTTCACACACATCATTTGAAACACCCCATATAAAAGTTTATCACATCTTTCTGAAGACAGAAAAATCCCATTCTCACATATATGCCCCAACTTAGTCATTATTTTGTACAGTACCAGTATCATCAGAATTATTTTGAAATTAATCCTGAGTCTTCTCTCCATCTTTAAAACTTCCATAAAGTTGGCCAAAATTAATTTTGTCACTTCTAGCTTATTTCACAAAGGAAAGAATAAAAAGGCTCAAAATGCTTTTCAATATTTTGGCTAGCAAATCAAAAAAATATTTTTAAAATCTAAGAAGCTAATAATTTAACTTTAAAAAGAACCAAACACCAGCAAAATCACAATAAGTATTTCCATACACATCTCCTAGAATTCGCTACAATTTCCTCTATTTGCACATAAATATTAGCACCATTAAAAACCATCTTTATTCAGATGTACAAGAACGAAAATGGGCAGTTAAACCAAAGTATACCAATTGTTTATTTATGCACCTTCAATAGACATGGCCTAAACGAGAATAATTTCTTTTTGTTGCAGTCTGTGATTTCATTAAGTCACTCTGCTCAGCTTTAAGCACTAAAGATCTTGAAATAATACCTAATTTAATACTGCTGCAAGAACCTTAACTCCAAAGCTATCAGCACAGACCTCATCAGAGAGCCATTAATAAAATGCTCTTTACTGAAGTCTATCTTTTGGTTTTGAAAAGATCAGAGTGGAATAAAACCCACATTAATGATCTTCAGTAATCATTCCCTGCAAAAACTAAAACATGCTTGGACTTGAAAGCACACATTTAAAAATAATAGCTGAGCATTCTTTTAAAAGGAAGGCCCAGCACTGATCTAAATTTCATGTGAGGCTTCAGCTCAAGATTATGTTAGGATTAACAAAGTGTGCATGACAGGTGTGATTTAAAGACTGCAGCTTAAAATTCTCCTCCTTCCACACAAATCTCATGGCACAGAAAGGCAGTGATTTATGTACCACTCTCTACCACAAACCTTTGAGCAATCCACAATTGCAAATACCTTGAGAGGGACAGTTTCAGGGCATGTGAAGGTCCTCAAAAACGCCAAGAATTCTCAAGGTTGGTCTGAGTTAACAATACTTCCCTTTTCCCTTGTGCATGTAAGAATAAACCAAGAGCCCTTGAATGAAGCCCATGAAGAACGTTTTGCAAACACAAGAGTGACAGACTTGCAGACCTCTGCAGGAAGGTTGATTGTGTGAAATAGCAAGCTCAAAAGCTAGACATTTATGGAAGCCGTTTTCTGGTCAATATTCATCTCATAAAAGCCATCCATGTCTATGTAAAACTAAATGCCTTTGTCCTGCAGAATGGAGGACCTAAGATGCTGGAGCCAGGACATCAATTCTCTGCTCCACCTGTCCTCTCGTTTCTGTCATGGTAGTTTTTGTTTCCCCTACCCCAATTTAATTCAACTGTTAATTTATTTTCTACCTAGCATCTTTGTCCTTAGCACACAGCAATTCCTTCCATGCTGCCACAGTGAAACACGTCCTTCCTGAGGCAGCACTTCCCTTAATTCCTCACCATGACTCACAACAGGACAAAGAATGACATTTTCAGCCTCTGTCAGAGGGAAGTCAGACTGCACAGCACTCAGCACCCAGACCCTTCTTTTCTTCAAAAGCCATGTGCCAACCCAGGCGTATTTTCTCCTGAGATATTTCTCTCCTGGAAGAGAGAATTGCTTTTCCTGCCTAACAGTGAGCTGAACACAGTGATCTACAAAGCCCTGCTGAGGAAAGCTGGTATTTAACACCTCAACCTGGACAGCACCAGGATGGATCACATGTCATAAGCATCCTTCCAGGATTCCTGGACTCCCATGATCAGAAACTTCTCTTTGCTGGTAGGCCAAACTTCTACTCTTTTCCATTCTTCACTACCAAGAATTTGATAATAAAGTTTGCTGCAGAAGTTTCCTTTTCATGTAAGTCATTATGACGTTTTACCACTGGCATATGAAACAAAAGTTAAGTTGGTTACTCTTTTTTATTTTATGGACATAAAAAGGAAACTCATGCAAATAAATGCCTTCATTTAAAAAAATTACCATTCCCTCTTTTTAAGTTTTATTTGTGAACACAGCTGGTAGAAGCCTTGGGAAAAGGCACACAGCTGCTGAAGGACTACTTTTTGGCACATGTCTCTTCCAAGTTCTTCCAAATGACAGAACCCATTTTACTCCTAACTTCAGTTTCTACTTAAAAATACCATACCAGTTATCCATAACATATAATCACAGAAACTTGGTTCTTCCAAAGACAACATTAAGAAGCAGCAGCTGGAAATGTCAGCATCATGAGAAGTATTATTAGTCTCACGGCCAAAAAATTCCTGTTGGTTCTTCTGGTTTGCCATGTATTGATGATCATTTTACAATCATGCACTTCACCTGCCTACACACAAGAGAGCTCCTGCCAGTACTATAGCTACCATAACCCCACAAATCCAAGTGAAGTCTGGAAGATATTTTTTTTTCCCTGCTAAAAAGTGATCTTCAAATGACAAAGAATTATTCAAGGTTTAACCTTTTTGTTCATCTACTGTGTTGTGGATGCTAAAGATCTCTCAAGGGCAGAGCTACTGTTCTTGTTCCATTTCACCAAAGACATAAGCACAGTGTCATCCCAGCAAACTACACTTTCCAGGAAAGAACATCTGTAGGCTGGCTTCCATTTTGTCTTGCATATTTCTCTGTAAAGATAAGCACCAGTGCCTGGTGAACATCGTTTAAGAACACCAAACTTCCTGAGCAGATGCTCAGTTTGCTTCCAGCACTGCCTCCATATAGCAAAGCAACGACAAAAGCCACTTCCAGTTATGCAGCTCAATTGTATTAACAGCAGTATTTTTTCCTCTCCCTTTTTTTCTCCCCTAAATTTCCCACATCCTGTACTGATAATAAACAGCTCCAATGCATTCTGTATAAATCCTGCTCTGTTGGCAACCCATGAATCATGTGGCAGTATAATTCCTCGTGCCTGCAGGGCACAGATAAAGGCTGCCCCGTGGCACGGGGCCAGTGCAGCACATTCACTGGTTCCAGACACCAGGAGTCGGCATGGTCACGCTGAACCCAGAAAAGGGTTTTACTCTTTTCTCTGTATATCTTATTCTTTTGTTAGTAACCACAAATCAAACTAGGCTCTGTGCTTGACTCGGAGCAACCAGCTCACTGGCCACCAAGTTTGCATCACAAAGGAAAGTCATCTCTGCTTTTCTAAACTCCCACATTCACAGCCTTTTTATATTAAGGCCTTAACAAACTCCATCTGCAAAGTTTCAAATTCAAAATTATCAAAGTTCGCATACATGTCTTTTAACTTTCACTTACATGTCTTTTAACTTTCTTTTAATCCTTACCGTAACATTGGCAAATATATTCCTGGGTGTGATCTACTAGCATTTATAATAGGATTTCACAGAAATTTTTTCTTGTACAAATATTTTAATATACACCACTTTCCATGAGGAGACACACACACATTAGACTGCACTAAACAACTGTTCGGTTATCTACTCCTGACTTTCCTGCTCTTTATTTTCTGAGAATAAGATTTGCTCTCTCCATATATGAAAGAAAATTATTCATAAACGGTCTCATGCTCCTGCAAACTTCAGTAATTTCTGTACAACAGTAGATCAGTAGATCAGAAAAACCTGACATCCACATTTCAAATTTTAAAGAAACAAACAAAAAACCTCTCCACTTGTTTGCATATTAAAACAAGCAACACCACCATACTCAAAATAAGTGAAAACAAGCTGCAGTGAATAGTCAGGGTGAAGCCCCCAGAGGCTGACTGGCAGCCAAGCAGGACAACACAAAATATTTCAGCAAAGGTTACACACAGTAACATTTAAGTTAAAGGCAGCTCAGTCGGGTAACTAAACGAAATGCCAGCTCAAATCACATTCCTGACCATCACACACAGTAATATTCCATGGAACTCACTCCAGTGTATCTGCAGCTGCAAAAAAGGGTTAATAAACCAAGAAGCTATGGAAAAGCTTTGGATCCCTATTCATTTCAGGTAGACAGATGAACTCTAGCTACAAAAGCATTAAAAGAAAAAAATCTGTTTCTATTACCTTGATTGCTGTGTATTTATATACCTTTGTGAAAGAAAAAGAAGGAAAAAAGAAACACACTATAGGTTTTTTACTTGGTTTAGCTGTTCAGAAACTGTTTTAAATTATGGCACTCTTCCTCCATTCTGGTCAGAATTCACCACACAAAAGAGTTTGGGCTGAAATGAGTAACTTTGCCTTCTCCCACAGCCCAAGACCCCCAGAGATAAAATGAATTACTTATGAGGAATTTACCTGCAGAAAACTAAAACCATTCCTCTCCACGAGTGATACTTTCACAAGGGGCATGAATAATACTGCTTCAGAACTCCTCACTGGAGTCAGGAACTGCCTTTGGCAGTGGAATGCACGCTGGTTTGGGGAAGAGGTGAAAAAATTATGCGCAAACAAGTTGTTGCACCAGGATGGAAAATAAATTCTAAAGCCGCTGGTAGCCCCCTGGCATCCCAAGGAAGAAACTCAACTTTTCTACTTAGTTAGAATGCAGATGGCTAATATCAGTAGAGTCTAAAAGCTGGGGTAGTCTTTAACCAAAAGCAAAGAACTGAAGCTTTTGGAACATCCCAAACACTATGCCACAGCACGTGGGGACACCCAAACCAGACAGATAGCAGTGTATTAAAGACTCCAAGCAGGTCTAAGTTTCTCAGCATCCCTCTATTTAGAACTAGTGACAAGAAAAGTGGCAGAACCTTACTAGAAAAAGTGAACTTCCTTGCATCCAAATGCAAATAGATAAAAATAGATACAAGTCACTGTTTAAAGACTGAATAATACCAAAATAATTTAAACAAGAGATCCCCTTGTGACTCAGCATAATTATTTTTCTTTCAGAAAAGATTCGTTTTCAACCTAACTGAATCCTATCTTCCAAATGACCATATCTTCAAATGTAATTGAAAAATTGCAAATTCCCTTTGGGCTGTACTCCTCTTGAATTCTTTTGGGCACTCCATGACTGCTGCTATGCTTGCACTGCCCTGGGGACCATGACTGCTATTCTGGGCCACAGCAGACACACTCAGCTATGAATCTGGCACAGTTTTAACCACCTGGCCTGGATTCAGTGGCACAGGCTCAAAGCACCCAAAATTCCTGTTTTGTCCTGAGGTGTGTAAAAGAGTAAGAGCATTGCCTTGCTTAAAATAGTGACAGTATTGTTGTGCTAATTACATACATCCACATAAGCACAGGATCAGTACTGTAGCCCCCAACACAACCTTCCTCATTCCTCCTTACCCTATTCTCGCTAATTACTTAAAATGAACAATAAAAAAACCCAAATAACAAAACCCCCCACAAAACTAACCCAGCCGAAGAACCTCTTCCAAACCAAACCATCACACTCAAGCACCTCAAACCAATTACTTTTAAAATTAATTTTAAAAATAATAAGCATTACATATATTCACACTGTCAGAATAAGAGGTGCCTGTATCAAAATCTTCTTTGACAAAAAACCCTGCAAGAGAATAGGAATTTCAGAAAGGACTTGCTGACAGAGCTGAAATTTCCTAAATGCATTCTTGTTGCTGTTCTAAACACTTACTTTCCTTTCCAGTGGTCCTTTATAACAAAGATTTAGAAGCAAAAGGCATCACAGCCTTCATGGACCTTCCTGTGACTGTAAGAACAGGAGTAATGAACACACGTTCATATTTCAGTTTAAGAGTTTTATTGCTAAGTTTTTTCACTAAAAAAGGATGGAGAGGGAAGCAAAATGTGTTTGTTTTTTGACTCCCAGGAATGTGTTTCATCCAGACCCCTGATTAATGAATTCTTGGAAAGGTGCTTGGTCTTCCTCTCTGAAGTAAATGGAGCATACTGCTTTGTGTAGGTAGGCTGAACTCTGCATTCTAACAGAGATGCTCTGTTGGGCACCACTCTGGAGAAGTCAGGGTCACATTTTTCAAATGCACACGGAGTCTGAAAATGGTGCTGACACATTTCTTCAAGCAGTTTTAAAAGTGCCTGAGGAGATACATGGGGCTAAAAAAAAAAAAAAAAAAGTATCTCAAATACCTAAAAAAAATGGGAAATTGGATGTCTAATTTGATTCAAATCCATTGAGCAGCCCATTGACATCTCCAGGTGTATAAGTATCTCCCATCAGAATACCTTTATAAAATCTACCCATAAGAGTTAACATACTCTTCAGCTACAGCAGAAGTTCTAACATGAAGGAAAAAAATGAAAAAACATTAAAAACTCATGTTTCCTTCTTAAAAAGCACCTTAGACAATCCAGTCCCATTCCAGACCTTTCAGTCTTTTTCCAGCCCAGTGTATAAGCTATGATTTCCCCAAAGGCTATACAGCACATAAATAGTAACATCTACAGTCTTAGTAGGTTACGTGCAAACTCTGTGTGTTAGGGGAGTAACTTTGTCATGCAGGATAAACTGCCTTTTTTCTTTGCACTGCTGTGGTAAATCCATGCTAAAAGGTAAAAAAGTAACAAATAGTGACATGCAGCAGAGCCTATCACAAATTACATAAATCTAATTCTACAGGTGAATGAAAATTATATAAGAATCAACTGCCTTTGCAGCAGCCAACTGAATGAAAAATATTCAGTGAAATTTATGTCAGAAATCTCCCTTTTGTTCAAGGGTATGATGTGTTGTGCTTTAAAAGACAAACAAGGTAGGACCGTGAAACAGAGGATGCCACAAATCATAAAGCCGTTGAAAAGAAACTGTTATTTTTTAGGGCACTTTTCAGAAATCTGTAAGTTTGTCAGCAGAACTGGTTTCATTTGCTAATGACCTGACTCTTCAACTTTCTGAAATTAACAGAAGGGAACTACAGCAGCAAGCACCATGAGCAACATAAAAAGTTCATGGCAAATTTAACAATTTCCATGAAGATCAGTGAGGAATCTACTCTTCCCTTTTTCTCTTTGCTTTTTTCAACAAATTTCCTTTCAGTTCCAAATAAGGACAGACTGATTAAGAATCCCATTATATCTGAAAAGACTGGATTCAAATACAAGTTCTGGAGCTGAAAGTAGGTAAATTTTCATGTACATTTACTGCAAAGAAAATTTTCATTAGCAAGAAATTTTCAGAGTTATGTGAACAGTAACACTTTTAACAGAACCCTCAGAAGAAAGACGTGGGAGCACTCAGTACATGTTGCAAATAACTCTGTGTTTGAAGTGATATCACCAGGGAAATCCTGCAGTCACACATCACTTCAACTTCCAGAGAGACACTAGAGAAAAGGATTTATTAACAGAACTCGTACATTTCCAGCTCTGGATCTGAAGCTAACCAAATGTAGCAACACAAGCACTACTTCAGCTCCCTTCCCTAAAAACTGAAAGGTTAAGGAGAGACAGTGAACTTGATCAGCAGTAACAAGGACTATCTAGATTTAGAAAGAGGAAAACACAAACAAACAAACAAAAAATGTAAATAAAGATACCTGATACCGTAGCCTACATTCCAGCCTTTTCCTTTAAACATCTTGAAGAAACTATACCTCAAAAAGTAGCATCTTTTCTAAGACTGCATGTCTCTAAATACAGGTATACAAATTCCTCCTGCATGAATAGGAACTGCTCTATTAACATGCAGCAGACCTTCAATGCTATTCATTGTTTTATCATAGACTGTTTTCATTTTTCATAGGACTTTGTTAATATTGACTCTAGAAGCAGCACACAGGAAAAAGAGCACTAAGCAGCACACTCTGCTCTTGGGTACAAACTCCAGTCTTTACACCTAGCTTAGAAAATAATCCACCTATATGTGACCTCCTTACTGCTCTGAAAACCAGGAGGAGGAGTAAGAGATTAAAGGAAACAACTTAAGCTGCCTTCCAGAAATGAATGTAGAAACCTTCATGTAAGGACATGCACCTTTTAGAATCCTAGCCCTGTCTCCTGCAAATGCCACTGTGGCTGAGACACTAACCTACATTCCAGGCTGCAAGCAGCACCCTGCCCGCAAACTCCGAGCCAGCTCAAGCTCCAGCAGTTACACCACGTGGAAATTCTGACTCATCCAGCCAGCTAGGCCTACGAGGTTTAAAGCACTATCAGGCCAAGGATCTTGACAGAAACAGTCCCTTTCCCCCCTAAAAGTATCTCCCAATCAAACCAAACAAAACCTAATTCAAGGGAAATCAAACACACCAGGTGAACATTCTTGGAATTTTATTTCAAACATTTAAAGGGTACTTTGTCTAATATCAGCTTTTAGAACAGTTTAAATTTCATGGAGGACAAGAAAATGAAAGCATTTTAGAAATATGAGCCAAACCAAACGTCCCCATTAACCACTGTGTTCTTCAGGAAGGTGAGGTGTTATTAGAAGTGAATGGCCTCACAGTTACAGGAGAGGCTAATTTAAGATAAAGTGATGATCTGCTTAAAATAACTGCTAATAATAATGCAATATTATTACATTAGTTTAATGGTAATGACGTTTCCTTCTTTGGAAAAGCCAACTTACATATTTCATTGAAAAATTAAATTATTTTAATAAAGTATTGAAGGCTTTTTCTCATATGTTGCAGGGCTAATCCTGAACAAGACATGAATACATCACATAAATGAGCAACCACAATAAAATGAAATAAAGTACTTGAATCACTATTTTGGTATAGGCAAGCACACTAGACAATTTGATATTCTCTGAACATGTTTTTAAGATATTAAGAAAAATACTTGCAAAATTCATCACATATAGACACCTGTAGTCAATGGTTACATCCAATTTGTCTTAAAATAAAAGTGAAAAAAAATCAGGTAACTCTAAAAGCAGCTTCATCTAGGAGTTTCAGAAACATCAAATAAACAGCGTGGTCCATGCTGAGCATACAGAACAGGCTGCACACCTAGCAGGGAAACCAAACTGCAAATCTGGAAAAAAAAATGAACTGGCAGGAAAAGGGGGGAAACAAACCAAACCCAGGGCAAATAATGCTTTGCTTTTTCAAACTGCATAACACCCCTTCACTTCTTGTTACCGTCTCTTCAACTCCTTCAAAAGATAGCTCATGGATTATGAGGAACAATAGTTCAGATGTTAAGAATGCCAGTGTCCTATTCCTGTGGAGTTTATGCCACTGGAGTCAACAGGCTTTTTGTCTTCATACTGAATACCCTGCTCATTATGAGTTTCGCCTGCCTGAGAACAGACATGAACACTTCAGGCCCTGTGGTCCCTCCGAGAGGAGCCTTTTCCAGGGGCCACTGAAATGATGCCTAAGGAACTTCAGAAAGCAGTAGAGAAAAGGAATACATCCCTGCCCTACTATCAAATACTCTGTACAGGGCTAATTCTAAGTCCAGACAGAGTTATTCACCACGAGAGGACTGCAGGCTGATAATGCCAAGGTCGTCTTAATGGGCAATGAAACTTTGGACATGACTATTTTGGGTCAGAGAGAAAAGTCTCTCGGGAAGCCTCTCAATGAAATTGGGTCTATGTGCCTATACTTTAATTTATACTGCAAAGACAGTCTTCTGTCATACCCAAGCCTGAAAGCCATTTGGACCCAGCTAATTATTCAGAACCTTCCTTGTCTCACAGGGATGACGTTATTTCAAAACAGGGTAGCAATAATTGGGCAGTAACCATCCAGAGCTTCCACGTTCAGAGATAATTTCTTTAGCAAGAGTCTAGCAATTACTTCTTTTTGAAAAGCTGCCAAGTTATTCAGCAGGAACAGAGGCAATGAGAATCTACAGCTATAACAATCAAAGACCTCAGTGTTCGATTTCGCTGAGGCAGCTGTGTGCCAAAATCCAAGCCTTCCAAGGATCTCAAAAACATACTAACCGCTGCCTTCTACAGGCAAAAAATCACATTTGTCCCTCATGACACAGACCTTCTGTTCAGAAGCAAACAAACCTGTCTGAAGGGTTCTCAACAGAGAAATTATTTTTCCAACACAAACTCATGGATCTGCATTTTAAGACAAAACATACCTACACACAACTATTCACAGTGTAGATGCTGTTGCAATGAAAGGAAATAGCTTGTAACTCTGGATGCACTTCTAATACACCCAGTAAAACTTCTGTAAAGTAGGGAAAAAAACCCTGAAGCGCTGTGATACAATGCTGCTCCAACTGCTGCTGCCAGATTTTGATGGAAATAGTAGAGACAAATTTCTAAGACACTTACACCTGCACAATTTGTTTTTGCTAAAAGACCCAGACTTCTACTCCACGGAGAGATCTAGTAATTTTCTTTCTTTCACTAAAAATACAGTAACAAATGCCCACGGTCTTGCCTTAGAACCAAAAAGCTGAGCAATGTAGACAACCATAGGCAACAGTGAGATACATGAAGTAAAATGATTTCAGATTCCACCAGAAAGGGTTGTCAAGGCAGATATCAAGTCAGACTAACATATAACATAGACACACTCAAAACCTTCATTTTATCTCACAAGAATACATATGCTAGAAATGTTCTGCTTACTTACTATTCCTGATGTGTGTGACAACATGTCTGCTTAGCAACTTGCAGACGAAATACATTCCTCTACTTCCTCTCCAGTGAGAGACCTCTGAATTTCGTTGACGTTAGTGAGACTGTGTATACAGCAAGGGATTTAAGGATGATAAGCCTGCAAGAATAAAGATCAACAGCTGCATGGTACTCTAAAAGTATTCAACTATTCTTGCTTTAAAAATACCATGATTGCAATGAGAAGAACTCAGGAGGGTGGTGGAGGGTGAGGTGGGAAGGGAGGACAGAAGGGAGGGGGAACAAAATGCACTGAATTCTCATCACTGAAGAATGGTGAAAAAAACCACCAAAAAAAGAATAAATAGAAACATAACCAATGTCCCTGTGTCAGTGAATCCTTGGTTATAACCCAAGATCTCACCTAAAAGTAATAAATTCAAGGTGAAAGGACATCTCAGACACCACAAATTGCCAGAACACTACAAAGCAGCTGATGCTCTGCTGAATGCAGTAACTGCTTTGCACACTGAAACCTTGGGCCCACAATTGTTGCTGTTGATAGTGCTCATTCACATTTATGCTGCTGAGATTTTGACAGGACCACATGCACTAAATTCTGACCATGCTACAAGACTGCATTTTTTTCGTTTGTTCTCCTGGCTTTCTGGTCATCACTACGCAAGCTGCATTGTTTAAAAACGATGCATGTTAGAAGGCAGGGATTCTTGCCCTCTCTTTGAGATCACACAATCTGTGACGAACAGGACAAAACAAAGAACAGATCAAAACAAAATCCTCATTTTTGGCATGAAGAAAGACAAGCATGGAGAATTTCAGCCACATGGGAATTTAGCTCTGTAAAATACTGCATAATGATTACATCAAGAGGCTTTGATTACTGTAAAATACAATGATACGTGCACTTCTAACAGCATTGGAAATCCTAAATGATTACACAAGCCTTTCATGTTTATTCATCAAATATTTAAAATACAGCATAGTACAAAACGTTGAACTAGTTTGCTTTGAGAGCAATTTACTGTGCTCTTCCAGCAAAAATTTGCTCAAGAAGATAAAGTCTCACGTTACGTCCAGTGCATATGTTTCTAATGTTATTTTTTAATAGAATTATTTCCTCAGCTTTAGTTTTTAGGTACAAATTTTCAAATGTAAACATTTACTGGTACAAGCATGGCTGTAACTGTAAAAGACACTTTTATGAGGCACACGGCAGAGGAAGAAAAATCTGTTCTAACAGATTGAATTTGCTGCTTTCAATTTCACAGAGCACACACTCCAAAACCTCCAAAGAAAAATCTGTTTCCAACCTCTGAGTACCTGCTCTCATAGCACAGAAGCAAGGGCAGACTTACCACTGCTCCATACACCTTTCTTTTCATCTTTTCAATCCTGATGGGATACTTTGCTCTGTTTGACATCAATCTCTACAAAGGGTGCAATGTCTACAAACCCTTCAGAAGGGGTAAGCAAGGAAGGAGATAGGAGGTGGGGTAGCCCCACATGTTAGGAAGGGCTCTGATTGTCTAGAGCTGGGACTCAAGGAGAAAAAGAGAGTTTGTGGCCCTTGGAAGAAAGGGAAAGCAATGCAGGAGGACTACAAGGATTCCATTCGCTTATACAGGGAGAAAATTAGAAAGACCAAAGGCTAGTTGACATTTCATTTGGCGTCTGCCATCAAAGACAGTAACAAATGTTTCTATAAATACGTTAGCTACAAAAGGAGGGCTAAGGAGAACCTCATCTTTAATGGATGCAGAGACACACAGAGACAAAAGACGAGGGAAAGGCTGAGGTACTTCAAATGCCTTCTTTGCTCCAGACTTTAAGAGCAAGGCCAGCTGTTGTCTGGCTACCCGTGCATCTGAGCTGGAAGAACTGATCAAGAAATGAAAAACTGACAACAAATAAAAAATGACCAATGAGAACAAACAAATCTCATCCTTGAAGTGACTCTAACATTTCCATGTTGCTGCATTTAGCTCAAGGAAATCCTTCACCCCTGTGGTGCCTGGGCTCCCTAGGAGGGCTTCAGTATCCAGCACCAGCCATCCCTCCTGAGGGATGAGCAGCTCCTCCAGTGCCTTGTCCAGTAAAATTTACAGGAAAATGCAATCATTTACTAATTCGTTCTTTTCTTCCTAAGCAATTTTCAAGGCAACCCTTTAAACTCTCAGAGAATACCATTAGTCTCATTGCTAGGTACTTGTACAAACCTTTGCCCAAATGTCAGCTCTTAGAACAAACCTTTGCCTGATGTGAGGCAGCAAATAACATTTGATTGGCAGAGCAGGTGGAAAAGGAAAAGAAAATAGAAAATTAACAAACAGTAGGTTACAATTTTCCCTGAAGATACAGGAAGAGGGAGGAGTTTTCCTCAATAAGAAAAGAAAAAAAAGTAATAAAAGGGTAGGAGAAAAAGTAGTAGATAGTTTCAAAGGGAGAAAGATTTTTGCAAAACCAAATCCTCCCACTAAATTTTCAAAGGTGAGGTGCAAAGAGCAGTAAGGCTACAAATGGACTTTAAGCCTATAACTGTAACTTGACCAGTCTTGACACTTCTCCTCAATTCTCTTACAGATAGACTAAGATATATGAAACCTATTTGTAGCTCAGCCACTTCAAAGAAAGAATTTATATCAATATAAACCCAAAGAAAAGTCAGTAGTTTGACTTTCCCTTTTTGCATCCAAGACTTTTAAAAAATACGGAAACAACTGACAATACTTTAGAGGGATTCAACATGCAGGTGCCTCGAAGAATCAAAAGACATTCCTCTCCTCCTCCTAATAATGATGTTTAGTAAGAACATCCAGCCTGATGCAAAAGGAAAACTAAATCTATCATCAAATATATATTTATGAAAAAAATAGATGATTTTGCAGAGAAAGATGAACATCTAAAGCTTTAATGCAAGTACTTCTGTGGGTAGGACTGTAGCAGACTACAGTACTGCTCTATTACGGAGAATGAGATAATAGGAGTTTCTAGTTTAAGGCAATATTTCTCTGCAAATCCTGCAGAGACAGCAGGGAACACAACTGATAAAGGGAAGACTTAGGTGTTTTTGTCTTTAAACAAAGTATACCACTTTGCTTCAGCTTTTGAAGATAAACTGTTTCGGTATTTTTAGCATTCGCAGGAATGAGGGACTGTGTGCACTGTGGTGCAGGCAGAGAACGGGAAGGCGAGGTAGAGATTTCACATTGATCTCTGCCAATGCATTTTACACGCTGCCCTGCAGCACTCCTGGTGCTCCAGTGTCCCCTCAGCAGAGATGGCAAAGGCACAAGGACCAAACTGCATGGTGGTGGTGGTGTAACAGGGATCAGTGCCCACAAGGGAACACAGAACGCTGTCACTTCAGATTTGGCTTAACTCAAAACGCCTCTGTCGTGATGGACAGGCCTCATTTTCCAGCTCACCCCAGCAGGATTCAATTTTAACAGGGGCACTTGCAAAATCAAGAAACACACAAAGCAAAGCCTTTTGCAAAATATCATTCCCAGTGAACAGGTTTAATAGAAAATTTAAACCCCAAGAGT
The DNA here is from genome assembly GCF_028551555.1 of Melozone crissalis. Classification (NCBI taxonomy): domain Eukaryota; kingdom Metazoa; phylum Chordata; class Aves; order Passeriformes; family Passerellidae; genus Melozone; species Melozone crissalis. The sequence continues at coordinate 1,552,872 of NW_026535937.1, forward strand.
TAGAAGACAAGTTATTTAAAGCCTGAGTAATCTTAAATTGCCACTTTACAAGATATATTCCCATATCAAAAACAGAACTTCTAGCCCCACTACTTCTAAGATTATCAAATGAGTAGAATTTTATTCTGAGTGATTAAGATGAAATTTGGGGAGTAAAAAAAGGGAGACCGGACTGTCAAATGCAATATTTTAACAGCATTTTATACATCCAGTTTCTCCTTGCCCTCAGGAGATAACACTGGAGTGGCTGTGTGTAACTTTCAGTACCGCACATGAATTCCAATAGTAATATCCATCCAAAGGAGATTATCTTTGAAGGGATGACGCAAAGATCAGATATAGAAAGTTCCCAGCAGGTTCAGAAAGTTGCTCCTGCCTCTGTTCCCAGCACTTGTCCATGTGTGGATGAAAAAGAAGTGGCCAACTCACTGGGTATGAGGTTAATTCTTGCTGCAGGATAGACATATTCCAAACAAAGAACAACACCCACTGCCTCCCAGATGAGGAGCAGAGGAGGAGGAGGAGTCCACACTGAGTAGACTTCTCTCAGTGGAACACAAAACCATCAGCTTTGTATTCTCTGTGGCTCTGCCATGCAGCAGTGGTACCTGACTCGTGCTATGCAGTATTGTCCCAGAGAATGAGCCCAGCTTCAGCTCTAAATCTTGCCAGACCAAACTGAGCTAACCTACATGCCTATAAGAAAGGTAAGAACAGCATGCCTGTGTAAAAGTGGGACAGAGGTAATTTTTCAACGATTTATAAGCCTATAATTCTGATCTTATTTGACAATGACATAGAACAGGTACAGCCCCAGCATTACAACAAAACCCAACTTTATAAAATCCTAAAGACAGTGTAGCTCAAGCCAGCAAAACATAAATTTGCCCACAGCAATATGAGAAGAAAAATCTTTGTGATGTAGAAACAGATGTCACTATGCATTTCTCACAATATGGCATTACCCACCGATCTGTATGCGTGGCTTCGCTGGAAATATTTAAAGGATATTTCATAAGCGTTTCAGCTACGTTGTTCTGAGTATATCTAAGTGAACTGGGAATACCATAGTCTTTCTTAAAAGTTTCTATTTACGTGAAAACTTACAGTAACGAATCACTTAGAAAGACTAGTCAAAACAAACAAAAACCCCCCTTTCATCAACCTAAAAAGCCGCAATAACAGAAAATCTGACACAGCCAAGATATAATTATGATCAACATCAGACAGAGAAGCATAAAAAGTGAGAAGTGCAGTCTGAACATTCCGGGTGTCAAGCAGAGTGAATGTGATCCCAGCTGCACAGTATTTCAATATAATTAAACCATACTTCTTACATAATGGAAGTGAAGTGACAGTCAAGAGTGAAGCAACTAAAAGCTTCCTGGTACAGAAATACTAGCATTGAAAGGTAATTTTCAAGATTTTTTTTTTTTTTTAAAGAGCAGGCCAAAAATAAATTCTGGTTGTTTCTCAATGAGGAGCATCTTCTTTCACTTTAATGTTATCACTTGTGTGCACAACTCAAGAAGTATTTAGTTAGTTTTCTATTATAGTAAAATTCCAGCAGATTTGAAAATGAGAGCAAATTCTCTTGTATAGTCAGAGCCAGGTTTAACAAAACCCAAGTGTCATGGTTTGACCCGGAAACAGGATTTCTGGGATGTTGTGTGGATGGGGCCAATGAGTGCTCAGATTTGAATATTGCCATCTGGCCTAACCACTGGGCACTGGGATCCACCTCTGAGAACACAGGGTAAAAGCAGGGCTCTCCCCCGGCAGCTTCTCTTTGGATTTCCGGCGGCGAAGGAGTTGGGTCTCTTCCCCCGGCCCAGTTGCTGGCTGGGCGGGGGGAGGGGAAAAGCCATGCGGCCTGGCCCGGGAGAGGTAGGCCTGGCCCCCCCCAAGGGTGGAAGGAAGAAGTAAAGAAATGCCAGGAAGCAATGGGCAGCCTGTTCCCCCCCCTTGGAGACAGACAGAGAGAGAGAGAGGGCAGCCTGTGTTTGTGTGCCGTTACCTTGAAAGCAGTAAACATGTGCTGGCAGCAGGCAGCCCGGCTGAGGAGATGGGGGGGGTGCAGCCAGGAGTCCAGCCGCTTGGAGGAGTTTTTCACCCTTTTTTTTTGGACAATGAAAACTTCACAGAACATTACCCCTTCCTAGACGAGAGATAAGAGTGGAGGAGGACGAAGGAAATGAGCGAGTGATGAAGGTCTGGACCAGAGAGAGAGAGAAAGTGAGAGATGTTGGAAAGATGGAGAAGAGGGAGTGGCATTTTATGCTGGACTCTTTTGTGTAGCCATGGACAGAGCTATGTTTCCGTGTAATACAGAGACTGAGTCCAGGGGGAGAAATGTCCCAGAGCCAAAGAAGATTCAGTGTGGGCACCCCTCGGCCCCAGGGGGTATATAAAATATGGGGGGGACAGATGTCCCAGAGGTGAGAGATTGAGCTTTTCTGGAACTGGACACAGCCTCCTTAAAAGGACAACCCTGGAAGCAGCCCTGATTCTGGTCCGGTGGTGAGAGCACCGGAACAAGGACGGAAAAGGCCACCATGACACATGGAAGGACTCCCTCTCCTCTTGAGGAACTGAAGTCGAGTATTCTAAAGGGTAGTGCTGGACCCAGAATTGATTTTGGATTGTATTGTATTGGGAATTTGGGGGGGGGAGGAGGAGGAGGAGAGTGTTTTTGTGAGGTTTTCATTTTCCTTGTGGTTTTTTTTTTTCCCTTTCTTTTGTGTGTAGTTTGGTAATTGTTTTTGTAGTTTAGTTAATAAATTTTTCTTCTTTTTCAAGTGAGAGCCTGCTTTGTTTATTCCTGGTCAAAATCTCACAGCAGACACCAGAGAAGGTGTATTTTCATGGGGGCATTTGGCCTTGTGCCAATGTCAAACCTTTGACACCAAGAAAATGCTTTACCCGTGATGTACTCACTGCCCTTTTCCCGCCTTCTCTACAGTCTTCTATTTGTGATAGTAAAATCCTGCTGAGTTTAATTCATGCACAGAATTCACTTCCTATAGTTGCATCAAAATAAATAAGAAAAGTTAAAGTATTTATTTGTGACAAGAGATATTAACTACTTTGAGCTCATTAACTGAGGCAAGCAGTAGCACAGCCCTGATGCTGTGGGAATTATTGCTGTAACACGATTTCTGCAGAACAGCTCACAGTCCAATCCAAGGTTTATTTCTGCTACAAATGCCCAATGATTTGAGCTCACATCTGCTCTGGAGCACAGCCTGGAAGAGCAGGGCATGCCTAGCAGGCCTGGATTCCCCCCCACCCAAAACTGGATTACCTGTCCGTTTGGAGGAATGGTGGGACTACATTTGGCAGCTGTAATACGTGGCAGCACTTTTTGAAGAACAGGAAAGCCAGCTCTGCTGCAGACTGGAGAATCAGAGCTGTGACACCACAGCCCTGGGAGCAGTTTCACTGCCAAAGGGACATATCCAGTTTGTTTGGTTTGATCTCCAAGCATGGAGATCCGTGCTGTTGCAGCTATGCTGGTAATGATATCAAATTATAGCTCGTTTTAACCTGACTCTTATGAGCCTACATAAACATCCAGACTTGAAAAAAAATCACCCAAACTAATAGAAAGCATGATGGTTTCTAATTAATTACAGGTAAGAAAGTCAAGTGATAGCATGACTGAGATTCTGGGATGTAAACAGAAGTGGAAATATTGCCACAGACGAAGTTGCAACTAGGGTAGGCTGGGGTCATTCACATATGCTGCAGCTCATCTTGATTTAAATCTTGCATCTTATTTAATTTTTTATTGCCTACATCCAGCTTAAAATGGTTGAGTAGTAAAAAATGCTAAATGTATGTAAATCAGAGATGAGATCAATACTTGCCCCCACAAAAAGGTCCTACAGCACAGATCTAGAATGTTTCACATAGGAACAATACAAATGCTACGACAAAAGAGAAAGGTATTATCTCGTGATTTACAAGCTACATCAGTGGGATTCCCTGGGAGAGACTCTAGTCCTGAACTACAATTGTAAGGAACAGTTACAGAAAGTCCTTATATGTTTGCAAAAAGCTTATCAAGTTCTATTAGTTCTCTAGGGTAGATCTTCTCTTTCATAAGTGGCAGTAGAGGAGCCTGGAGCTAGAAAAGCAGTAACACAGGTAAAAAGTACTACCAACCCAGTTCACTTTTATCACTTACTGATAGGATATTATTTTCCAGCATCTGTCAGTCAAAATGAAACTGGAAGGGAAGGACAAAGTCCAACTCCATTAACTCAATGCCTGTTACCTGTCCACAGGTGACAACTCTATTGAAGAAACAGCAGATCCCATTTTAAGTCCCTGTAGTCTAATCCAACACCAAATTTAAAATATATACATTATAAAATGCATATACATGTCCCTTCCCTTCTTAAACAGAGAAGAAATTCAGATTTGATGCTTAAGACACTCCACATATTCCCATGAAAGAGCACAGTGAGGGGACAGAAGCAACCTGCTGGCTCACAAAGGTTGAAAATTTAAACAAATAGACCAATAATTTTCTACCTGAAAAAATTACAAGTTCTCAAAACATAGAACTTTACTTTTGTAAGCAGCTCAAAGACAGTCCCAAGCTTCAAATCATGTCCTCGATTACCTTCTTCTAGATAATGAACATATATACAGCCAGGACAGAAGCTTGCACTTGCTTTCATCATGCTGGGTGCCAACTACAGAGCAATTCAGTCAATTCAACACAGGTGTCAACGTGGCCATTCTTGATGGCTGAGAGCAAACTAATCAGCTGGACTCCAGCCTGCTGCAGAAGAAAAATACACATCTCCCACAGGTCCTGTTATGACATCTAGCTCTGTCCTAGGCTAAGACAAAGGCTTAGCCCTTGTCTAAGGCTGTCTTGGATTATCTGGAACACATCAAATAGTACTCAAGCTCTTTATTTGGCAGTTTAACCACTCAGATTGTTCCTCTGACCTCCATGTATCAGCCCAAGTGAGTAACTCCCAAGAATAAAAAGCTGACTCTGTACTCAAGAGTGTACAACACTGGAACCCCAAATGATTCACCTTTAGCTGTAGAGTTTGGACTGCTACAAATCAAGAACAAAAGCAGCAACAGAAAGCTGCAGGTATCACCACCCAAGAGATTAAATAGGAGTAGCTCTCTCCCAAGTTACAGGCTCTACTGTCATTCTGGTTTATGCAGAGAAGTAAAATATTATCAGAAATATATTTCTGAAAAGTTATTCACAGCAGTGCTATCAGAGTCTATTCCATGTGTTCTCTGCTCTCAAAAAGCACAAGAGAGCAGTCTTTTCTTTGCCAGGAATACCTGTGCTGACTCATGTAACCAGTTAAAAAGCCAATAGCAAAAAGCCCACCTTAAGTGCATGGTTCTCTTTCTCTAGTCTCTAACATATCAACAACAGATGAAGTAGATTTTAGGCACAAGAGAACAACAAAACCAATTTGACATCAAACCATCTCCCCAATTTGCTAATGAGAGCCGAAGAACAACACAGCAAGAAACTCATTCCTCAGTCAGATCTGTGCAAGGACTGAAGCAAAGCGCTTACCGTGTCTTGGGATTTATCTTTGACATCGTAGACCGTGAGTTTTATTTTAGTTTCCTCATAGATGGGGTATTCCGGTGGGAAGGTCACACCAGTCAGAAACAGAGGATCTTTTGTACCCTGTGCAACATGGGCAAACACTCAGTAAGGACAGCTGAGCAATGTGAAGGGTGTCACTGTGGAGGTACAGAAACCCAGAGGGTGCCAGCTGTCTACAGCAGAGAGATGGAAACAGCTCAGTTTTATTACCCAATCAAAGAGAAAAAACAAACAGCCTTAAAACTTTATCAGGAAAGCTAAAAGCAAACAAGCAAAACCCAAACAAAACTACAAGAACTTCCTGGAAAGTTTTTTTAACTGGGAAGGATATGAAGTGCTTCAGAGGCAGAGCCTGCTATCACATTTTTAAACAGCTCAGCCAGTACCAGGTTCTGGAATACAACCTATAATAACCAAAAAACCTTTCTTACTCCCTCAACACTTTTTGAAAGTACCAAAATTTCATCTTAATTTAGATGAACTAAGGATTTAACATGCACACACATACAAAAAAGAGCACTCTTCATTAAGCCACAATACTGAGTGTATAGAAATGCTACAGAGACTCTCAGTATTACATTAAGGATACTGATTTTGTGGAGAGGGGATTGAAATATTCCTCTTTAGGCTGTACTGCTATAAAATAAAATTCCTGTGCTTTGAAACATTATGATTACACTTAAAAGCTGTACACAGAACTAACTATATCATAGCTAAAGATGTACAATTAAATGAATAATGCAAAACATTATTTATAATTTCTTCATGTTTAATTACACCTAATTGCCAAAGATTACCAGGTGGGTATCATTAAATTTTCCATTAAGTAATTAAAAAAAAAAAAAAAGGCTTGTGCACGACAAAGGTAATTTATCTTACGGGTTAACTTTCTGTGACCCTGCCTTGCCCTCCACCAAAGCTTGACTACAAAGCCAAGAACCTTGATAAAACAAATTCAGGAATTTATTGAGGTCTAGGACATTGTATTAGGAAATGCATCAACTTCTATTTCAAAGAATACATGGTTATCTATCCATCTTTTGCACAACATCATTCCAGACAGTCTGCAATGAGACATCCTGATCAGATACAAGATATTTGAATTAGACAGTTTCAGGATGGTTGAGGGCTGAAACCATAATAATTTAATTAGTAGTTGGTTGAAAGTAATCACACAAAGACCTCATGAAATATTCTCATTGTATTTAAGAGTTAAAACAAGCCTCTGGTGAAATCATGTGTGTGTTTACAATGAGACTTTCCTGCTCTTAATGAATCTCCCCTGTAAGTTAAGCAAGTTACATCTACATTGCTCACCCTTCATTTTCTCTGAACCATTTTCGCTGTTTCTGACACCAATGCTTACAGGGCAAAGTCAGGATTAGCAAAGCAGCCTCAGACGACTTTTGTTGTCACGTATGGTACCAATTACTAATTCTTACATGTAAAGTCACAGACATTACATACACACATTTCTTTCCCAAATTATAGATCTAGAGTAATATTTTTCAAATTGCAAAAGCATCAGCTCTTTAATGGAGAAAATAGAACAAAAACCAAATAGGATAACAGACCATGTAATACACCTATGCTTTTCTGCATTTAAAAATACTTTCCAAACTCACTATACTCTTAATTAAGTTTTATTTTGCATTGCCTTGTCCCTTCATGAGAGCAACTATTCCCTGTTTCATTCTAAACCTGTGTCTGGAGAATTGGAATATTCTCCATGCCTCCACTTGGAACAACAGAGCTTTCATGAGAAGCCAAGTGAATTTCTCTTGATCCTGCTTAAATGCCAAGAACTACAGCACACTTCAGTATGCTTTACTAACTGCCAGGGTGTGCTTGTCTTACCTGGCACTATGCACCAACTTGTTTTATTCCTAACTCACTTTCTAAGGAAGAAATGAGCAATGGAACAATCAGCATGTTAATTGAGTAAGGAAGACTCTCACCTCCACGATTTCAGTGCTCGAATACCGCGCGGCAATGTGCTCTGCTGGATGCACCACTGAGACCTGGACAAACGTGCTCAGCTTCCGATCACGAGTAGCAGCCACTAGATCCTTGCACGCTGGAGACAGTGCAAAATAAAAATGAAATACTCCAAAGCAAACTCCAGGAAAGTGCTGTCAGAGGCACAGGACAAAGCAGACCACGCTCCAGCTCCAGATTAAATCTCCAGAGACGAGTCCATTTAACAGAGGAAGTCCCTTGGAAGTAACCTACCGAAATAGGAAGTCACATGCCACAGAACTGAGCTGAGGTCTCCTTTCCACTGAAAACATTTGCAGCTTCTGCAAAGCTCCCTGCCAGAGGCTCATCAGCCCCAGCCCACCAGTGTGCACGCGCATACGCTGCAATAGTAAGGAATTTTACCGAAGTACTCATTTCATTTGCCCACAAAATCTCTTTTAGCAGCCTGATTGGATCTTCTCTTGTCTGACAATTTCCCCAGTTACACAACCTTTTCAAACACATTCTAAAACAGCTAATTGCTACCAGTGGTTAAGCTGGTTTCTATCGTTTGTTACTACTTGTGAACTTAGAGCTAGTTGTCAGGTATAAATCTACATACCTAAAAGCAGGCAGCAACAATCAATTCTTTTGTCAGGGTATACAAATGAGAAATGCATTCTGCCTATGTGGCATCATTCTTAAAACCCATTCTACCTCAGAGAGAAATTCTGTTCTAATAATTCACTTTTATCCTGGACTCAGAGTCCCTTACCATGAGATCATTCTTTACACTTCCACACCTTATGCCTTCAAAATGAAAGGGTCAAAGCACTGAAGAAAAAGAAGGAAGGAAGAAATAAATAAACGCATCAGCTACTCCACAGAAGGGACACAGATTAATGAGCCATGCATTGAAATATATATGTATTTTATATATATATATATATATATATATATATATATATATATATATATATATATATATATACAGGAATATACAGCAGTGAACACTGCTGTGGGATCTACCCAGTGCTTTCTGCAGGGCAATAAACTATCCTGGGCTCCCAGAAGCCTGAGGCAAGCAAAGACAAGACCATGGTCCAGAGAAGGTAACTGTCAAGAAAGAGCTGAGAGTATTTTTATGAGCCTGCATTGCCTACCAGGGGCTTCCTCAAGTGCAGCTGACCTTTACCTTTCCAAAAGGTGAGTCAGATTATCCTCACAGCAAGCAAGCTTGGTCTGATGAGAAACCAATGCTACAAAAGCTCTGATACATACAAAAGGCCAAGTCAGCTTGTTTTACACCTTTTTTTTTTCCTTTGGGCTCGAACCTGCTGCTGGAGTAAATAAAAGGAAAACTAGCTGAAGCTTTTTCACTACTCTTTTATTACAGTTAAGAGAGGCAGGGAGACAATTAAATCTAACCTTCAGAGATTAAAGTTTTTGCTTTAGCCCAAATTGCCAATGAAATCTCCTGGTATATAGTTTCAAATTGACCCCTATTTTAATTTGGCGGAAAAAGTGGGATAAGCATAAAAGTTTGTGCATGATGAAGCCTTCACAAAAGAGCTGATGTAACAGCACCAGGCTCAAACAGCGAGTTGCCAGCAAGTCTTTGCTGCTAAGACTCACTGCCTTATTAAAATGACTGAATACTAGCACTACTTGACATCATCTTAAAAATTATAGTCGATGTCGTGCAAAGCAGTTGTCAAAGCACAAAAGGCTCAGCAGACACCTTCTGACGCTATTTGACTTTGTCCTCTCTAAAGCTGATCACGAGTAGTAGCAGATCACTGAGATTTCCAAATACAGCCAGTTCCCCCCACAGAACCTGACCTCATGCCACCATACAACCCTTAAATACTGCACTCCATAATCATCTTTTTAGAATGTAGCACAGTTTCAGAGGAATGGCAAGAGAGCTCATGTTCACCAGAGGCTGGAACAGCGAGACAGTCCAATTTTTCACACCTACCACACAGGAAGGCTAGCTGGCTCACAACTCACTAGAATGCAACAAAAGTGAGAAAAACAAAGACACACAGAGACACCTAGGAAAAACAAAATCAGACCCCCAAAAAACCTTATCAGTGTCTCTGGTAGGAGCTCTGCAGCCGAACTCTTGGAAAATGTACTACCGCATGATGAATCGAGGCAAAACCCTCACAAATAATCATTTGATCTAGTTGTGTCTTGTCTCAAATACATTATCTAGATGTGACTAAATCTTTTAGCTGCCAAGAGCACAGGCTTTTATGCTACTGAGAAACCATTAACAATAGGAAGAAGATTTGCACTAAGTGGTCACCACCTTGCTGCTATCTGAACATAGGAGGCAATTTATTTCCATGACAGTACTGCAATCCAGTCATTAGATTATTTTTCCTGTAAAAAGGTGGCCTAGCAGCACGATCTTGACTTTCATTGGACAGAGCTGACAGAAAAATAACTCATCTGCATATCTCCAGTAGGGAGGATCAGCACAAAGCATCAGAACTCTTCGGGAAACACTGGTGCAGAGGATAAATGAAATTAAATGAAACCTGCATCTACTTCGATAACAGTGTTATTTATCTCTACTGTGACACAGGACTAGTGTTGTTCACCACTCTCCTTTCAGTCAGAGAGGATATTCAATAAAGTTATCCCAGTAAAGAACACAGAAGTTGCCAGTTTGAGCCACAGTACATCACTTCCCTTCAAAACAGCCCAAATTAAAAGTTTCACAAAACAAAAGGACTACTTTTAAGCTGATGCCAAAGAATAGAAGCTTGTTATATCCTGTTCACAGCCTGGCAAGCTCCACAGCCCCATGCTGCATTATCGCCCTTTCAACAATTTTACTATCAGCACCTTAGGTCTTCAAAGAAACAAAGTGGACAAAGTGAAATATTACGCAGTTAGGAAAGTATGCTATATATTTAAACAAGTTTGTTAGGTAGTATAGGCATGCCCCTCAAAGAGAAACTGATAAAAACACAAGCATGGAAGGCATTCTGAGGCTGTTTCCTTAACTGCAAATGTAGCATCGTGAGAGCAGGTAACAACATCAACTCACTTTCCACCATAACCTACGCCCAAGCAGAGCACAGGTTATGTTGCTTCTCAATGCTTCAGAATGTCTGAATTAACTCTGGAAAAATTCATCGACAAAACACAGTGAAATGAAGCACCAGCTTGTACTTACATGCCAAAAGTATATGAATCTACTCATTGTGACTGTTGACTCAGAGTGTAAAAGCCTGAGTCATCCATTCCCCAGTGACCAAACCTTTGCTGAGCCTATCAGCGTACAAGGAATGTTTAAGGAAGAACCGCATTAAGAATAACTTATGCTTTAATATCAACAAAGAAAAAAAGTTAGGATAGCAGGAAGAAACAAATCCTCTACTGATATTTCACTGTTCTCTGTGCTGCACTGACAGGATGACTGTGCCCTCTGCCCTTCTGAGTGTGTGCCTACACAAAGAAATGAAAGACTGGTTACTGTTTCCTCATGGGACCTTGGAGGATTTTTGAAAAATGTTATTTCTATATTGGAAGAGAGTACAGAGAGAAAAACTAAAAAAAAACCTATTAGTATATAACAGCAAGAAGAAAGGAAACAAACAAAACCCAAAATAGAAATAGCCTGGAAATTCACCATCTACCTTCCCTGAAACTGTAACACTTCTGACCAGGCATTTTGCACTCTCTGCTCCAAGCACAAAGCCCACTGGAGCAAAAAAGAATTAGTCTGGCAGAGAAACAGAGAGATGCAGCATCTCCCAGAAATGGAAAAGATCCAGTAGCCAGAACAAACAACACGGGCAGCGGGAATGAAAGACATTCCCAGCTCAGAGTTGTTTGGGAAATGAGGCAAGAAGGATATCAAAAATTGGGAAATGGCATTGAAACGGAATCGTTTATTTTTGCTAGTGAGGAAAAATACAGTACCCTGGTGAATGTCTCCTCATACTCTGGATTCACACAATGTATGTATCAGCCCATCTCACAGCGTGCAAGGTAGCTCTTTCTTTAACCAGGGACAAACACCGTTTCCCCACAGCTTCATTTCTTCCCATATTCCAAACCAAAACATTTTCCAGGGGCTGGCTAGGAACAGGAATTCACAACACAGCCCTGTTGTCTCCAGGGTATGCTATTTTGTACGCTGTCCAAACAACAGAAAATGAGTAGCATCTGATGGCAAGGGGCATGGGAAAAGCCTGTGCCTCACATGCACATATATATGTGAAGGTAATGTTCAAATTTTTACTCATTCATCGACAGCGCAGAAGCATTATTATCCCAGAGCAACTTAGTTTATAAGCAATAATGTACAGTCTGTCTTGATAAACTAATCAGTAAGGTGTAGCTATTCCTTAGTGGGCAAAAGGACCTGATAGAGAAGGGAATGCCAGACTTGGCAATTTGCAATGTGGACTCCCAGAATAATTCACCATGCAAGACTAAATTAGAATGCCCATGCTATCACAAAATGAGAGCACAGTTACACAGCCATGCAACAGGTATGCATTAGGAGGGACACCTTTTAATTGTAGCAACCAAAATAGATGCTCAGACTCAGGTGAACTCTATCATGAAAAGAAACTCAGGGCAACAGAAAACTACATTGGAGCATATATACAAATAAGTAAAGATCCATTGATTTTTACCCATGGAGACATTCAAGATCACTGTTCCTGTCTCTGGGGGTGAGAGGCTTCTATAAAAATAATAAATCTCTTCTCCAGAACATACGGCTGGTTGCCAAAGTAACCTAGTTATATTTTCAAGGAAAGGTACATACATAAAACGATTAGTATCCTTCAGGGAGGTATGTAACAAACAGCAGGAAGAAAATTTCTACCAGTAATCCAAGGAGAAAGATGATAGGGAAGTCTTACCAAATTAATCATTAAAAAAAAATAATCTCTAAGACCTACAAGTACAGGTTTTGAGGGAATAAACCCCCACAAGCACAAAACAATATGAACAGTACTAACCATACATAATCTATCAGTATGCTGCCCAGAAAAACCTCAGTCATTAGCCACTTAATTTGCAGCTAAAAGAACATGATTATTTATGAGTCACTGAAGTAAGATACACATGAATGCTGCTGGGGAGAAATGCTGTACGCTGGTAAGGGATCATGCCCGTGAGTGGAGATGCCAGCTGCACTCATCATCTCATTTGCAGATGAAGCGATTAATGTGGTTAGAATCATCAGGGTGCAACCCAGAGGTGATCTCTCTCAGACCAAGTTTAGAATCACCAGGGTGCAAACCAGAGGTGATCTCTCTCAGACCAAGGTTAGAATCACCAGGGTGCAAACCAGAGGTGATCTCTCTCAGACTAGGGTTAGAATCACCACCAGGGTGCAAACCAGAGGTGATCTCTCTCAGACTAAGGTTACAATCATATGTGTTCAGCACCCATCCAGTGCTATTCACATTTGTTGTGCATTGATCTGCTGCTAACGTCAGACAATCGGTTCCTGCACATCCACAACCTTCCTCCAGCTTTATTTACAGTTGTGAGAACCGAGTTCTGTCATCTTCATGCTCTAGGCTTCAGCTACACAACAGCAACATGAGGAGAACTTAGAGCTTGGCTTAGAAAAGCTCCTCAAGTAATGAAACAAACTGGTTTTGATCAAAATTTTTAAACTTCTGTAATTTTTGAAAATGCGTCGGAGAATACACATCTGCTTATTGCTTTCAAGTAATTGCGAAAAGATATTTTTTCCCAAGAAGATTTCCTTACTGAGCACATTGTGACTCTAATAGCACAGCAAGCTTTCTCAGAGATGCAGCAGACTTGTGACAGCAAGGCAGATCTCTTGCTGTTTGCTTTAGGTTATCAATTACCCTCTTTCCTTCTGTTCAAAACTATTCTACACAAGGCACCAGCTCCTAATGATATTTAGGCTCTTCTCTTCAGTTTTGTAGGGAGAGAAATTAAGAAAGAAGGGGGCAGGGGCTTGAAGCCTTACAAAAACTTGCTATACATTACTAATCAAAAATACACCCATATCAAAATAAATTTTGCTACTGCAATTCCAATGCTGCAATTTATTTTGGGGTTGTTGGTATTTCAGAACACCACCAAAGGGTTTGAATCTTCATGGAAACAGAGCTAAACACCATTTTCTCCTTCCCCTTCTCCTAATATTGTCATATCAAGTATCTAATGACAAAGGAATCTTGCTGTAGTTTCTCTCACAGATTTCTAGCTATCCAAAAATGAGAGTGGTTACAAGTTAAAGTACCAAATGAAGAATCAAAACATCTGCAAATGGTAAGCAGAACTCCATTATTCTGTGAACTATTACCTGCTTCATACCATAAGCTTATACTGGTAATCACTTCATCTGAAATAAGATGATGAGTGCAGCTGGCATCTCAACAAAAATCACTAAGGACCTACAACAATTAATTTCAGATTTCATTTAAAATATATATTCTTCTGTTTACTAACATTTGACATCTCTGTGGAAATAAAATAAATGTAAAAAAACATCAGCAACACCACAAGAAAATGAAAAGAAAAAAAAGTGCCACGGATTGAAAGTATCTTAAACATGTCAAGTATTTCATTGTAGATGATCTGTGATCCAAATACTTCTTCTACCTTAGAGAGGGACAGAACAATTCTTCCATATCACGATGGTTTAAAATTCTATCAAGCAATGTTTTGTGCTGAAAAGATCTCACCTATTTTTTTCTATTTTTCAAAGAAAATATTCCTAGACATACAAGACATGAGAACTAAGTAATTTAAAAGAAACAAATGAAATGAAAATGATTTGTAAATGGAATGAAATGAAAAGCTGTCTTTTAAATAGGAGCTAAATGTTCAACAGAATTTTTGTACCAGGCATTTGAATGATTGCACCAGCTCCTTTGCCCATAAAGAGAGGCATTTAGCATTTCAGTCTTTTCCAAGGTGTTCATGATCTGCTATGCTGATCTCTGTGTGTGCCTAGGTGTGTGTGGAAGGGGGGGCATGTGAACGGGAGTGTGTAGGTTTGCTTAACCCTTGTTGTGGCAGATTCATGCCTCCGCTCCACATTTTGTTTTAGAAAGGTCACACAGAGTGGATATGAAGTTTACTATCAACAAGAGATCAATTCCCAAACCATCCATTTGACTCTACCTTATCAATCATGTGCTTTGTTGCATATTTGATCAAACATACTTTCAAGCCAGATGGAGGAAGGAGAATGTGGGAATCCCTCCACTGTCTTGCGACTTTTATGCAAGTAGGTTTTCAAGAAAATCATCCTTTCTCTTTTCAATATGTCTGGAACAGGCATGATGGTGGTGTCAACCTGTTGGAGTTTTTCTTGCTGGGAGAAGTTGTACAAAAGGATTGGTTTTTCCATTGAGCAGTTAGTGAAACCAGCGCAGGAATACACCGGAAATTCAACTGGGGGTTCCTTTTCCCCGCAGACTACTTCCAGAACGAGCTTGTCCGCTGAAGCTGACTCTTTTGCTCTCTTTTTGTTTCTTTCCTATTTTCTTGGCTTCTTTGCCACTATCTAGACAAATTTGGATCTTTTTTCCCAACTCAAATGGTTTCAATAGTCTGATAGTGATAATACATTTTTACAAGGAATTTTTAAAATCTTTCCTCCAGTTAAGAAAGTCAAGGACTTAGGTCTTTTTCTTCCCTTATCAATATTGCAATGAAATTGAGAAATAAAGACCAACTCTGTATTTTTGTTTTTAACCCAAGTAGATGATTCCCATCCATTCATCCATTTTGTGGACCAATATTTGCCATTCTGATGTCAGTTGTCACTTCTTAACAGTAGACATTCTGTGACTATGTTGACAACTCTTTGGGTGAAGATCCTAACTGGTCTTAGATACACATAGGGAGAAATTTGCTCAGCCAGTGTCAGTCTAATTCACACGTATCAGAAGATCTTTCTATAGCTGAGAATTTTCCCCTGAAAGGGATTCAGTTAGGGAAGAGATACTTGTCCCAGAGTTTTATATTCTTCCTGAACACTGCTTAAGGAACTTAGATCCCATGTCCATTTGGATCTGTGTCTGCACAGAACTTTGTCATGCCAGTGCTTGAAGTGCATCTCCAAGAGAATTCACTAGCACAGAACGACTGAGAGTGGAAGGGGTTGGTGGGGCTAACCAGATCCAACCCCCCTGCTAAACCAGGATACCTAGAACCTCTTGCCCAGGATTCTATCTGGGTGTACTTTTAATGTCTTCAAAGATCCAGGCTCCACAGTCTTTCTGGGCAGTCTGTGCCATGGTTCAGTCACCCTCACATTAAAAAATCTTTTGGTGATGTTCAAAGGCAATCTCCAGTATTTCAGAGTGTGCCCACTGCCTCTTGTCTTTTCACTCAGCATCACTGAAAAGACACTGGTTCCCTCCCCTTAGCATTATTGCTTCCAGTATGTATGTGTGCTGCCATGCAGAGAAATGCCAAAAACCTCCCTGAGGCCCAGGCAGTCAAAATTCCGTTCATCGACCAGTCGATTCATCAGAGGAGTTTAAAAAGATGTTCAGCACAAAATTCCCCCGGAAAATCCATGCTGACGACCTGAGTTTGCCGTACTTCATGTGCCGGGCAAGGCTTTCCAGGAATAGCTGCTCCATAAACTTCCTGGAGATAAAACACAGGCTGGCTGGTTCGGACTCTTCCGAGCACACCTAATTGCCTTCTTTGAAGATAGGTGTCATTTACTTTCATCCGGTCTTTAGGTCTCTTCTCGTCTACATCTTAGCAAAAAGCTTTTCCACTCTGTCTGGCAAGGAGAAACTCTGCCAGCACTGAAAACATCTCCCATCGTGTTCTAGAAGCTGCACGGAGGACTGCCGAGTGTTTTGCAAGAAGAGAAAGAAAGTTGTCCAAAACAGCTTCCAATCCAATGTTCAGTTGAATAGAAAAGGCAGGAGAGTGGTCAGGTACTGTTTTCTCTCAGTTGCATGCTGCGCACACAATCGCAGTGTTGTACAGCTTGCTTCTTCACCTTTGCCAAGCTGCCGCTCTCTCCGGCTCCCGGAGGCCAAGAAGCGGCTTCTTCGAGCAAAGACGATTCTGCCGCTCACAGTGCTCTGCGGAGTGCGGCTTCTGCCGAAAGACGCCCGGGAGCGCCGCTTAGCTCCGGACAGCATCGTACGTTCCTCTTGAGCGTCTCTTCTCATCTACATCTTAGCAAAAAGCTTTTCCACTATGTCTGGCAAGGAGAAACTGTGCCAGCACAAAAAACATCTCCCATCGTCTTCTAGAGCTTGCACGGAGGTCTGCCGAGTGTTTTGCAAGAAGAGAAAGAAAGTTGTCCAAAACAGCTTGCAATTAAATATTCATGCGATTAGAAAAGGCAGGAGAGTGGTCAGGTACTGTTTTCTCTCAGTTGGCAAGCTGCGCACACAATCGCAGTGTTGTACAGCTTGCTTCTTCACCTTTGCCAAACTGCCGCTCTCTCCGGCTCCCGGAGGCGAAGAAGCGGCTTCTACGCGCAAAGACGATTCTGCCGCTCACAGTGCTCTGCAGAGTGCGGCTTCTGCCGAAAGAGGCCCGGGAGTGGCGCTTAGCTCCGGACAGCATCGTACCTTCGTCTTTAGCCTCTCTTCTCGTCTACATCTTAGCACAAAGCTTTTCCACTCTGTCTGGCAAGGAGAAACTGTGCCAGCACAGAAAACATCTCCCATCGTGTTCTAGAGCTTGAACGGAGGTCTGCAGAGTGTTTTGCAAGAAGAGAAAGAAAGTTGTCCAAAACAGCTTGCAATCGAATATTCATTCATTCTCTTCCTTAGCTAGCTAAAAGCAAATTGCTAGAGCTGGGCTGTGAAGGCACCGGGAAGTTTCCACATCTGGGCGCTGGTGGTCCAGCAAACACCAGAGCTGGATGCTGCTGGTGCCAGAACCTGCAAATTTCCAAACTTTGGCTGTCTGTGCCAGCAGATCGCTGGACTTGGGCTGTGCCGGCAGCAGGAAGTTTTCAGATCTGGGCGCTGGCGCTGCCAGCAAACACCAGATCCGGGCGGCCTCATTGCCGGCGACAGAAATCTGCCGGATTTGGGCTCTGCCGGCACCGGGAAATTTCCAAATCTGGGTTCTGGTTACATGAAACGCAAGATGTGGGGGCGGTGCCAGACCCAGGAGCAGGAAGCTGCCACAGGTTTTGGATTTCTGTGCCAGCAAATTGCTGCACTTGGGCTGTGCGAGAATAGGGACATTTCCAGATCGGGGCGCTGGCAGTGCCAGCAAACGGCCCATTCCAGGCTCCAGGCAGGACTGGATCCGGATGCCTGCCTTCCTTCCTTCCTTCCTTCCTTCCTTCCTTCCTTCCTTCCTTCCTTCCTTCCTTCCTTCCTTCCTCCCTCCCTCCCTCCCTTCCTCCCTCCCTCCCTCCCTCCCTCCCTCCCTTCCTTCCTTCCTTCCTTCCTTTTTGCCCTCCTTCCTTCCCTCCCTCCCTCCTTTCTTCCTTTTTGCCCTCCTTCCTTCCCTCCCTCCCTCCTTCCTGGGCCATTCTGGGGGCTCCCAGATGAATGCTGCCATGACCTGGGGGCATTTGGGGGCTCCCGAGTGGGTTTTCGGGGCACTTGCAGGCATTTGGACAGTCCCGCAGGGAGGCTGAGCTGAACTTGTGGCCATCGCAGCTCAGCAAGGAAAGAAAAGGTAAAACAGAAAGCCCGAAAGCCAGGCAGAAAGGAATTCCCAAGTTTTAACCCCAAAAATGCCGGTTGAAGCCCTAAACACTGCGAGATTTTCTCCCTGCAAGGACCCAAAATTCCCATTTCCCCCCCTTTTTCAGGCCCTACAAAGGCAGGATTTTACCCCAAAAATCCGGAGATCCATCCCTGAAAGATTCAGGTTTTCAAGCCCAGAAATGGCGAGCTTGAACCCCAAACGATCCGAGTTTGAACCCCAAATCTTCCCCGATTTTTTTCCCCTTCCAGGACCCAAAGGTCCCGGTTTGGAACCCCTAGAGTCGCGATTTTCAAGCCCAACATTCCCGAGTTTTCACCCCCAAAATCCCCACCCGAATGCATGCCCAGAACGGGGGGGGGATTGAAGCCCAAAAGCCCCGACTTTTCGGGCCGGAGTTCCGGGAATTTCCCGCCAAAATGCTCAGGGCTTCCGGGCGCGGCCATGGTGGCGGCGGGATCGGCCCGGCTCAGGTTGGGGGTGTCCGGGGGGGGGGGGGGTTTGGGGGGAATCGGGGGGATTTTGGGGCTCCTGGGGGGATCGGGGGGCCGCCAGGTCGGTTTTGGGGTGAATCGGGGCCGTTTCTGGACTCCCATCGAGCGCGGCCGAACCGAGCGCGGCACAGGCGGCGGCGGCGGCGGGGGCAGCGGTGGCGGGAGCGGCCGGGCCGGGGCGGAGGTGTCCGGGGGGGATTTGCGGGGACTCTGGGGCAATTGGGGGGGGAATTTTTGGGCTCCGAGGCCGGTTTTGGGGGGGATTTGGGTGCTTTCTGGGCTCTCGTAAGCGGCGCCGAGCCAAGCGCGGCAGAGGCGGCGGCGGGGGAGGGGGGGCGCAGCAGCGGGAGCGTCCGGGGGGCGATTTGGGGGGACCTGGGGGGGATTAGGGTGTGGTAGCCGAGGCTGGAGGGGTCCTGAGGCGGTGTCGGGGGGAGCTGAGGCTTTTTGGGGGGAACTGGGGGGGTTTTGGGGCTCCCGGGTGAGGTTTTGGGGGGGTCCGTGAGGGGTCGTGGGGGTCCTGGATAGGATTTGGGGAGATGGGAGGGATTTGGGAGCTGGCAGGTGAATACTGGGGGGGGAATTGGGCCATTGCGGAGGTCCCAAGTTGTTTTTCCCAATTTTTACCGTCGAGTTCCCGATGTTTCGGCCGTCGGTCCCTGCGCCCGTTCCCCGCTGGCCCCACAAGGCCCGCGGCCGAGCCCCACGCGCCCCCGGGACGGCCCCTGCGCCTGCCCGAACACGGGAAAGGGGAGCGCAGAAATCAATAGGGGAAAACATCTTGGATTGTTTCTTTCGTTTTCATTTCCCTTCTGGAAAGCTGTTTCTGTTTTCCAGGAATCTTCTCCTGTCTGCTCTTCCCAACAATCTCTCACGGAGAACAAGGTCGAGCTTCTGTCGCAAGATTTGCCACCAGGAAACGATGCCGCTGGTGAAGTTTTCATGGTGACTATTTGTGCTGGCTTAGGGCTAATTTTGGGGAGGAAACCTCCAAAAGGGGTCCGTCTAGAAAGCGAATTCAAGCAGCCCCTCCCCCTACTCGTTCAGGGAAAGACTTCCCTTAAGAAAAGGGGAAAAAACCCCAGTTTATTGAACAAGTCAACTATTCACAAGCATGAAAAATGAATAATATTAAATAAAGTCTCGGACAGTGCTGAAGAGATGGCAAATTCAGCAAGTCCTTTTTGTGGCTTGGAGTTGGCTCACTCGGTCTCTCCGGAGTCCCTCTGGCCCGGAGCTCGGTGGGCCAGGGGTGTGAGCTGCTGCCGGCGTTCGTCTGGGTTTTCAGTCCACAGCAGGTGTAAACAGTTCCAAGAAAAAGGAAAGTCACGGTTCCTCCACGGAAAGAGGAACTTCTCTTCCTGAGCTAGCTAAAAGCAAATTGCTAGAGCTGGGCTGTGAAGGCACCGGGAAGTTTCCACATCTGGGCGCTGGTGGTCCAGCAAACACCAGAGCTGGATGCTGCTGGTGCCAGAACCTGCAAATTTCCAAACTTTGGCTGTCTGTGCCAGCAGATCGCTGGACTTGGGCTGTGCCGGCAGCAGGAAGTTTTCAGATCTGGGCGCTGGCGCTGCCAGCAAACACCAGATCCGGGCGGCCTCATTGCCGGCGACAGAAATCTGCCGGATTTGGGCTCTGCCGGCAGCGGGAAATTCCTTCCTTCCTTCCTTCCTTCCTTCCTTCCTTCCTTCCTTCCTTCCTTCCTTCCTTCCTTCCTTCCTTTTTGCCCTCCTTCCTTCCCTCCCTCCCTCCTTCCTGGGCCATTCTGGGGGCTCCCAGATGAATGCTGCCATGACCTGGGGGCATTTGGGGGCTCCCGAGTGGGTTTTCGGGGCACTTGCAGGCATTTGGACAGTCCCGCAGGGAGGCTGAGCTGAACTTGTGGCCATCGCAGCTCAGCAAGGAAAGAAAAGGTAAAACAGAAAGCCCGAAAGCCAGGCAGAAAGGAATTCCCAAGTTTTAACCCCAAAAATGCCGGTTGAAGCCCTAAACACTGCGAGATTTTCTCCCTGCAAGGACCCAAAATTCCCATTTCCCCCCCTTTTTCAGGCCCTACAAAGGCAGGATTTTACCCCAAAAATCCGGAGATCCATCCCTGAAAGATTCAGGTTTTCAAGCCCAGAAATGGCGAGCTTGAACCCCAAACGATCCGAGTTTGAACCCCAAATCTTCCCCGATTTTTTTCCCCTTCCAGGACCCAAAGGTCCCGGTTTGGAACCCCTAGAGTCGCGATTTTCAAGCCCAACATTCCCGAGTTTTCACCCCCAAAATCCCCACCCGAATGCATGCCCAGAACGGGGGGGGGATTGAAGCCCAAAAGCCCCGACTTTTCGGGCCGGAGTTCCGGGAATTTCCCGCCAAAATGCTCAGGGCTTCCGGGCGCGGCCATGGTGGCGGCGGGATCGGCCCGGCTCAGGTTGGGGGTGTCCGGGGGGGGGGGGGGTTTGGGGGGAATCGGGGGGATTTTGGGGCTCCTGGGGGGATCGGGGGGCCGCCAGGTCGGTTTTGGGGTGAATCGGGGCCGTTTCTGGACTCCCATCGAGCGCGGCCGAACCGAGCGCGGCACAGGCGGCGGCGGCGGCGGGGGGGCAGCGGTGGCGGGAGCGGCCGGGCCGGGGCGGAGGTGTCCGGGGGGGATTTGCGGGGACTCTGGGGCAATTGGGGGGGGAATTTTTGGGCTCCGAGGCCGGTTTTGGGGGGGATTTGGGTGCTTTCTGGGCTCTCGTAAGCGGCGCCGAGCCAAGCGCGGCAGAGGCGGCGGCGGGGGAGGGGGGGCGCAGCAGCGGGAGCGTCCGGGGGGCGATTTGGGGGGACCTGGGGGGGATTAGGGTGTGGTAGCCGAGGCTGGAGGGGTCCTGAGGCGGTGTCGGGGGGAGCTGAGGCTTTTTGGGGGGAACTGGGGGGGTTTTGGGGCTCCCGGGTGAGGTTTTGGGGGGGTCCGTGAGGGGTCGTGGGGGTCCTGGATAGGATTTGGGGAGATGGGAGGGATTTGGGAGCTGGCAGGTGAATACTGGGGGGGGAATTGGGCCATTGCGGAGGTCCCAAGTTGTTTTTCCCAATTTTTACCGTCGAGTTCCCGATGTTTCGGCCGTCGGTCCCTGCGCCCGTTCCCCGCTGGCCCCACAAGCCCCGCGGCCGAGCCCCACGCGCCCCCGGGACGGCCCCTGCGCCTGCCCGAACACGGGAAAGGGGAGCGCAGAAATCAATAGGGGAAAACATCTTGGATTGTTTCTTTCGTTTTCATTTCCCTTCTGGAAAGCTGTTTCTGTTTTCCAGGAATCTTCTCCTGTCTGCTCTTCCCAAGAATCTCTCACGGAGAACAAGGTCGAGCTTCTGTCGCAAGATTTGCCACCAGGAAACGATGCCGCTGGTGAAGTTTTCATGGTGACTGTTTGTGCTGGCTTAGGGCTAATTTTGGGGAGGAAACCTCCAAAAGGGGTCCGTCTAGAAAGCGAATTCAAGCAGCCCCTCCCCCTACTCGTTCAGGGAAAGACTTCCCTTAAGAAAAGGGGAAAAAACCCCAGTTTATTGAACAAGTCAACTATTCACAAGCATGAAAAATGAATAATATTAAATAAAGTCTGGGACAGTGCTGAAGAGATGGCAAATTCAGCAAGTCCTTTTTGTGGCTTGGAGTTGGCTCACTCGGTCTCTCCGGAGTCCCTCTGGCCCGGAGCTCGGTGGGCCAGGGGTGTGAGCTGCTGCCGGCGTTCGTCTGGGTTTTCAGTCCACAGCAGGTGTAAACAGTTCCAAGAAAAAGGAAAGTCACGGTTCCTCCACGGAAAGAGGAACTTCTCTTCCTGAGCTAGCTAAAAGCAAATTGCTAGAGCTGGGCTGTGAAGGCACCGGGAAGTTTCCACATCTGGGCGCTGGTGGTCCAGCAAACACCAGAGCTGGATGCTGCTGGTGCCAGAACCTGCAAATTTCCAAACTTTGGCTGTCTGTGCCAGCAGATCGCTGGACTTGGGCTGTGCCGGCAGCAGGAAGTTTTCAGATCTGGGCGCTGGCGCTGCCAGCAAACACCAGATCCGGGCGGCCTCATTGCCGGCGACAGAAATCTGCCGGATTTGGGCTCTGCCGGCAGCGGGAAATTCCTTCCTTCCTTCCTTCCTTCCTTCCTTCCTTCCTTCCTTCCTTCCTTCCTTCCTTCCTTCCTTCCTTCCTTTTTGCCCTCCTTCCTTCCCTCCCTCCCTCCTTCCTGGGCCATTCTGGGGGCTCCCAGATGAATGCTGCCATGACCTGGGGGCATTTGGGGGCTCCCGAGTGGGTTTTCGGGGCACTTGCAGGCATTTGGACAGTCCCGCAGGGAGGCTGAGCTGAACTTGTGGCCATCGCAGCTCAGCAAGGAAAGAAAAGGTAAAACAGAAAGCCCGAAAGCCAGGCAGAAAGGAATTCCCAAGTTTTAACCCCAAAAATGCCGGTTGAAGCCCTAAACACTGCGAGATTTTCTCCCTGCAAGGACCCAAAATTCCCATTTCCCCCCCTTTTTCAGGCCCTACAAAGGCAGGATTTTACCCCAAAAATCCGGAGATCCATCCCTGAAAGATTCAGGTTTTCAAGCCCAGAAATGGCGAGCTTGAACCCCAAACGATCCGAGTTTGAACCCCAAATCTTCCCCGATTTTTTTCCCCTTCCAGGACCCAAAGGTCCCGGTTTGGAACCCCTAGAGTCGCGATTTTCAAGCCCAACATTCCCGAGTTTTCACCCCCAAAATCCCCACCCGAATGCATGCCCAGAACGGGGGGGGATTGAAGCCCAAAAGCCCCGACTTTTCGGGCCGGAGTTCCGGAATTTCCCGCCAAAATGCTCAGGGCTTCCGGGCGCGGCCATGGTGGCGGCGGGATCGGCCCGGCTCAGGTTGGGGGTGTCCGGGGGGGGGGGGGGTTTGGGGGGAATCGGGGGGATTTTGGGGCTCCTGGGGGGATCGGGGGGCCGCCAGGTCGGTTTTGGGGTGAATCGGGGCCGTTTCTGGACTCCCATCGAGCGCGGCCGAACCGAGCGCGGCACAGGCGGCGGCGGCGGCGGGGGCAGCGGTGGCGGGAGCGGCCGGGCCGGGGCGGAGGTGTCCGGGGGGGATTTGCGGGGACTCTGGGGCAATTGGGGGGGGGAATTTTTGGGCTCCGAGGCCGGTTTTGGGGGGGATTTGGGTGCTTTCTGGGCTCATCGTAAGCGGCGCCGAGCCAAGCGCGGCAGAGGCGGCGGCGGGGGAGGGGGGGGCGCAGCAGCGGGAGCGTCCGGGGGGCGATTTGGGGGGACCTGGGGGGGATTAGGGTGTGGTAGCCGAGGCTGGAGGGGTCCTGAGGCGGTGTCGGGGGGAGCTGAGGCTTTTTGGGGGAACTGGGGGGGTTTTGGGGCTCCCGGGTGAGGTTTTGGGGGGGTCCCGTGAGGGGTCGTGGGGGTCCTGGATAGGATTTGGGGAGATGGGAGGGATTTGGGAGCTGGCAGGTGAATACTGGGGGGGGAATTGGGCCATTGCGGAGGTCCCAAGTTGTTTTTCCCAATTTTTACCGTCGAGTTCCCGATGTTTCGGCCGTCGGTCCCTGCGCCCGTTCCCCGCTGGCCCCACAAGCCCCGCGGCCGAGCCCCACGCGCCCCCGGGACGGCCCCTGCGCCTGCCCGAACACGGGAAAGGGGAGCGCAGAAATCAATAGGGGAAAACATCTTGGATTGTTTCTTTCGTTTTCATTTCCCTTCTGGAAAGCTGTTTCTGTTTTCCAGGAATCTTCTCCTGTCTGCTCTTCCCAAGAATCTCTCACGGAGAACAAGGTCGAGCTTCTGTCGCAAGATTTGCCACCAGGAAACGATGCCGCTGGTGAAGTTTTCATGGTGACTGTTTGTGCTGGCTTAGGGCTAATTTTGGGGAGGAAACCTCCAAAAGGGGTCCGTCTAGAAAGCGAATTCAAGCAGCCCCCTCCCCCTACTCGTTCAGGGAAAGACTTCCCTTAAGAAAAGGGGAAAAAACCCCAGTTTATTGAACAAGTCAACTATTCACAAGCATGAAAAATGAATAATATTAAATAAAGTCTGGGACAGTGCTGAAGAGATGGCAAATTCAGCAAGTCCTTTTTGTGGCTTGGAGTTGGCTCACTCGGTCTCTCCGGAGTCCCTCTGGCCCGGAGCTCGGTGGGCCAGGGGTGTGAGCTGCTGCCGGCGTTCGTCTGGGTTTTCAGTCCACAGCAGGTGTAAACAGTTCCAAGAAAAAGGAAAGTCACGGTTCCTCCACGGAAAGAGGAACTTCTCTTCCTGAGCTAGCTAAAAGCAAATTGCTAGAGCTGGGCTGTGAAGGCACCGGGAAGTTTCCACATCTGGGCGCTGGTGGTCCAGCAAACACCAGAGCTGGATGCTGCTGGTGCCAGAACCTGCAAATTTCCAAACTTTGGCTGTCTGTGCCAGCAGATCGCTGGACTTGGGCTGTGCCGGCAGCAGGAAGTTTTCAGATCTGGGCGCTGGCGCTGCCAGCAAACACCAGATCCGGGCGGCCTCATTGCCGGCGACAGAAATCTGCCGGATTTGGGCTCTGCCGGCAGCGGGAAATTCCTTCCTTCCTTCCTTCCTTCCTTCCTTCCTTCCTTCCTTCCTTCCTTCCTTCCTTCCTTCCTTCCTTCTTTCCTACCTTCCTCCCTTCCTCCCTCCCTCCCTCCCTTCCTCCCTCCCTCCCTCCCTCCCTCCCTCCCTTCCTTCCTTCCTTCCTTCCTTCCTTCCTTCCTTCCTTCCTTCCTTCCTTCCTTCCTTCCTTCCTTCCTTCCTTCCTTCCTTCCTTCCTTCCTTCCTTCCTTCCTTCCTTTTTGCCCTCCTTCCTTCCCTCCCTCCCTCCTTCCTTCCTTTTTGCCCTCCTTCCTTCCCTCCCTCCCTCCTTCCTGGGCCATTCTGGGGGCTCCCAGATGAATGCTGCCATGACCTGGGGGCATTTGGGGGCTCCCGAGTGGGTTTTCGGGGCACTTGCAGGCATTTGGACAGTCCCGCAGGGAGGCTGAGCTGAACTTGTGGCCATCGCAGCTCAGCAAGGAAAGAAAAGGTAAAACAGAAAGCCCGAAAGCCAGGCAGAAAGGAATTCCCAAGTTTTAACCCCAAAAATGCCGGTTGAAGCCCTAAACACTGCGAGATTTTCTCCCTGCAAGGACCCAAAATTCCCATTTCCCCCCCTTTTTCAGGCCCTACAAAGGCAGGATTTTACCCCAAAAATCCGGAGATCCATCCCTGAAAGATTCAGGTTTTCAAGCCCAGAAATGGCGAGCTTGAACCCCAAACGATCCGAGTTTGAACCCCAAATCTTCCCCGATTTTTTTCCCCTTCCAGGACCCAAAGGTCCCGGTTTGGAACCCCTAGAGTCGCGATTTTCAAGCCCAACATTCCCGAGTTTTCACCCCCAAAATCCCCACCCGAATGCATGCCCAGAACGGGGGGGATTGAAGCCCAAAAGCCCCGACTTTTCGGGCCGGAGTTCCGGGAATTTCCCGCCAAAATGCTCAGGGCTTCCGGGCGTGGCCATGGTGGCGGCGGGATCGGCCCGGCTCAGGTTGGGGGTGTCCGGGGGGGGGGGGGTTTGGGGGGAATCGGGGGGATTTTGGGGCTCCTGGGGGGATCGGGGGGCCGCCAGGTCGGTTTTGGGGTGAATCGGGGCCGTTTCTGGACTCCCATCGAGCGCGGCCGAACCGAGCGCGGCACAGGCGGCGGCGGCGGCGGGGGCAGCGGTGGCGGGAGCGGCCGGGCCGGGGCGGAGGTGTCCGGGGGGGATTTGCGGGGACTCTGGGGCAATTGGGGGGGGAATTTTTGGGCTCCGAGGCCGGTTTTGGGGGGGATTTGGGTGCTTTCTGGGCTCTCGTAAGCGGCGCCGAGCCAAGCGCGGCAGAGGCGGCGGCGGGGGAGGGGGGGGCGCAGCAGCGGGAGCGTCCGGGGGGCGATTTGGGGGGACCTGGGGGGGATTAGGGTGTGGTAGCCGAGGCTGGAGGGGTCCTGAGGCGGTGTCGGGGGGAGCTGAGGCTTTTTGGGGGGAACTGGGGGGGTTTTGGGGCTCCCGGGTGAGGTTTTGGGGGGGTCCGTGAGGGGTCGTGGGGGTCCTGGATAGGATTTGGGGAGATGGGAGGGATTTGGGAGCTGGCAGGTGAATACTGGGGGGGGAATTGGGCCATTGCGGAGGTCCCAAGTTGTTTTTCCCAATTTTTACCGTCGAGTTCCCGATGTTTCGGCCGTCGGTCCCTGCGCCCGTTCCCCGCTGGCCCCACAAGGCCCGCGGCCGAGCCCCACGCGCCCCCGGGACGGCCCCTGCGCCTGCCCGAACACGGGAAAGGGGAGCGCAGAAATCAATAGGGGAAAACATCTTGGATTGTTTCTTTCGTTTTCATTTCCCTTCTGGAAAGCTGTTTCTGTTTTCCAGGAATCTTCTCCTGTCTGCTCTTCCCAAGAATCTCTCACGGAGAACAAGGTCGAGCTTCTGTCGCAAGATTTGCCACCAGGAAACGATGCCGCTGGTGAAGTTTTCATGGTGACTGTTTGTGCTGGCTTAGGGCTAATTTTGGGGAGGAAACCTCCAAAAGGGGTCCGTCTAGAAAGCGAATTCAAGCAGCCCCTCCCCCTACTCGTTCAGGGAAAGACTTCCCTTAAGAAAAGGGGAAAAAACCCCAGTTTATTGAACAAGTCAACTATTCACAAGCATGAAAAATGAATAATATTAAATAAAGTCTGGGACAGTGCTGAAGAGATGGCAAATTCAGCAAGTCCTTTTTGTGGCTTGGAGTTGGCTCACTCGGTCTCTCCGGAGTCCCTCTGGCCCGGAGCTCGGTGGGCCAGGGGTGTGAGCTGCTGCCGGCGTTCGTCTGGGTTTTCAGTCCAGAGCAGGTGTAAACAGTTCCAAGAAAAAGGAAAGTCACGGTT